>NC_045716.1:10404526-10754114 GCF_009834535.1 Camelus ferus | reverse complement strand
TTGAATCATTAAAACCCAGTCTCTCAGGTGATCTTGCCCTAGTCCACTATGGGATCTAGATAGCCCTTTCCAGATACGTTGGAATTGTTAGCTGTCTTGATTGTGGTGGTGGTTTTGTAGGTGTATACATCTATCAAAATATATCAGATTGTATATCTGAAATATGTGTAGTTTAACTGTACAGAAATTACACCACAATAAAGTTGTTTAAAAACAATAAAGTAAAAATAAAGACACCCCTCTCTTTACCTAGGCTGATCTGTAGGAATTTCCTCTTGGGCGTGGCAGCAGCCACAGCGTCTCCACTTCTTCACTTAGCTTTGGCCTTCTGGTCTTTCCTTGTAACTGTACCTCAGTCTTCTCAGGGCTCATGTGGTGCCATGTTACATCTTTTTTTTTTTTCTTCTTTATTTTAGTTTAGGTTTTTGTTTGTTTGTTTTTGAGGAGGGGAAGGAGGCAATTAGGTTTATTTATTTTTAGAGGAGGTACTGGGGACTGAACCTAGGACCTCATGCATGCAAAGCACACACTCTACACTTGAGCTATACCCTCCCCATCATTTTGCATCTTTATGGACTTCTTTTCTCCCTCTCTAGGCATTCCATCTCTGGCAGTTGCTGCTAAAGCACTCATATTCTAAATTTCTTTTGTCTCTAAATTTAGGTTATGAAATTCATGTTCTGACAACTTCTAATTTTATTCAACAAATGCTGAGTGAGCAGTAATGTCTGGCACAGTAAATAGGTACACACTCAGTAAATATTAGATGGCTGGATTAATTATTCTAGAGACTTATGTAGATTTACTGTTTTCTCCACATTGTTACCTGTTTGCATTTTAATCTGTATTTTTCTGACATTTTGTGGAGAGTTTTCCTCCTCCACGTCTGTGATACCCAGTGTTGTCATACTTATCTGATGATTTCACTTAATGTTTCAGCATCCTCCCCCAGACCGACAGGCAGTACCTGGAAGACCAGGCCCTTTCCCCCCCAAGCAGCAAGTCCCAGATGAAGATGAAATATGGAAGCAAAGAAGAAGACAACAGTCAGAACTCTCCGCAGCAGTGGAACGTGCTCGTAAGCGACGTGAAGAGGAGGAGCGAAGGATGGAAGAGCAGAGGAAAGCAGCTTGTGCGGAGAAACTGAAGCGACTGGATGAAAAGCTGGGCATAGTGGACAAACAGCCAACTCCAGAGGAAATTAGAGAAAGAGAGCGAGAGAAAGAGCGGGAGCGGGAGAAAGAACTCGAAAAAGAACAAGAACGGGAGCGAGAGAAGGAGAGGGAAAAAGAAAGGGAAAGACAGCGGGAGAAGGAAAAAGAACTGGAACAAGAGCAGGAAAAACAAAGAGAAATGGAGAAGGAAAGAAAGCAAGAAAAAGAGAAAGAACTAGAACGGCAGCAGGAAAAGGAAAAAGACCTGCAGAAGATGCAGGAACAGGAAAAGGAGTGTGAGCTGGAGAAGAAAGAAAGGGAGACAGTGGAGGAAAAAATTGAACACAAGGAACCTACTTTAGAGCCTGTGGCGGAAAAATCAGATGGTGACAACAGCTGTAGTAAAGGTATGAGTTTTGTTCGTTCTTATGTAAGCTTTACAAAAGGCTTCATATTTAGTGTGGATTTTGGATATTTTTGTGTATTTTTAATATACAGAATCCAAATAAAAGTGTTTGTTGTTTTTTGGATAGAAGTTGAATTTCATTGGATACTTTAATATGCCTTTTTCTGTAATTTTTTATTACGATAAAATATACATAACATAAAATTTAGCATCTTAACCATTTTTAAGTGTACAATTCAGTGGTATTTAAAACATTCACAATGAACCTTTACTCCATCCATTTCCGTCTTCTAAAATTGAAATTCTATACCTGTTAAACAGTAACTCTCCCCAGCCCTTGGCTGGTGATTCTACTTTCTTTCTGCATGATTTTGACCATTCTCAGTACCTCTTGTAAGTAGAATCATAATATTTGTCTTTTTGTGACTGGTTTATTTCTGTTAGCATAGTACCTTCAAGTTGCATCCATATTGTAGCACATTACAGAATTTCCTTCCTTTTTAAGGCTAGTGATCCATCATATATATGTTTTGCCAGTCTGTTGGTGGACACTTGGGTTGATTCCATGTTTTACCTGTTTGAATAATACTGATGTGACTATGTGGAGGGGAGGGTCTTGCCTCACTGTTCATGGCTGTTGATTGATCAGGGTGGTAGTTGCTGAGGGTTGGAGTGGCTGTGGCAGTATTTTAAAATACGACGACAATGAAGTTTGCTGCATCGATTGACTCTTCCTTTCATGAATGATTGCTCTGTAGCATCAATGCTATTTGATGGCATTTACCCATAGTAGATCTTCTTTCACTGTTGGAGTCAATACTCTCAAACCCCGCAATGCTTTACCAACTAAGTTTATGTAATGTTCTAAATCCTTGGCTGTCATTTCAACAGTTTTCACAGCATCTTCACGAGGAGTGGATTCCCTCTCAAGGAACCACTTTCTTTGTTCATCCATTGTAAGCAGCTCCTTGTCCATTCAATTTTATCATGAGATAGCAGCAATTCAGACACATCTTCAGGTTTCACTCCTAATTCTGTTTCTCTTGCTGTTTCCACCACGTCTGTAGTTACTTCCTCCACAGCAGTCTTGAACCTCCCAAAGTTATCCAGTGTGAAATTGAATAAAAGTGGCTAAGTCGGGTACCCTTGTCTTACTCCTGATCTTAGAGAAGAGGGTTTCAGTCTGTCAGCATTGAGTGTGGTGTTATCTATGGGTTTCTCATAAGTGGCTATTACTATGTTGAGGTAGTTTCCTTCTATTCCTAATTTGTTGAGTACTTTTATCATAAAAGTTTGTTGAATTTTGCAAGATGCCTTTTCTACAGTAATTGTGATGATTATGTGTTATTTTCCCTTCATTCTGTCAGTGTATGATACATTGATTGATTTTTGTATATTGAACCGTTCTTACATTCCAGGAAATGTGTCCCATTGGTAATGGTATAATATAATCTTTCCAGTATACTGCTCAATTTGTTTTCTAGTATTTTGTTAAGAATTTTTGCATCAGTGTTCATAACAGATATTTGTCTCCAGTTTTCTTGTAGTGTCCTTTTTTGGCATTGGTATCGGGGACGGTGGTATCAGCAGGACATTGGCCTTATTAAATGAGTTAGGAAGGAAGTGTTCCCTCTTTGATGAATTGATGTTATTTCTTTACATGTTTGGTGGAATGCACTGGTGAAGCCATCAGGTCCAGGACTTTTCTTTGTTAGATTTTTTTATTACAAAGTCAGTCTCCTGCTAGTTAAAGTCTATTCACACTTTCTTTTTCTTTGTGATTTAGTCTTGGTAGGTTTTTTGTTTTTAGGAATTTGTCCATTTTGTCTAGGTTATTATTCAATTTGTGCCGTTGTCCGTAATACTCAATCCTTTTTATTTCTGTAGAATTGGTAATGTTCCAATTTTAACTTCAAATTTTAGTCATTTGAGTCTTACTTAGTTCACCTTCCTAGCTAAAGATTTATCAATTTTGTTGATTTTGTCAAAGAACCAACTTTTTTTTCACTGAATTTCTCTATTTTTCTGTTTTCTATTTTATTGATCTCTGCTGTGATTTTTATTTCCTTCTGATTACCTTGGGTTTAGTTTATTCTTATTCTCATTTAAGAATAAGGTTACTCTAGGTTATTGATTTGAGATCTATCTTATTTTTTAATGTAAGCATCTACAGCTGTACATTTCCTCCCTTACTTTGCTTTTGCTGCATCCCATAAGTTTTGATGTGTTGTATTTTTATTTTTATTCATCTCTTAAGTATTTTCCAATTTCCCTTGCAACTTCTTTTTTGATCTTTTGGTTGCTTAAGAGAGAGTTGTTTAATTTTTGCAGGTTTGTGAATTTTCCAGGTTTACTTCTGGTGATTTTAACTTCATTCCATTGTGGTCAGAAAATAACTTAAATAATATCTATCTTTTTAAATCTTTCAGGAGTTATTTGGCCTAACATATGGTCTGTCATGGAAAATGTCTCATGTGGGGTTAAGAAGAATGTGTTTGCTATTATTTTTGGGTAGAGTATTCTGTATATATCTGTTGGATCCAGTTGGTTTATTAAGTCCTCTTTTTACTTATCTTCTGTATGGCTATTCTATTCATTATTGAGATTGGGATATTAAAGTCTTAACTATTAATGTAGAACTATTTATCCTTTTAATTCTGTCAGTATTTTGCTTCATTTGTTTTGATGGTCTTTTATTAGCTGTGTAAATATTTATAATTGTTGTATCTTAGCTGTATTGAACCTTTTATTAGTATTTAATGTCCTTCACCTCTTGTAAAACTTTTTGATTTAAAGTCAGTTTCATCTGATATTAGTATAGCCACCCTGCTCTCTTTTGGTTACTAGTTCCATAGAATAGCTTTGTATGTCTTTTCACTTTCAATCTATTTGTATCTTTGGATCTAAAGTGAGTTTCTTATATGTATCATGTAGTTAGATGACTTTCAATCAACTCTTTCGTCTGCAGAATTATATTAGCTTCATAGTCACAGATACTGATTCTTTCTCCTTCCTGATTCCACAACATTTAAATAAAATCTCATTTGTTCATATGTGTTAATACCTCTAAAACCTGTAAAAATTTGAATAGAGCTTAATGGGAACTTTGGATTGTCGTAATTAAATGACTACACTCAGTTCATAATTTCATATTTGTTTTCTTGCCAGTTTCAATATAAAAACTTACATAGTATTGTTGATATGCTTACCAGACTATAATTATGCTTTTAAAAAAGAGAAGAAAAGCCTTTTCTAGCTTTAATCAACTTTTTTTGTTCTTCCCCAATTTGACTTATAAATTCTAGTTAATAAAACTTCGCTCCTGACTTGTTGTAAAGTTCAGTCTTAATGAATAGTTTGAATTAACAGTGATTTAAAATAGAAATGGTTTTATTTCAGTATATTTTCTGTTACGGAAATACTGAAACTTTTGACCTCAAAACCCACGTTATTTCTATAAGACCCTGCTGCTTGAGATTATATTACAAAGCGATTTTAAAGTTTGCTTTAAGTTTTATTTATATTCTGAGTTACCTCAAACTGGGCCTTTAATATAACTATAAAAGAGTAAGAGTGTTTTATTTCAACTTTTTAATAAGACTCGTGGATTATTATTTGTTTAGTTATCAGAGTTCACAAATTTTTATGTTAATCAGTCTAGAGATAATTTGATATTGATAATGGGCTTTTATTATATATCATAAACACATTGCTTAAAACGGAAAAAGTAAAGTAAAATTTCTCACCACAGAAGTGAAAAACATTGGTATACTTTAAAATTGATGAATTCTAAAAGAGCATAACTGTAGGGAATCTCATTCACAGTCAATAAGAAAGGACTATGGATTAGAAATAAGGAAATTCATTTTAGTCTTTTCTTCCAGTGAATACATGTATTAACCCCAATTAATTAATTTAACATTAGTGGTGACTTTATCTATGTAAATTATGGTTTTGTTTTTAATAATCATTTAGTGGCACTTTTTAATGCACCTTTTTTACGTTCTGATGGCAGTTTAACTTTAGCTAGGTTTATCAGTGTGAGTACTCATTTGAATTTTAAACGTTGTACCTACTTGGCTCTTTTCCCTCCAGTATTTTATTACTTACAAAAAAATTCTTAATATTGAGTGTAATACAGACAAAATGTGATTTGTGATTCTTTACAGCATGGTTTTACATTGGCATTGCATTACATTTTCCTTTAAAACTCATTCCTAATTCTCTGAGAAGAGAATTTGTAACATGCATGGCTTTGTAGCTGTGACAGATGACTTCTATAGAATAAATACAGCTCTCGTTTTCTTTGGGATGAGAACTTGGTGGGAGGTATGTGTGTGGCTCTCCTTCCTGTGTATCACATTTGACACCCTTTATGTAGAATGATGATTTCTATTTGAAGATAGCTGGTGATCTCTCTGTTGTCATCAGACTTTGATTCATTAGTTTTCTTTATAGATAATAGTTCCTTTACTAAAAATAATTTAAATAAACCAATGTGTTCTGTTTTAAGTATTTATAAGCCATTTGTGTTTTCACATAAGTCATAGCGAATCATAAGTAAACACTGACAGTAGTGTTAATAATTATTGAATCAGTGAAAAAGAGGTAGTATTTGAAATGATTTATTATCATAAAATTACAAATACAGACTTTGGGTATTTGGGCATGTGCTCTGTCTTAAGAATCCAGCTTTGAGGAAATTAATTAATCTAATGTTACCTTGCTGATGGTTATTAAAATACAAAACAGTGTTTTAGGATGCTTTATTCCTCTTAATTTTTAAGTATATCAATCTAATAATTCGCTCCAGTATGTACATCATGTATTTGGTAAGTGTCATAGACAAGTATCATTATCTTTCACTTTTTCTTTGGGCAGAGGATGACCCAGTTTTCACTAGACAAGACAGCAATCGCAGTGAAAAAGAGACCACACAAGCAGCACATGAAACAGAACCAGAGTCAGGGTCTCAGCCTCGGCCTGCTGTATTATCTGGCTATTTTAAACAGTTTCAGAAGTCTTTACCACCAAGATTCCAGCGGCAGCAGGTAACAATAGAAACATTTTATCTTGTACATGTGATTGAAAAGATTTATTGTTTAATAGCCTGAGAAATAATTTGACATAAAACCCAAAATACACAAAGCACACAAATTTTCGCTGAAAGATTTCCCCTTTTAATGAAAGTTTGTTGACACAGGCTTTATTGTGAACTGTGTCATTCCTTTTTTACCCCCCTCTGCCTCATTTATGGAGACCATCTTCCTTTCTAGGAAATGGTTTTTGCAGTATAATTAATGAGTAGTTGTGTAAGTCAAGTATAAGGCCAAGTGTCATAACTTACCCTTTGTTCTTTTGTCTTGCTACGTCTCACTGTTAAATGACTTCTGAATTCTTTTCCTTCAGGGATTCAGAAAAGCCTGTTTTCTGATTTGATCGAACATATTAATTTATCAGATGGAACTAAACATGTCAGTGTGTGGGATTCTGCTTTCTTTAGGAACAGATGAAGCAGCAGCAGTGGCAGCAGCAGCAGCAGCAGCAAGGTGTGCTTCCCCAGACAGTTCCTTCCCAACCATCCAGTGGCGCTGTCCCCCCACCACCGCACAGACCTCTTTACCAGCCCATGCAGCCCCACCCTCAGCATCTGGCGTCCATGGGTTTTGATCCACGGTGGCTCATGATGCAGTCCTACATGGATCCTCGAATGATATCAGGCAGACCTGCAATGGATATCCCACCCATTCATCCTGGTAAGTTGAAATTGTCCTTGTCTCTGGGCTCGCTTGTAGTTGTGCAAGTTCAAAGTTTTTCATTTCCTCACATTTTTAGTCTTAATTCCTTTGAGAGTTATAATCTAGTAAGAACTTAAAATAGGATTTATAATTAGATTTTTAGTCATAAAATTATGTATCTTCTTTCAGCACAGAATAGTTAAATGCCAGATACTATGCCAATAGTGTGGTAAGACCAAAGTACTGTATTTCCTGTTTTGCAAATATTATTTTAAAATTTTGAGGTGGAATTTCATCTGCTGTCTTAGTTACAGTTTCTATTATCCACTACATTCTTTTCAGTTTTTCAAGTGTTTCAGCATTTGAAGTTTGTCCTAATGTTATATATTCTAGCTTTTCAATTTTCTCTATCATTTATCAACCTTAGTTTTCTTATAGGTTCGCTAAAGACAAATGAATTGGGAGTCTTTATCAGAATAAATTGAGCTAATTGATTACTAAATGGTATAAAGGAAGATTTGAAGGTGATAAAATGTGATCAAGAATCATATCTTTGGGGGGAGGGTATAGCTCAATGGTAGAGCACTGTGTTTAACATGGACGAGGTCCTGGGCTCAATTCCCAGTACTTCCATTAAGAAATAAATAAAGAACCTAATTACCTACCCCCCCCCCCAAAAATTCTTTTTTAAAAGAGAGAATCGCATCTTGATTTTAAAATATACACTGAAGTTTTAAAATTTAAGAGGCATAATTTATAGCATATTGATCAACTAATTAAACTAGATTAATGTTAAATATGCATAGAGACAGTTCTGATTATCTGATTTTTAAAGGCATTGTATTTTCTCTCCTTTGAAGTTAAATAGGCTGTCCTTATGGTTTTACTTACTTTGCTTCCTCAATTTTTAAATCTGTTGGACTACAACAATAAAAATTTCATTCATAGAAAAACACATTTTCACGGGTCATTTTTGAGTTAATCAATTCCACTTGGCAAACCGTGTTTCTTTAGTCCAAATATGGAGAATTCCAAATAGTAATTAATAGCGTAAATTCTATGCCTATAATGACTTTGTTTCCTTCATTTCTTCCCTCCACTTTTTTTTCTGACCATTTGTATAGGAATGATTCCTCCTAAGCCGTTAATGAGAAGAGACCAGATAGAAGGGTCACCAAACAATTCTGAGTCATTTGAGCATATAGCTCGATCCGCAAGAGATCATGCAATTTCCCTTTCTGAGCCTCGTATGATGTGGGGGTCAGATCCCTACCCTCACACTGAGCCTCAGCAGGCCACCACTCCCAAGGCAACGGAAGAACCTGAGGATGGAAGGTAATTATTAAAATTATTAATAGATCAATAGACTGTTGTGGTGAAATGAAAACTGTAGTCTCCCTGAAGATCACTCTGAGTTTCTCCCATTCAGTATGCCTTATTTCATTTTAGGACATACTTTCTCTTTTCTGGTATTTCTGTATTGATTAGGGCATTTTGTATTATAGTTCTGTAAACTCAACTAAATGCTGAAGTTTAGTGGTAGATGTTAAAATTGGCAAGACTCTGCTGTCGATTAGGTACTTTATATGTAGTCTGGCTAAAGCATTGATGTAGTTCTTCCACTAATGAGAAATGGTAGGCATTCAGTTATCTTATGGAAGTTTTCTAAGGCCAAGTTAAGGACAAATACTAGTTTATAGGATTACTTTGAAGTAGCAAATAATTGATCTGTAATAATTCATATCATGAAGTTAGAACTTCTGCCCTTTTAAGGAGTATATTTTATGATGTTTTAAAAGTCTGATTCCTTGGGAAACATAGACCTACTCTAGTGTACTCTGATTGTTAAGTGGAAATCACTGGTTTTGGTGGATTAAAAATTCACACCAGCATGGTCTGAACTTCTTTTTCTTAAGGAGTGCACTTCATTGGTTTTTGATTATGGGGAAAGAAACACATAACATGGTATCTACCCTTTTATCCAAATTTCAAGTGTGTAGTACAATACTGTTAACTATAAGCATGTCATACAGGAGATCTCTAGAACTTTTTCATCTTGCACAGCCAAAACTTTATACCCATGTAGTCAAAACTTACTTCCCCCTTCCTCCTGGTCCCTGGCAGTCACCGTTCTACCTTCTGTGAGGATGAGTTTGATTTTATAGCGTGTATAAGTGGGATCATGCAGTATTTGTCCTTCTGTGACTGGTGTATCTCACTTACTGTAATATCCTTATCCATGTTGTAGCATATAGCAGGATTCTTTCTTTAATGCTAAACAACATTCCATTGTATGCATATACCACATTTTCTTAGCCTGTTCATCTGTCAGTGGACATTTAGATTGTTTCCATCTCTTGGCTATTACGAAAAATGCTGCACTAGTTTTTTTACGGAGCCATAAAGATGCCCTTTATGATTAGAATCTGTTGTTTTGTTTTTAAATTAAAGGGATTATTTTGCTTTACACATACATGTGAAAAAGATTTTGTGTTGATGGTTGTCTTTGAATTCTCCTTATCATAGGCCTGAAGCCCCATTGGATCAGGAACAGATTACTGCTGCTTATCCTGTAGAACATAGTCAGTTAGAGGCTCACCCAAAAGCAGACTTTGTCAGAGAGTCAAGTGAGACAGAAGTACATAAGTTTTTAAGCAGATCGGTAGAGGACATTAGACCTCACCATACTGACACACATAATCAGCCTGCTTGTTTTGATGTACCTGATCAAAAGTCTGTATCCACTCCTCAAGAAGAGCGAAGTTTAGCTGGAGAGAGTCAGCCTGCCCGGAAAAGAAGTGTTTCCCATGGATCTAACCATACTCAGAAACCAGAGGAGCAGAGAAATGAGCCATCTGCAAGCATCCCTAAAGGAGCCAGCAGATCCATTGATTCAAGAGAACCAGCAGAAAGGCCAGAGGAAAAACCAAAAAAAGAGGGCTTTCTGCGTTCTTCTGAAGGACCAAAACCTGAAAAAGTGTATAAATCAAAATCAGAAACTCGTTGGGGCCCGAGGCCGAGCTCCAACAGAAGAGAAGATGGTAATGATAGGCCTGTGAGGAGGTCAGGTCCTATTAAGAAACCTATACTTAGAGATATGAAAGAAGAACGAGAGCAAAGGAAGGAGAAAGAAGGAGAAAAGGGAGAAAAGATCACTGAAAAAATTGTAAAACCTGAAAAGACAGAAAAGAAAGATCCTCTTCCTCCACCCCCGCCACCTGCAGCACCAGTTCAGCCACAGTTGGTTCCGCCACCACCTCCACCTCCACCAGAGCCAGAGAAACTTCCTTCAGTAGAAACTTCAACTTCAGCTTTGGCGCAAAAGCCACCTCAAGATACCGAGAAGCCTTTGGAACCTACAAGCAGTGTTGAGGTAGAGCCTGCAGCCAAAACTGTAAACCAGCAAACCGTCACGACGCCAGCAGTTAAAGAAGAAAAACAACCTGAGAAAGTCATCAGCAAAGATCTTGTTACAGAGAGGCCTCGACCAGATTCAAGACCAGCAGTTAAAAAAGAATCAACTTTACCCCCTAGGACCTATTGGAAAGATCCCAGAGATAGAGATTGGTTTCCAGATCAAGGATACAGAGGTCGAGGCCGAGGTGAATATTACTCTAGAGGGCGAAGCTATAGAGGCTCTTACGGAGGGCGTGGCCGAGGAGGCAGAGGACACACTCGAGATTATCCTCCTTACAGAGACAATAAGCCACGAACAGAGCACTTGCCCTCAGGACCTCTCAGACAGCGAGAAGAAAGTGAGACACGAAGCGAGAGCTCCGATTTTGAAGTCGTTCCCAAGAGGAGAAGACAGCGAGGTTCAGAGACTGACACAGACAGTGAAATTCATGAAAGTGCAAGTGACAAGGATAGTTTAAGCAAAGGGAAACTTCCCAAAAAAGAGGAGCGGTCTGAAAACAAAAAACCTATAAAGCCTCAATCTTCTTTCAAGCCTGAAAATCATGTCCGAATAGATAATAGACCTCTGGAAAAACCTTACGTAAGGGATGATGATAAGTCTAAACCAGGTTTCCTTCCTAAAGGAGAGCCTACAAGGAGAGGCAGAGGGGGCACCTTCAGACGTGGTGGAAGGGACCCTGGAGGTCGCCCATCCCGACCTTCCACCTTACGGAGACCTGCTTATCGGGACAATCAGTGGAACCCAAGGCAGGCAGAGGCTCCTAAGCCAGATGATGGAGAGCCACCAAGAAGACATGAGCAGTTTATTCCTTTACCAGCGGATAAACGGCCTCCAAAATTTGAGCGAAAATTTGACCCAGCTAGAGAGAGGCCCCGAAGGCAGCGTCCTACCCGACCACCAAGACAGGATAAGCCTCCTAGATTTAGACGGCTAAGAGAGAGGGAAGCCGCTTCAAAAACCAATGAGGTGGCAGTGCCCACAAATGGCACAGTTAATAATGTCGTTCAAGAACCAGTTAATACTGCTGGGGATGTTTCTGGGAATAAGACACCAGACTTGTCTAATCAGAACTCTTCAGATCAGGCAAATGAAGAATGGGAAACGGCTTCTGAAAGCAGTGATTTCAACGAGAGGCGTGAAAGGGATGAAAAAAAAAATGCTGATTTGAATGCACAAGCAGTTGTAAAGACCGGAGAGAATGTTTTACCTCCAAAAAGGGAGATTGCAAAGAGAAGTTTTTCTAGTCAAAGACCTGGTGTTGATCGCCAGAATCGGCGTGGCAACAGTGGCCCACCCAAATCTGGAAGGAATTTTTCAGGTCCTAGGAATGAAAGGAGAAGTGGCCCACCATCAAAAAGTGGCAAGCGAGGGTGAGTACTTTTAGATGTAAATACTTTTGCACCTTTGAGAAGCTGAAAGTAGACTTACTGGTTGACGTGTGCAAAGGAGCCAGTCTATAGAGGACCAAGACATTGTTCTCCCATAATTTTTTTTCTCTATTCTCAAAGTAAGGGTGTTTGAGAAAGAGGTTAGTGTGTCCTAGAAGTCTTTGCCTGCTACATTACATTTCCCAGAAGAGTCCTCTTAGGAATTTGTAGCTTTGGGAAAATCTACACACCGAGGCTGGGACCTATAAGATGTCTTCCATTTGGTAAATCATCTTGCTGATGATGGGTAGCCTGCCTTTCTTTCTTGGATTCTCTTTGGGAAACTCATGCTCACAGGTGTCCCCTGGGACTTCAATTAATATGTTGTAGCCATACACTTTGTCATTCTGTGCTGGTTTCAAGAGAGCAAATGTTGAAACTTTAGGATAAATTGTATTCCACTCTTGAATTGCAGACCTATAATAAATGATCCAGGTTAGGGAGAGACCTAGAAAGCAAAGTCCTGCCCAACCACTAGGGCACCAGTAACATAAATATCATGTCATTGGTGGTTTTTTTTGTTTTTTTTTTTAAGGAATTTTTACAAACTGTGCTAACTTGGTCTTTTTTTAAATATTAAAATGTCGGTTATAGTAAGTTTGTTTGTTTGTTTTTAGTATTAGGAAACATTATAAAGTAGCATTATTCCTAGTTTTAAATTTAGGCTGTGGTACTTGCTTGTTGTATAAAGTCTTTGCTTCCTCATCAGTAAAACGGGGAGAAAGTAACAGTCCTTACAAAAATATGTGACATTTTAGTGGCATGACATTTTAAATTGAAGCACTTAACATCTGGTATGTAGTATACAACTGTTATTATGGTATGCCCTGTTTTTTGACCAAATTCCCAGATTTGCAGCCTGAGCTGATAAGAAATTTATTCAGACAAAATAATATTTTAATCTGCATTGGTTACTTACTTACTCTTAGCATTTCAGGTTACTATACGTGTAAACAAAAATATATTTTTGCTTTCTGATAGTTCCAGGGAAATAATGCTACCAGTTGTGTTCCTTAAGTACCTGCTTAACACAGAATTTAAACCTCACTTTAAAGTCCAGAAGAACAGGATAACATATATAGTTGCGGTAATGATGTAATTGTTGACCATAAGTGAACTATTTGAATTTCGAGTGATAATGCTCAGGGAGGAAATTGATCTGATATTTGTGCAGTGTAGATGGTAACAACTTTGAACCTGCAGAAACAGCAGTTACTGGCTGTAGTTAAAATGAATATTTTGGAAGAGTCCTATTTGGAAGAAGTGAATGCATTCTTCAAATATTTGAAGTCAAGCTTTTTATCAGGCTCTCAGTGAGCTTTTATCTTGAGTAATACTATAGGCTGAGCTGAAAATGAATCGGTGAGCTGTTTTTTCATGGTGTATTTTCATAAAATGAACCCGAGAGAATTTGTTAGGGGAAAAAAAATCTATAGAAATACCTTTGGTTTGTGAAGTGAATGGTTTCCATATGAAGAGTGGTTTTAAAAGATATGTTTGCATTTATGTATAAATCTGATTGAACTTTTTTCAAAAAGTATGTATGTAGAGTAGGCACAGAATGCTTTTAAATTTTTTTTTTCATGTGCTGCCCTCTTGTGGAGAAGATCCACTATGAATACTTTGGTCTAGCTTGGATCACAGGAAATTTCTGCTGTGAACAGTGTTGATTATTAGCTCATTTATAATGTGATAGATACAGTAAGAACTTCTGGGAGATAATTCTAGGATTAATTGCTGGAAAGAACTGTAAGGAGCTAGTCTCTCTCCTTTATTGGGAAGCTCAGTCGGTTGTACTCAACAAAAGTCACTAAGGCTTGTTGGTTTTAGAGTTAGGGGCTTCTGTCTCACTGCTATTTTTTCTTAGATTGACCTTTAGAAACTGCCACTAAGACCTTTTTTTTATTGTTATTCAGTTATGTGGAGGTAGTGATACCTTAAATTATTACTTTGTAGACCATTTGATGACCAGTCGGCAGGCACAACTGGTGCTGATCCTGTCAATGGCACCTCTGCACACCACCAGGAAGGAGCACCTAATGGTACAGGACAAAAGAACTCCAAAGATTCTACGGGGAAAAAAAGAGAAGACCCCAAACCAGGCCCTAAAAAACCCAAAGAGAAAGTGGATGCACTATCACAGTTTGATCTCAACAATTATGCAAGTGCGTTTTCAGGTCTCTTTTGTCTGTCTGTCTGTCTGTCTGTTACATTTAAGTAGATGCTGTAAATAAGTCATCAATAAAAGATTTAGACTTCAAGGTAGAGTTAGAGGCTCGTTATGAATCATTAACTGATGCAGCTTGAACTAAAATAACACCAGCTTTTAGCATAGCCTTGCATGCTTGATAAAATTCTTGTAAAGATAATCCACAGGGCTTCACTGTTCTTCATGGAAAAGGGACGAAATTAACTACTCTACCTTGCTAAACAGGTATGGGAAAGCTCAAAGTCAAATGAACATGCTTAATTATATCTGTACATATGCTGTGTCTGAAAAGAAAGCCTCAGTGTTAGCCTCAGTGAATTATGACCTTGATAAAATTGGTATCTAAGATATGGTAAATAGAGAATAAATAATAGGATAGGCGGTAGTGTTGCTAGGAGTAAATATTTTCAGAAAAGCATGCGGTGATAGGATATCACATGCAAAGGATAACAGCAATAAGGAAATATTTGATGAGGAAATTGGCAATTATCTGTGAGTAGACACTTAATGCATGTAAAAATGTGCTATTTACTATTCATTCAGATGAGACTTAAGCTGGAAATATTGAATAATTTCAAGAGATTCACTAAGAGCAGATAGTAGTATCGGGAACCTTTGGGCTATGTGTTGTTATTCCAGTATTAGAGATATAGACGAGAGTTTCCTTTCATCTGGTTGATGATTGTTTATACATATTAAACCTGATTCAGGCCCAGGACCTTGGCTTTGTATTTCTAGACTAGCAGTTCTCAAAGTGTGGTCCTCAGACCATCTACGTTACCTGGAAATTTCTGAGAAATACAAAATCTTAGGTCCTACCCCCGACCTACTGAATCAAAAACTTGGAGTGTGACGCAGTCTGTGTTTAACAAGTTCTTGAGGTGATTACCATGCACACAGACTTTTGAGAACTAATTCTAGACTTCATAAGACCAGCTTAGCTTGTGAGCACCTCCTCTGACAAACTTAGTACATTCTTTGAAAAGGGGAAACAAAAGTAATACCCACCTCTTAGAATGGATGATTAGATGCAAATTAGACGAAGTAGTATTTGGTCTTTACAACACAATACACATCTTGAGGTTGGGAGGGATAGAGATAGGTGATTTGACTAAGATAAGATAATTCTGATTTTTTAAGTAAAGGCATTACCACTGTATTGCTTAAGAAAAAAAAGGAGTATCCCTCTCAAAGTAGATAGTTTAAGGACTTTTGTTTTTAACCTTGTTTATGAAGCTTTCAAATTTTACTAATAAATGGCCATTTTAAGGTGTGGAAAATGGGTTCTACTATGAATTATAAGCACTAGATCTTTGTGTTTTTTAATTAATACTGGACCAAAAATTTTTTTTATCTTTTCATTTTAAAAAAGAAAATATCATTTAAAATCTTTTTCTATACCCATAGGTGTTGTTATAATTGATGACCACCCTGAAGTAACGGTAGTTGAAGACCCCCAGTCGAATTTGAATGATGATGGTTTTACTGAAGTGGTATCCAAAAAACAACAGAAACGTTTACAGGATGAGGAACGCCGAAAGAAGGAAGAACAAATCATACAGGTTTAGTGTTTCAATTTGTTGCTAGTTATTTAGATTGTTTTAAAATAGAATATAATCACTATAACTCACTGTTTGCCTTGGAGAAGATCATCTTTGCTTTATTTCAACAACATATTTTATGTTTTTGTATTGGTCATCTTATTTGGCCTGTCTTACTTTCATGGAAGATTTGGAGTAAATTTTAAATTATCTTAGAAGTCTAATGAACACAGCTGCCTTGATCTCTAATAAATTGCAGGTTCTTAACCTAAGTTTTTTGTTGTAATCTAAATTAGTTCAGTTCAATACACAGTATGCATCACAATAAGTTAGTTCATTTGAATCAACCCAAACACCCATTTTGCTAAATGCTGACACAAGATAAAAATAAATAGAGCACATAGGTCACAGTGATAAAGATGAGAAGTCTTCAAAACAGGAAACACTGTAAAAAGTCCTATAAGGATGGTAATACTGAGTTTAACTGAATATGACCCTTGGGGCCAGATATTCCAGAAGTCATCTATCTTTTTTTAAGAAGTTACAGTAGTGAATATGTCCTGTATAGCAGAACACCCAGCAACAATCACAGAATGAATGTTTCTGTGGCAAACACAAGTTGAGTGAAGTTGATAGTTTCTTGTCAGATGGGGTCAGATTTTGCTGCCAAATGAATTCACTACGAATTTCCTTAGTTTTTTTAATTTCAGAATTGTCGGAGAGGGATGGTGCACCTGTGTGTCAAGAATGTATAATGAATACTTGTCTTTTTTTCACCGATAATATCTTTAAATTTAAATAATTTAAAATCTCATTAGCAACCTTGACATTTTTTTTTATCAAGTACCTATTTTGAAAAGTAAAGGAGCTAAATTAGCAGTAGGTTGCTTTGTCAGAAATTCCATTCATGAAGTGTTTGAACTTTGAGCTGTGTTACTGACAAAAGTGATTGCTGCCAATTTTTTAAGGTCTGGAATAAAAAGAATGCAAACGAAAAAGGAAGAAGTCAGACTTCTAAGCTTCCGCCAAGATTTGCCAAAAAGCAGGCGACAGGAACCCAGCAAACACAGTCTCCAGCCTCATCTCTGGCCCCAGCTCCCTGCCCGGGTGTGGCGTCGGCCTCAGCTCCAGCCACGACCTCGGCCCCGCTGGCCGGCTCAGCCCCAGCTCCCGTTCTGGCATCGCCATCAGCTCCGCTCCCAGCCCCAGCCGCAGTTCCAGTCCTGACCTCCTCCTCAGCTTCACTCCCAGCCTTAGCCTCAGCCTCAGTGCCAGTCCCGGCCTCCACCTCAGCCACGGCCACAGCCTCTTCTTCGTCAGCTCCACTTCCAACCCCGGTCCTTGCCTCAGCTTCATCTGCAGCTTCTGTCCCCATCCTTGCCTCAGCTTCACTTCCCATCCTTGCCTCAGCCCTAGCACCAGTTTCCGCCCCAACTGCCCCCGCCTCAGCCCCGACTGCCCCTGCCCCAGCCCCGACTGCCCCTGCCTCACTCCCAGCCCCAACCCCAGCTCCAGCCTCAGCCCCAGCCCCAGCCCCAACCTCTGCTCTAGTCCAAGTCCCAGTCCCAGTCCCAGCCCCCACAACCCCAGCCCAGAGTCAGGGACAGACTCACAAACCAGTCCAGAGTCCACTGCAGGCTACAACACCATCTTCAAAACAGCCGCCACCTTCAATTAGACTACCTTCAGCCCAGACACCCAATGGCACAGATTATGTAGCCCCAGGAAAACCCCTCCAGGCCTCCCAGTCACATGGCCCGCTTACGAATGAATTATGGGACAATAAAGTGGCCGCACCAGCTGTGCTGAATGACATCTCTAAGAAATGTAAGTGTGCAACAAGGAAGTAACCGCTGGGGAGTGGCATGGGAGTGTTGCAGTTTGTTTTTAATTTTATGTATGTATTCAGTATGTTTTTTCCTAGCCATCTCCTTTTTTCTTAGTAGGAAGCAGTAACAGTAGTCTTTTCTTAGCTTCTTTTCCTCAACCTTTTGTTTCTAAGACAAGTATGTTATACTTTTAACAGCCATATTTTATGGACACAATTTTGTGTTGGTAAAAAAGACAATACATTGTTTAGGCAGATGTATTTATTTTGGTATGCAAGAGTCTTAAGTATGATGTGGAGTCATTGTTTTATCGTTTAGCTGCCATTAAAAGAAAGGATTAAGTGGATTAAGGATTATTGTCCTGTAAACTTTAATGGTCACGTTCCCTGTGACTTTCCCTTTTCAGTAGGTCCTATTAGTCCACCACAGCCACCTTCAGTCAGCGCCTGGAATAAGCCCCTAACATCGTTTGGATCAGCTACTTCATCAGAGGTAAGAATAGACTTAATAGTGCCCTTGGTGGGGTTAGTGTGACAGATCCTTGAAACAGTTTCTCAAACTTTGGCATACATCCAGATCACCTGGAGAGCTTATTAAAGTCGATTGCTGGGACCCACGCCCAGGGTATCTGATTCTTTAGGAAGGGTTGAGGCCTAAGTACTCTTCTGAGTTCTCAAGTGATGCTAATGCTGCTGGATCTCAACAGTTACAAGTTGCTTCAGACATATTAAGGCTAATTTAAAAAATGCTAGTCTTAAGAAAAAGTCCTTGTGATACAGAGAGTGCTATTTACTGTTTTCTGAACTTTTCTACTACTGTTTTTAATGCAGTATGCATGTTTACAGGAGTTTTTTCTAATTTCTCAAATGTGCAGTAGTGGTAAATGTTTATTTAGGTCAGCAGTTCTTCATTTGTTGAACATTTATTGAGCACTTGTTATGTATTAGGCACTGCTGTAACTTGTGGCCTCACAAAAGAGTGGAGAGGTGGTGTAAAAACAGAATACAAGCTCGGCGATCAGGGAGAGTCAATGGTAATTAACGTACAGTACGTTAAATGGTGGTCTGTGCTGCGGAGAAAAGCAAAGCCAGAAAGGTATAGAAGGAATTTGCCAAGGGGTGTGAAACCAATTTAAAATAGGGTGGCCAAGAAAGGCTACTTGGGTGACGTTTGAATTAAAGACTTAAAGGAGGTAAAAGTGTGTGCTGTTAGTTGTCCTGAGGGAAAGTGAATTCCTTGTTCAGAGAATAGCAAATACAAAAGCCTTCAGACAGGAGCAAGCCTGGTATGTTTGAAGGACACCAGGGAGTTCCATGTGGCTGAATTGAAGGAAGGGATGAAGAGAGGATAGATGAAGTTGGAAAGAGAACAGGTTGGGGATCTGGTAGGGCCTTTGGGCGAGGTAGGAAGACAACAGATAGTTTTGAGCAAAATAATGACAGGATCTGACTTTTAAGACCATTCTAAGTAGTCTGCTAAGAACAGTCTGTGGGCAAAGAGTAGATGTTAGAAAGCTATTGCAATAATCAAATGATAAATTAAACCAGGAAAGTGACATTAAAAGCGATGAGAAATGGTTGGTTACTGGCTATTTGAAGACAGGGCTGACTGATGGATTAAATGTGGTATGTGAGAAAAAGGGGTCAGTTATCTCCAAAGCTTTTACAGCTTAAGCAACAAGAGGGATAGAATTCCCATCAGTTGAGATTGGGAAGCTGTAAAATGGATCATCACTGGGGAAGAATATAAGGGAATTCAGTTTTGGACATGTTAGATTTAAGAAGTTTATTGTACATCTAGGTGGAAATGTCGAGTAGATAGCTGAATATAAGAATTTGTAGTTCAGAGTGGATTCCTAAGGTGTAGGCACTCCATTACCAATCAAAAAGTATGCTATTTCACTTTATTTTCAGTGCAAAAGTAGGTGATAGTGGAATTCCTATCTTTTCTTCTCTCCTATTAATTCTTTTATCTGTTTGTTGCTGGTGGTATCTCTGTGTATTTGTTGCTTTACATTTGTTTAAAATAATGAAATAACTTGAGGCTGTGATTTTCCCTTAAATCCAGGGCACTTAAACCCAGGACTTTAAAACTTTAAGCCTTGTCCTCATTTTCATTGTATCAGTTGTGTTTTGATAGAGATCTATAGTGATTAGAGGAATGTTCTCTTAAAACGTAATCAGTGACAGTTAACCTCAGATGTAGATAGCATCACACCCTCTATTGTGCTTGTAAACTGTGTGCTACTACATAGATTGTTTAGTCACTTCTGAACTCTGTTAGCTTTGATAACAAGTTTCTAAATATTTTCTCACTAGGGAGCAAAGAATAGTCAAGAAAGTGGAGTTGACATTGGAATTGACACAATTCAGTTTGGTGCTCCAGCTTCAAACGGGAACGGAAATGAAATTGTTCCCGTGCTTTCGGAAAAACCTACTGACAAAATGTCTGAACCCAAAGAACAACGGCAGAAGCAGCCACGGGCAGGCCCCATCAAAGCCCAGAAGGTAAATACGGCTTGTGTTCCAGGCATGATTGTGTGAGAGCCACTAACACTCATGGGGAACAAATAACACTTTTAAAATTGGATTTAGTTTTCAGTGAATGTCTTTGATCATGATGTGTTTTTGTCATAAACATTGAATTTAGCTTCCAGATTTGAGTCCAGTAGAAAACAAAGAACATAAACCTGGTCCTATTGGAAAGGAACGTTCATTAAAAAATAGAAAAGTAAAAGATGCCCAACAGGTAGAGCCGGAAGGACAAGAAAAACCAAGCCCTGCTACAGCCAGAAGTGCAGATCCTGTGACAACAAAGGAAACCAAAGCAGTTTCAGAAATGTCTACCGAAATAGGAACAATGATCTCAGTGTCATCCACGGAATATGGCACTAACGTGAAGGTAAGCAGCGTACAATGATTACCAGTTTAGTTGATGCAAAATGGACTAAAATGAGTGGGGAAAACAGCAACAATTTATTTTGCTTCCTCCCTCCCTCCCTCTCCCTCCCTTCATGCTTGAGGCATGTAATTCTAGTTTAAAGTGAAAAAAAAATCTATAGAAGTATAGAATGGTTTTCACTGGGTTTGTAGACTTGAAAGAATTGCTGTATATTACTTTTTATTTTGTAAGTGGAATTACAATGGAGCCTTCCTTATCTTGCCCACTAGTGAGATTCTTAAGTCAGGAAATAAAACAAACTTTTAGTAACTCCAGTACAGCCAGTTTTCTTCCAGGGGTGGAGCAGATATGTTTCACTGGTTGAGCACCAGAGGAAGTGGTTGACTAGCATTTACGGACCACATTGAATGAAAGATGCATATCTTTAAAAATACCCATTAAGGCAAAATATGCTGAGTGACTAACTTGCAAGGCCTAACTCTTGTGGGAGTATCAAACTTATATCTGGTATTTGGTGTTCACTCTGGGACATTTACTCATTGAGGAGGTAGATGGAATCTTTCATATGCTTTGAATACTTTCCTCTTTTTAATTGCCATTCAACTCAAAGCATGGAAGTAAAAAGGCTTATGTGATCCATCTCTATCTTGTTTAAAGAAGAGAGTCATAATGATAAACAAGGAATGTATCCTACAACCTAATTAATTGTGACAACTACAATCTTGACATTCATTTATCCATTCTTATTTTGAAGAAAATAAGAAACCAGTAGTTGAAAGTAAGCTATAGATTAAGTGTAAGAACCACACAGAGTTCTTTTAGTAATCCACAGAAGCACATATTTGGTACTGTTGACAGCTTCCTAGTACTACGCAGAATATTTTTTTTAAATGTATGGGACCTCAGCAATAGTTGAAATGTGTTGGGTCCGTGCTTGTTTTACCCCACTGTTGATCTTTAAGATTTGAGTAAGCTGAGTCTTAAGGCCTGCTCTCTTCTCCTGCTTTCTTCCAAAACAACTTTACAGCTATTAGACCCTCATTAGAAAGTGGCTCTTTAATTCAGTGTTAAATGTATTTTTTTCTATTACTACTCCACAGGAGTCTGTAACAGACTATACTACACCTTCTTCTTCTCTGCCTAACTCTGTGGCTACTAATAACGCAAAGATGGAGGATACTTTGGTTAATAATGTAAGTAATCACTTGAGATGTGGCGAGCTGGATAGAAACCTGGCTATTGTTATCTAATACATACTTTACAACCGATGTTTTAACTCCTCTCGGGAGAAGAGTGATAGTAAATGTGTGTTTAGGAACTCTGTAATACAGTTAAGGAAGATAGTCAAAGCTGAGTTGTTGTTTTTCCGAAAGTCATCAG
The DNA here is from genome assembly GCF_009834535.1 of Camelus ferus. Lineage (NCBI taxonomy): Eukaryota > Metazoa > Chordata > Mammalia > Artiodactyla > Camelidae > Camelus > Camelus ferus. The sequence goes on along the minus strand of NC_045716.1, from coordinate 10,732,111 downwards.
CTTTACGTTTAATATCCAGGCTTCTGGGGCTTAGGCTTGATTTCATAAGTACTAATCCTGTTAATTTGGTTTTGTAAAAATTTTTGTTCTTAGCTTTCACATTCTACAGATTCAGCATTTTATTCAGTTGATAATTTTGTTCTTTTTTTTAAAGTTTATTTATTATTTTCAATTATTTTTGTTTGTTTGTTTTATTTGCTTGGAGGGGGCAGTAATTTGGTTTATTTATTTTTAATGGAGGTACTGAGGACTGAACCCAGGACCTTGTGCATGCCAGGCATGTACTCTTCCACTGAGCTATACCCTCCCCTGGTAATTTTGTTCTTAAAGGAAATCTTTTTATAATGCGGTGAAAACTCACTCACTTAAAAGGAAGATTATTACCAAAGATTTAGGTGTTTCTTTTTGAATTTACAAAATTATACTGAAACTTAACAACAAAATTCCTGTTGTGAAGATTGAGCTATAATGTATATATAAGTACTTCAAAAACCCTTAGATGCACTGTTAAAAGGTGATAGTAAGTCATGTAAATTTGGCTCTAGTTTCCCAAAGCAATCATGTTATAATACGAGACTTTATTAAAAGAAATCATCACAGTCCCAATATTTTGCCTAGTTCACTGATTGACGGGTGAAAAGGTGTAAACCGGAAAAAGTTAGATAGCCTCCCATGGTAGAAGAGCATTTTAGAAGTTACACATACGGCTCTTGTTTTGGAGAGCAGGTATGGTAGAAATTTGGTCAGCTGCTTTCTTTTTTAAAATATAGTCTTCTGTAATAAGCAAAGGCTTCTTTTCAAAAGTATCCTTTAGAGGTATATTTAAAGGTCTCTTACAAAGGGCTTTAACTATCATTTTGAAAATAAAAAATCTCGATTATATCTTATTACAATGTCTGTCCTGTGTTTTCTGTTCTTACCTCTTGCATAGGTATTTAGGCTTGTAGGTGAGATGCATTCGGGATCATTTAATCCAACTTTTGTAGTCCAGCTGAGGGACTCTAAATTATGTAGGTGAGGAAAAGGGAGAGACAGGAGTAAGTTACATTTTCTCTTTGTGATAGGAGAGCACTTTAGGGGCTGATTAATGTAATTTGTCCTGCTTTCAGATGTTAGAAAACTTCACTATGTGCCAAATTCTCTTCCCCTGACCTTTTGGAGAAAAGATTAAATTTAACTTTTATAAGAAGTAATAGAAAACTTGGGAAGGGCAGAAAAACTTTCTGTCAGTTTAATTCCTGATGTCACTATGCAGATACTCCAATATTGAATCACTAACATCTCAATATAGTTTAATTATACTTTAATTATGGTATCTTTTCTAACTTTAGAAAGATAGTGTTTTTTAGATGTTACTTTTCAAGAAAGTATGCTTTTTACCAAACTACTGTTTTCTAAAAATATAATTTATGAAATATGAATAAAGAAGGAAAGATAATTATTCTCAGAACCCTTAAAAGTCATTGAAAATAGCCATATGAGCATTTTAATGGTTTCTGTGTTATCTGCAAGGCTAGTCACTAGTAATGTAGTGACTTTTACAAGGAGAGCTACTCTGTATAAGTGAATAGTCTGTATTTGATTTTTAGCAGTGTGTTCAGAATGTGTTTGAAAACGAGAAGATCAGTTTGGGTCAGGGAGCAGTATAAAAGGTCATCAGCTTGGAGTGATTTCAGTGTTGCTTATTTGTGCCAAGTGTGGTGTTAATTCTGAACTTAATGTAGTGTTAAAAATAAATGTCCCACATGGGAAGATTTTTAGGATCTTTTGTAACGTCCCTTTTTCATTCATTAGTCTATTTGGGGATTCCATTTTATGCATAGAATTTTGTCTTTTATAAAAATTAAACAGAAAAAAGACTCATATTCCTTATTGAGATAACACACTTTAGGATCTTAGCTGATAATATTATAGTCATTTTCAATCTTGAATATCTTAAATTTAAATACAGGGTCTTTATTATTATAGCACAGTTATTTTAAAGATTTATCAAATAATCTCCATTAAGTAGTTCATGGTATTATAAATCTCAATTAGATTGTGATTTCACAGAGTGATTATCTTAAAACCCCCAAGCATCTCAGTCTTTTTTTTTGAACAACTTGAGTGAACCATCAAAATCAATCATACAGTAAAAGTACATAATAAATCTCAAGCTCAAGAAACTTAGAGGGAAAAAAGAGATATGGGTAGTGAGGTTTTGGTGGGGGATTTGTAATTAGGTTTGTTTGTTTCTTTCTTTCTTTTAGTGGAGGTACTGGGGATTGAACCCAGGACCTCATGCTTGCTTAGCACTCACTCTACCACTGAGCTCCTCCCTGGTAGTGAGTTTCTAATATCCTCAAGTTTCTAATACTTGCCACAATCATGTATTACTATAGCAAAACAGTTGTTTAGTATAATGAGGTGGGGGGGATACTACATAACTTTCCTCCCAGTGTTACTTTTGTTCTTGAATCTAAGTATAACAAAGTTGACAATCTAGTCAGGAAAGAGATTCATTTCTTATATTTACCCTATCGTGTTAAATGCTTCTGACAGAACCTGTGGATCCTGTAAATGGTGGAAATATTCCTTAGAGCTTTGCTACACAGTGTATGGTTCAGGGACCATCAGCATCTGCATCACCTGAGAACTTGTTTGAAATGCAGAATTTCAGGCCTTATCCCAGGCCAACTAAATCAGAATATGCATTTTAACAACATCCCCAGGTGATTGGTATATATATTAAAATACAAGAAGCACTGCCTTTGAGTCTATACCTTATATTTGGGACAGATTCTTTTTCTGTCAATTTATGCATAAATAATCAGATAGTATTTCTCTTCAGAAGTTTTATCTAAAATGTCCAAAATTATCAGTTACTTACTATAAATACAATGCAACTCTAAGTCAGATATTCCTTTTGGCTCTGGTGAAAAATAAACCACCTTAGAATACATTAGCATTATCTGTAATGGGGCTTTTGTAGGAGACTTAGATTGTGATATGTGTTGCCTGCCTTTTCAGGTGCCCCTGCCCAACACCCTCCCCCTCCCTAAGAGGGAGACTATACAACAGAGCTCCAGCCTAACTTCAGTTCCTCCCACTACTTTCAGCCTCACCTTTAAGGTATGTACGACATCCGTATCTAAAGGTCCTTGGTTATTGCATGCATGGGGACATAAGTTAACAATACTCTCTTGATATTTTTACTAGTTTTGTGTAATAAGCCACAACAGTAAGCTGAGGAAGTGGAATGATGTCAAATTATACCTTAAAATTTTATTAGCTGCTAATACCAATTAGAAGTGGCTTGATATCCTCATATTTAAAGTGAGGCCTATTATGCTTGCGAATTTTGTCTTAAGAATACAGGAGAGCATTTTATAAAGTTTGTACTGAGTCCCTCTTAGAGATCTTAATAATTATTGGATGTATTAGTTGTGTACAAAACAGCTAACTTGGTGTTGCATGTGTTTTCTCCTAAGTACTGGTAACAGTAAGAATGCTAATTTTCTGTCTTGTAAGTCATGTGTGAATTAAATGAATGCAATGTAGTAACTAATATTTTATGAAGAGGTAATTGATTAATACAAGTGATTTTGATTTGATTTTTGTTTGATAATTTTTGAATAAGGGCAAAGGAGATTTTAGACAATACATGATTTTTAATGTCAGGGAGTTTAGGCTTGTTTGGTTTGTTTTTTTTAATTTCCTATTATGTTTATAATTTTGAGCTATGTTACTAATAACTTTTTTTACAGTTGAGTTATTTGGGAATATTTTAAATCAGTTGTTCACCTCAAGATTTAAAAGGTTAAAAAGTACAGACGTGGAATTAAAAGGATTTTTTTTAAGTGCATTTATTTATCTCTTTGATACTGTTTGTTAAGTTTCATAACCTGGGCAGATATTTAACATCTACTTTTGCAGGGCTTTCTAATGGTAAAGTAAATCTTTTTGATTGTCTTTGGGAGAGGAAGAAGCTAAGTTGCTTTATAATGTGGCCAATGTTTATTTCTAGACTCTCTGTTTGAGTCTCCAGCCTCCTGACTGGGTGTCCCCTTGCCCCTCAGCTTCTTTTTAAGAGGCTTAATAAGTACAAGTTTGAGAGGATAACATTTTATAAGACACCTTCTGCTTTGTGTCATCTCCACCTTTACCCAGTCCTTACTGTTTGCTGCCAGTTCCTACTCACCCTTTGTTGTTGTTTTCCCATTTGAATGACTGTCTCAACCTGTGTTTCGTACCGTATGTATGAACATTTTTACCTTGTTCTGTTCAAGGCAGTAGTCTCATTTCACATAAGCAAATAGAGTATCATCATTAATTAATCTTCAGGCCAGTTGTTAATTCTTCAGAAAACACTTCCACATGGGCTCCAAAAGGAAATAATATACATTTGAATTAAAGTAAATTTAAATTGCATTTGCTTACAACTTTCTCTAGTTTAATTTTTTTAACCTCTTTTTAATTGGGTAATTAATAAAGTATGAAAGTTCAACTATATGGATATTATTGACAATATATTTGCCAAGGGGAAAAATGAATACAGTTAAGTAGTTGTACTTTTTGGTTTCCTTGAATTTCAAAAAAATAGAATCTAAATTTTATTGCTGCTTAAGAAATGAAATAAAGCCAACTGTGTGTGGCCTATATATTATGTAAGTTTGATGAGCTATAATTTTATGTGTTCGCAATACAGTAAAACTGGTATGAAAGGCATTGTAGTCTATAAAATTGCTCTAAAGCATAAAATCTCAGATAGTGAAAGTGAATTGCATTTTGTCTAACTTACTAAGTGGTACTGGCTTGGGGGTTGTTTGTTTTACCCTCCAAGACTTTCGTTTTAAAGTAAAACACATTTGAACCCAGCAAGGTGATTGTGAGGAAAAGGAAAGACTTAAACATAAAAATATCCTTTATTTTGTATTTATAGTAATAATATTAGGTTAAATTATATACAGTATTTTAACAGGGAAGTAGAAAGATAAGTAATGTTTCTCAAATTCTTAAAGTCCGGTTGAAATTTTAAAAGTTGGTACTTCAAGGACCTACAGGCTTCTTAACAATGTTTTTAAAAATCTTATTTGCGAAAAGTACCCTCATGTAAGTTATTGCCCCTGTGATTTTATAGATTATCTTGGATTTTCTTCTCGGCCCAATATTTTGTCTAGTGGAACTAAAAACTTCAAACTCTCTGTACTTGGTCTTTTCCTGTTCAAGGAGCCTCAGGATAGTTGAGGATCCACATCTGTGCTCTCCAGTTCAGTACCCACTAGTCGCATGTAGTTATTGAGCACTTGAGTGTGGCTAATCCAAGTTGAAGTGTGTGTGCTTTAAGTGTAAAGTAAAATAGATTCTGGATCTGAAATGTTAATTTTTTTTAATTAAAATGTCTCAATTTTTATATTGGTTATAGGTTTTAATTGTAGACATATCGGGTTGAATAAAATGTTACTGAAATTAGTTTTACCTCTTTATTTTTTTAAAGTGTGGCTACTAAAAATTTTTAAATTATATGTGGCTTGCATTTATATGTCTGTTGAACAGCACTGCTCTAGATTGAAATAAGACCCATTTCTGCCTTTTACCAGACTTAGACTACAGCCAAAACCAGCAGCCACAAATGCAAATGGTGGCAGTCAGTGCCTCAAATGCTTGATGGGGTCTGGATGTGAAACAAGAAGTTTCTGCTGTACCCGAGGCTAAACCTAACTGATTACATTGCCTTTTAAAACAATGTGAGCATAAACAGCCAGCAAAAGTTGCCTGTCACCTGCCATTTGAGAACTGTTGGCTTAAAAAGAAAGAAGAAAATGGATATTAATGGAGGACCTTTAGTGTCTTTCCTCCTGGAATCAGAGCCCTAAGTTAGTCCTAAAGGGGCGTTGAATTTCCGTCTCTTGGTAGGAATAGGGACTCGTGTTTAGATAATACAGGAGCTGTGACCATATATTTCATTCAACTGTTTGCCAAAGCCTTCAACAAGCTCTCTGTTGAGGCATAATTAAAGACCACTGCCTCCCAGTTTGAGTAAAGGAGCAGAGATAAAGGGGAAAGTGAAAGGTTTGAAAGCCTTAGGGTCTTAATCTTCTATTTTTGTGGTTTTTGAAATACTATATTTGGAATATATGTTTTTATATATGTGTATTAGCTCTATGTTAGCATGGGTTGTGGTTTTTTGTTTGTTTTTGATGTTTTTTGTTTGGTTTTTTTGTTTGTTGTTTTGCTCTAAAAGAAAATATTCATTTTGTTGCAGATGGAGTCTGCGCGTAAGGCATGGGAGAATTCTCCAAATGTAAGGGAAAAGGGATCTCCAGTAACTTCCACAGCACCTCCAATTGCAAGTGGAGTCAGCAGTAGTGCCAGTGGACCAAGCACTGCTAATTACAATTCGTTCTCAAGTGCATCGATGCCTCAGATTCCTGTTGCTTCAGTCACTCCCACAACATCACTATCAGGTAGAAGTCTTTTTGTACTTTTTCTTTAACTATCTTAAAATATTTAAAATTTCTTAGGATCTTTTCCTATTTACTATTCCCCAAAATATTATGTATAAAAGATGTAAGATTGTCCATGAGATAATTAGCCGCTGTTTTATAAGCTTGCCATTCTTACTTCCTTCCCTCTCAGTCCTCTCCCAATTTTTGTTTGGCAAATATTTATTGAGGCTTACTAAAATACTTTGTTTGATCTTCTCTTCTTCCCACCCCACCCCCATTACAGATACTAGTAAGTAAGTAGTGGGAAAAGTTTTGTCGTATTCTTCTAAATTTTTCTATTTTTCTACCTTTTTTAAATTATTTAACTCATATACAGCTAACTAGACCATCTCAGAAATAAAACAGAATCACAAAGCTTTTAAATTTTTTGCAATCTCTACCTAATTTAAAGGAGCAATTGGCCTAAATCTATTGAGTTGACATCTTTTCTATTAGAATTAGGCAGGGTGGAGAATTGCCAGTCTCTGTTATTGGAGTAGATGAAATCCATTAGTTTTGAGATTTTGTTTTTAAGGAAATTCCATCAGCACCTCAAGTTAGAAAGTGTGTTTCTTAAATTTTTCACTTGTGTGTAATCTTTGAACTATATCTCATGGGGCTTTATCATTCTTAAAGAATCAGAGAAGATGTTTCTGAAATATTTGACTCTAGGAAAGTACACCCTTTTACCATGTTTATAACTATGTTTCTTTTGTTGAAAACATACTTCATTTTAAGCTTTTCTAATATTCTCTAATGTTTCTACAACAGTAGGAAGCTCCTTTCCCAATACATGTGAAAAATATCCAGCAGAGAATTTAATTTACTTTCCTTGACTGGTTTTCATTTAATGATTGCAGTAATGATTTTCAATATTCTAGTTTTCTGTGCTAGTTTTAAGTACCAGATACTCCAACTATACTTCTTCCCTCTTTAATCCCTTTCAGGTACTCTCTACCACCCATTTGCAAGGCATCTTCATTATGCTTACTTACCAGCTTGGGCACCAGTCTGCTTGGGTGGCTAGAGGGTGGGGATCCAGGAGGAGAGTATGGTAGGAAGATTGGGAAATAAAGGGACTGGGAAAGTTCTTACTTCTTTGGAACCCAGCTACTTCTTTCCTCAGGGTCTGGTTTCCCCCGACTCTCCTCAACTAGGATAAATGTTTAACAAAGACCTTCTTGCCTCGTCATCCTACTGGTGGAGACTCAGGTAGAACAACAGAGGGACCTCAATCTTGGACCTCCCTTAGATGGAACATTGTTTGAGGTCTGAAAATAATAACTGCTGCCTCTCACTTTTGAGCCAATTACCAGTGTTGTCATTTGTCCTGTTACTGCAGTCATTACAGCTCACTGATCAGCAGAACGAATTGACCCTTCAAGAGCTAAAGTTTTATAATTCCACTTATTTATTAATAGTTTGTTTTGTTTTCAAGGTCTTATTATATCCCAGTTTTTGCTGGTGTATATACAAGAAGAGAGAGCTATAACCTTAAGTTTATACGACTGTTTAGGAGTGATTTACGTTGTATTTTTTACATTGGATTAATAATTATTCTTATGGTGCAGCACTTTGTCCTGTGTTCTTATGTCTGTGCCTGGCCTTTAATAGATGTTCAAATATTTGTTTCTAAATGAATGAAGCTCTGAAGATTATCCTTGAGATATTTGACCAGAAAGATGGGGGGAAAGTTTAACCTTAAATTAAATGACTTTAGGAGCAATTGTGATCTCTCAAGGCCCATTTATATTCACAATTATTCCTAAGGTGCAGCAGTTTGTTCTTCTGTATTCTTATATTTATGCCTGGCCGTAAATGAATAAAGCTCTTGATTATAAATTTTCTCATTTTAATTTTCTGTTGTTTATATTTCTCCAGATTTTATAGTCTTGTTTGCATTTGGTGTAAGTGTTTCTTTCATAAGCCACCTCATCTACTTTTGGCATGAGGTGTGGTGTATAAGTACATAATAAGTACATGGTAGACATAAATACTAAATTTTCCTGTTTCTGATTGGTGCTTGAGTTGACTGTTAACAAACAACAATGGTACTGTAAAATATGTTATATTTTCCCCTTTTTTTATCCCTCTCCCAAATGTAGGAGCTGGTACATATACTACCTCTTCTTTGAGTACAAAATCTACAACCACATCAGACCCTCCTAATATTTGTAAAGTGAAACCCCAGCAATTACAGACGAGCAGCCTGCCTTCTGCAAGTCATTTTTCACAGTTAAGCTGTATGCCTTCTCTTATTGCACAGCAGCAACAGAGTCCACAAGTCTACGTGTCTCAGTCTGCAGCAGGTAAGATTTTTAGGATTGAATATAAGGAATTTAGAAAATGAAGGACATCTTGTTTTGTTTTTGGAATGAAGGACATCTTAAATGCTTATTTTTTTCTTCTTCCTCTTACCCGTTCAAGATTATTTTTTGATCTACTTTGTAAATTTGTTTCTTCTTTGAGTTAAATGCTGCCTCTCTTTCATAAGCACTCTGGGGCTCTTGGGAATTGTTTCTTACACATGTTACATATACAGTAGACAGATTGCTGTCATACAGTCACCCCTTTGTTTCTGTGGGCTTCACATCTACAGATTTAACCAACCATGGGTCAAAAATACGCAAAAAAAATTCCATACAAGTTCCAAGAATATGAGTTTTCTGTGTGCTGGCAACTATCTGCATTGCATTATATTAGGTATTATAAGTAATCTAGAGATGATTCAAAGTATAGTGGAGGATGTACTTGGGTTGTATGCAAATACTGTACCCTAATTTACATGAGACTTCAGTATCTGCAGATTGTATGGGGTCCTGGAACCAATCCCCTGCAGAAGTTTGTCATCTGAAACTTAACAATTGATGATAAAGTTCATGAGAAGAATAAATCTAAGAATAGCAAAGAAGAAAAAATTACATATGCAGGGGGTAACTTGTTATTCTAAATATCACAATGCTAATCTGAGTTAAATAGTAAATATCTGAAAAATATTCAAGCTCACTAATGATGTAAATTCAAAATAAAAGAACAGTGAGGCTATTTCTTGTCTTTCCATGTGGGAAATATTAGAAAGATTGATAATATCCAGCATATTTAATACCCCCTATCTATAAAGATTGCAGGTATTATTAATACTCTTAAAGTACATTGCTAGTAAGCATGTAAACTGGCATAATTCCTTTAGAAAAGTACCTCAGTATTTTATGTATGCATACCATAGTAACAGTTTCATAGTTAGGAATCTTACACAGATAAACCTACTTGTTAATCAGAGATAATATGTTTGAAGGTGTTCATTTGTTGCAGTATTGTTTATCATGGTAACAGATTTAAAACAACATGAAAAAAAAAAAAAAACATGAGAAGTTCTCCAAAGCATATTATTATATAAGAACAGCATGTCACAAAATAGTGTGGATACAGAAATCTGTTAATCTATACCAAATTCTTTCAATTATTAAATGTCAGTTCTTTTGAAATACTTTGCTTAGTTTTAGTAGGTAGATTTAAAATTGGAGTGGGTTTGCTGGTAAATGGGTAGATTTGTTTTCAGTTTTAGTGGATTATGTAAAATACTTTAAAATACTAGTTTTGCCCCTTTGGCAGTGTATGAGAGTGTCTGCTTTCCCATACCTTCACAAGTGCTAGTTTCATTGTTTTAATTTGCATATACCTCACTGATAGAAGTTACGCATCTTTTTGCATTTGTATCTTGTCACATTTCTAGTTTTTCCTTGGTTGTATTTTCAGAGGGCCCACTTAATTTGAAATCTGCTACAAAGCTTAGTTTTTAGTTACCGTGTGGAAAGTTTTGAAGTTTAGGTACTTAATTACTGCTTATTTTTCCTGATGATCTGTAGCTCAAATCCCAGCTTTCTACATGGACACGAGTCATTTATTCAATACGCAACATGCGCGATTGGCCCCACCATCCCTGGCTCAGCAACAAGGCTTCCAGCCAGGTCTCTCCCAGGTAAATGTCACGGGCTTCTTCCACCTTGTATTCATTTCTTGGCATTTTTATAGTGTGATAGGTATTTTGGGCTCAGTGTAGAACTAGTAATGGGTTGAAAGTCAATTTTAGATGTTTATATTTGGTTTTGTTTCAATGGGGAACTGATATCTTCTTTGTTTCATATCTCAAATTTTAATTTTTCCAAAGTAATCGTGTGTATATGGTTTTCATGTATTGTTTTCTCATTGCACTGCAGCCAACTTCAGTTCAACAGATTCCAATCCCTATTTATGCGCCACTTCAAGGACAGCATCAAGCCCAGCTGAGTTTGGGTGCTGGACCTGCTGTATCCCAGGCTCAGGAACTATTCAGTTCTTCACTTCAGCCATATAGGTAAATGCTTTAAGGTTAAGTTTGTGATGTTGCAAACGATGTAATTGCTAAGCCTTTTTGTCATATCCCTACTGCTCCCTCCTTCCCCCCAAAAGCTAGAATGACCCTGTTATAAACTGCATTAAATAGTTACGTGTGTTGATTATATGTCATGAACTTCAGCCTCTGGTCATTTCACTCAGACTTTGTTGAACGAAGTCAAGCTTCAAAGCTTCTTGAAGAAGAGGCTAACAGCAATCCCGTAACAATTAGAAATCACAGAAAATAGCTGTGAAAGGACCCAAAAGTTGGTGTCATCTCACTGCTGACATTCATAAATCCAGGCCCGCTCTGTGTGAGCTGAGACGTGACAGATAACAACAGTGCCTAAGGAGGCGGAGGCAAGGGTGGAGCATAATGAAAGAGACAGAAGTAGAGTGTCAGACAGAGAACAGGACTAGTGGTAGTAATAATGGTGATGAGTATGCTGTGTGGTGCAGAAGAAACCGTCATACTGAAAGATTAACTGTAAATTTTCTTTGCAATTAAGCAAGTAATGAAAACTGATCTTTACTGAACTTTCTTTGTATATGATAGCTATTCAGCCCTTTACATGCACGAACTTATTTTAATTTAGTCCTGACAAAATCATGTACGTTAGATTGAGTCATCCCTACTTGACATTTGAAGGGGTTGGGTTCTTTTTTACCTCATGTTACACTACGTATAAGTGGCAGAGTCTGGATTTAACCCCATGTGTCTCTTATCTCCGGCTTAATGAGAGTGGGAGGGTAGAGTAAGAGTCAAAAGATAACCCTGATCCAGGCACAGCTCGGTCATCATCATGGTATACCTGTCATCAATACCCAGGATAATGGCCCTAAACCATCAAAAAGAAAAACTCCTCTCAGGACATTTATGTAAAGGATGTTGCAAAATTATGCACTTGCTTTTAGAAACTTGTTTTTGAAGTCAGGTAGAATTTCCGTACTTTATAGATTAAACTTGGCATCAATTGATACAGCTCATTTCTTTCAGATTACCTGTTATACTCCTAACAGAAGCTAGGTTCAGCTAATCAAACTTTCTCAAAAGATGAGAATTATTATTAATAAACTTAATAAATGTGGCTCTCACTTTTTTTTTATTAAAGATTCTTCAGTAGAATTTAGTACATCTGTATAATTATTTGTATAGTATGTTTCATTTTCTGGTATCAGTCTGTGATTTAGCTTGGTTATTCCAAGAAATTCTCTGAACAAGTAAAGCTGTTTAGTCCAACTAGAATTAGAAGCAGTCTCCCATGTTGTTAAATTTGGGAATCTCTTGAAATTTGTAGTAAAATTAAGCTTTAAAATTGCACTAGATTTAGAAACAGTAGAATAGATTGTCTCACAAACCAATCTCCTTTTGATTGGTACTGGCGGTTTGAAACGTTGAAAAGTTCGCAGCTGATTTTCAGCTCTGTTAAAAAGAATTCAGTGATTAGTCTTCCATAACCATGGGAGATGGATAGTAGTACGCTGACATTCTGTATTTGTAATCCTTATTTTAACAGTTGCCTTGGAAGATGTACTTTTAAAGATCAAATTTGTTCAGTAAAAATATAATGTAAGTTGTGTATGTAGTTGTGGCAAATGGCTACTTGGAAGGCACCAGTTTAGACTTTGAAAGTAATTGTATTCCTACCACATGCTGTTTCTTGTTCTGAATGTAATTGGCATGGTATTTGTTAACAGGGAGTCCCTGAATTCATTTCTGCCAGGACAGGGTACTTAATAACAGTATACTTACGTATTCTTCCCATTTTATATTTGAAGCAAATTATAAGTAGACATTGTAAAGGTAAACTTGTGGCCCTAGACTAGCAAGCACTCCTGCTTAATGGGTTTTGTTTCTGCTGCATGTGTCAGTTTTAACAAAACATTAGTGTTACTTGAGTATATTATCTTTAATCCACTACTTTGATTTAGTTTGTATCTTAGCATTTTTTAAAGTAAAAATTGGAGGCCTCCACCCAGAAATAATAGGACAGTCCAAGGTTAGATTCCAGTATTTATTTTAAAAAGAGAGAATACTTTTAAAATATGCAATACAGTGTTACTAACTATAGTCACTAAGCTGTACATTCTGTGGCTTATTTATTTTATAACTGGAGGTTTAAACTCTGACCATAATGCTGTGTTGCATATTTGAACATTGCTAAGGGAGTAGATCTTGAAGTTCTTATCAGAAGAAAAATTTCATAAGTATGTGTGGTAACAGGTGTTAACTAGTCATTGTTGTGATCATTTTGCATACATATGAATTCCAAATCATTATGTTGTACACCTGAAACTAATGTAATAAGTCCAGTATACCTCAGTTAACAAAACAACAGCAAAAAAATTGTGGGTAATCCTGTTGTGTACTGTTACTCTGCTTCATTCCATAGAGGTCTTGAAGACCTCTTATAGGAGGGAGATAGATAGATATATAAAGGGAAGTAATGAGATACAGATAATAAAAGTCAGAGCTATTGGTGCTATAAATTTGAATAGAATGTCAGTACCAAAGACAAAAACAGCATATTTGGTTCTGAGTTTGCTAGTGGACACATGGAAAGAGAATTTTTCTCATTGTTAAAGAGAAGGAAATCTCACCATTTTCTCAGAAAGAGCAAGCGTTTTCCCAAACTTTTTAAAAGATTTTTGAGGGGAGATTGGGTTGGTTTGTTTGTTTTTAGTGGAGGTACTGGGCATTGAACCGAGGACCTCGTGCATGCTAGGCATGCACTCTGCTGCTGAGCTATGCCCTCCCATTTCCCAGAACTTTTACATGTGGAGCTTCGTTGTATACAGGGCTCTAAATCTTGAAACTAGTGCCTTAGACACAGTCTGTATTCCCTACCTCTTTAATTATGCCAATTAGAGTACACACTCATTCTTAAGATTCCAGATAGAATTCCAGATAGAATTAACTTCTAACACAAGCCTTTTCTCTGTAACACTTATATAGATCTCAGCCAGCTTTTATGCAAAGCAGTCTATCCCAGCCATCTGTGGTCCTTTCTGGTACTGCCATCCATAACTTTCCAGCTGTCCAACACCAGGAACTTGCCAAGGCACAGTCGGGTCTTGCCTTTCAACAAACTTCAAATACTCAGCCTATTCCTATATTGTATGAACATCAGCTGGGCCAGGCGTCAGGACTCGGAGGTTCCCAGCTCATCGATACACATCTTCTCCAGGTACAGCAGGGACCAGAGTCATGCATTGTCACTGTACTCCTATGCAACAGATTATTTAAGGAAAGGAATTTTTAAAGAAAAATTGTTAAAAGACAGATTGAAAAAAACAAATCTTCATTTCTATCTAATAATAAAATTCTTAGAGATTGCTTTGAAGCCATAACCTTGATATCTGAATTGGAAATTTTTTTCAATCTCATTGCTGTTTTCTTGTAAATTTTTTTCTAGGCTAGAGCAAATCTTACCCAGGCTTCAAATCTTTATTCTGGACAAGTTCAACAGCCTGGTCAGACAAATTTTTATAACACTGCCCAGTCACCGAGTGCTCTCCAGCAGGTAAACTATGGCATGGTAAATTTCCTCAGTTTTCTTTACTATTATTGTCGTTGTCACTGTTGCTGCTGCTTTTGTTGTTTGAGAGTTTAAGTAGAACCAGGATGGGGAGGTGGTGCAGTGGTTTCAGACTTTTCTCTGAGGTGTCCTTAGGAATTCCACGGGCCCACTGGCAGTGGGATGTGCTTCATTCCTCCAGCACCCCTCTCCTTACCCGCACTTCAATCAGTTATGCTTTTTACCTCTTTTTAAAATGGGTTTCCATGTAATCACTTATTTTTACAAAGATTCCACAAATGTAAAAGTTTGAAAACCATTGTCCAGGATATACAGTTACACGTAAGTGTGGTGAATGCTTTACCCATTTGTGCTAGAAGTGAAGGAAGACTAAAGACCACCATACTGGTTAATATAACATGTAGGACTTTGTGGCAGAATCTGACAGAGTATAAATGACAAACACGTTTCTTCAGCATATCAGTGTAATTATGTTCAGTGAAAAAAATGTGTTTTTATAAAACTGTCCCCTCCAGCAATGTCATTAGCTTCCTCTTTGAAAGGTGGTGAAGGGCTAGAGGAGAGACACGCCATTAGTCATTTCCTCACAACTGTTTTTGGGGGCTGTTTTAGGCGGGGACAGTTCAAAATATATCACCTTATTGACATTCAGATTAACTACTGTTTGTATGAAAACTGAAAAGAAAGTTCATTTTTCTTGTCAAAGCTCATTTTGACCAGACCTGAAATGGCATAAAAATGTCTATTTGGGAAGTTGTAACTACTTCTACTTGTATCCTCGTGATTTGACTGTATTTTGTGGTTGTTTGACATGAACTGTGGGTTAGTTCAAAGATAGTCATAATTATTTCACTTATATAGTTTCTTCACAGCTACTCTGTTTTATTATTGCAGCTTTAATAAAAGAATGGAGATAGTCACTAAGCAAAAAAGTATATATATGAAATAGTTTAATAGATTGAAGTATTCTTTTTAAAACCTTACTCAACAGTATTGGAAGAGTCATGTCTATAGTTATAGGGACATAAATGCAACAGGTCTAAGCAAACTGCTGCAGCTTCTGTTTGCTTCTTTGCTAGGTTACAGTACCTTTACCAGCATCCCAGCTGTCCCTGCCTAATTTTGGATCTACGGGGCAGCCTTTAATTGCTCTGCCTCAGACTCTTCAGCCCCCGTTACAGCATACGACCCCTCAAGCACCGGCCCAGAGCCTGAGTCGTCCTGCGCAAGTAAGCCAGCCTTTCAGAGGGCTGATCCCTGCTGGAGCGCAGCACAGCATGATCGCGACCACAGGGAAAGTAAGCACGGAGAAATTCATGGAGTTTCTTTGAGAATTTAAGGTCATGGTTTAAATATATGCATAAAATAAAATGCATGTTTTTACCACCCTGTAGGAAATGTCAAAGCTCAGTGTACTTATGTTTTATCTGCTCACTTTTAATGTGGGTTTTACCTAATAACCTATATACCTAATAAAGAATTCATATATTTTTAGGAAGTAGATTTACACAGTCTCTTAGACTTTTCAGCCACAAATTTGGCTCTGATAATTCCATATTTGAAACCTAATAATAGAATTTTTGTACTTAAGGTTCTTTTCCCTTTGCCAGATAAAGGTACCATGTATAGACTACTAAACACAGCACTTTAGTTTATGGAATTACAGAAATGTTAAGTTTATTTTATGCTTTTTCTCAGATGTCTGAAATGGAACTAAAAGCGTTTGGAAGTGGCATTGACATAAAACCAGGCACACCTCCAATCAGCGGTAGAAGCACCACACCAACATCTAGTCCCTTCCGGTAAAATGGGCATTTAAAGTTGCTTGTAGAATTTCCAAATAGTTGAGCACCATTTGTTTATTAGATACTTAATATGTCTCCTGTCTTGTAGTAAGCACAAGACATTCTGACAGTTTTATCCAAGATTTTAAACTATTCAGTTACTAAGAATGTATTTGTTATACTCTATCTTAAGAAAATTTTAACCTAGGGCAAAACTAGCTGGTATGCTTTCTCACGTCTGCACCTCCCGTGTCTCTCCACTACCATGTTTGGTAACTCACCTTGGTAAACTTTCATCAACCAAGTATGATGGGTCTACCAAAAGCAGTGTCTCTAAAAATCTAACAGCATCATTTATGTGGCATTACTGTACTGACCAGTGATGGCTTCTTTCCAAGGGCTACTTCCACAAGTCCGAACAGCCAGTCCAGCAAAATGAACAGCATTGTCTATCAGAAGCAGTTCCAGTCAGCCCCTGCCACTGTGAGAATGACACAACCATTTCCTACACAGTTTGCACCCCAGGTGGGCAGATATAAGTGAGAAATGAGTATTATTTACTTGCAAGTGATTGCTAATCTGGCTAATTCTCTGACTTTATAATATTGCCATATTATAACCAGTTTAGAAGCACAGTTTTTAATGAGAAGAAATTTCTTATTTAACAGTATATGTATGACATTCAAATATATTCTCTACAGTTTTTAGCTAGGCACAAGTAGTAATCATATAGTTCTAAAGCAGACAATAGAAATATAGTCAAAAGATTCCCCACACAGCTCTGATAATTTATTTCAGTCCTGATCCTTTTATCTTTTTGAAGAAGTTGACTTTTCAGAGAAGGGTCCCAGTGCTTAATGTTTTCTAGGTTTAAAGTTGTTTTTTGTTTTTCTTTTTAAAAGATAACTGTGTGGTTGAGGTGGGAATTCAAAAAGATGTTCTAATATATGTGTAAAAATGTTGTCGTCTCTTCCATTTGCTGATCACATGGAAGGACTAACTAAAGCTGATGAGCTCTCACAGACTTGTTGAATTAGTATTATTTTCATTTATCTTCAGATTGTGTTTGGTATAGGTATGTGCCTTTTCTGCAATTACATCTTTTTAAAAAGAGACCCTAATTAATAGTCTTTCTGTCCCCCCTTCAGAATTTGTGGCTGGAGTACTAGAACCAGCTGAAGTGCCATAGCATGCTTTGTCTCATTTTTCTGTTAGATTCTCCAAGCATGGCCAGTTTGTTCTTGGTCCTTGTAGTAGAATGGCACAGACCCCTACATGTCCCTTCACTGGCAGGATGGGCACAGATTTACTCTGGGATAAGCCAACCCAGTCTAGTTGGCAGATTTTTTTTTCTTTAACAGTTCAATGTTGTATGTCTTGTTTTTTTCACTCAGATTCTCTCTCAGCCTAACCTGGTCCCTCCATTGGTAAGAGCCCCACATACTAACACCTTCCCAGCGCCTGTTCAGAGGCCACCAATGGCACTGGCCAGTCAGATGCCTCCTCCGCTGACCACAGGCCTCATGAGCCATGCTCGTTTGCCACATGTAGCCAGGGGTCCTTGTGGATCACTATCTGGAGTCAGAGGTAATCAGGCCCAGGCTGCGTTGAAGGCTGAACAAGACATGAAGGTTAGTACAGTGTTAACAGCCAACAGAGCAAGAATCTGTCTCTGAACCATGTCTTAAGATGCCTCTGGACCCATAACTGCATATCCAGGCATTCATTGTCTTAGCCGACTTAACCAAACTAACTACTTTTATTCATTCCTCCCCCCACACACCTTTTTTAGTTTTTGTTCCTCCCTATTCCCTCCACTTGTTTTTGTTTTTGTTTTGGTTTTTTTGCAACTATAGTCAGTAAACAAGTTAAAATTTTTAATTCTGTGGCCAAGTGAATTGCTCATGAAATAAATATTTGAGGGAGATTTGAGCTTAGATGCTACATTTTTTTGTTTTCGGAAGAACAAATAAGTAACAGGTTATTATAGGCTTCCCCATTTTCTTCCCTTTTTTTTTTGTTTTGTTTTGTTTTGTTTGTTTTTCTCCCTCCCTCACCCCACCCCCATCCTCCCATCCCAAAATATCAATCATGGTTATGTGAAAACTCTGGACTGGGTAAGACATGTTACCCTTCTTGATTTTTCTCCCCTCATGAGTCATCCAAGTATATTTTTCTTCTCAGACTGTTTTCATGCCATCACCACCACCACTGCCACCACCCCACCCCCCTTTTTTTTTTTGCCTGTCACCTGAGGTGGCCGTATTCCACAGCAGAGTGTGCAGTTATAGATGAAGAACTCAAAAAAGCACTTTGGGATCCTTCGTGATAAAAGGCACTGATAAACATGAGGTTTGCTAATGCAGATGGGTGCCTTTAGGAGTCTGTGTGGGGACAGTTTTTAGAGCACGAATCTTACCTGTCTGCCTGTACAGCTAGCTGAATCAGTTTATTTCTGTTTCTGTATTTACTTAGACTTGACTTTAGAGATCTTGGTGATTTTGCCAGTTTTGTCACTATGTATATCAGATCAGACTAGAAGAAGGAAAAGCTTGCTGCTTCCAAGTGGGAAATGTCCATAGTAATGCTTTCCTCTGAATTAGAAACCTGTTTATGATAGTCCTGTTAGAGAGTTCGCCTGACTGACCAAAGTTGCCTTCTGGGTTGATAGCCCTTGTTTCTGATCCTGAGTAATCAAATTTATAGACTACCCTGCAGTGAATCTCTTGTTAAATGTTACCCACTTTGATTAAGGCTCTGTGCCTAGAATTTCCATCCATTCATAACTATTAAAAATACTAGCATGTGTAGAAATCTTTGGAAACCATTTGGCTGTGGTTTCCAACTCTCCTGCCTTCTTGGCACTTGATTTTCATACATCCCCATGTTGGAAATAACATTAGAGCTTAATAATAGGATGGGGAAGGGTACAGATTTCTTAAAAATTGCTTCAGATCTTTGATTAGCACAGGTTACCTGTAGAACATGAAGAGCTTTGTTATGTACTAGGGGCGTAGACACTGCAGTGTTAATTGTGTATGTAACAGTGGTATAATTTACAGATTAACGTAAGTATGTTCTTTGGGGGCAGAGTCAATAAAACTAGGGAATTATTTTACCAGCTCAGAATGTGGTAGGAGCTATCAGAACTTAGTGATCAAGTGAAGTTGTAGTTACTAATTTCTGATGCTCTTCCCCTGCAGAAGAGAGCTGTGGGAAGAGGACTCAGCCACAAGACATTTGGTCCTAGGTGTTGGTAATGCCACAATATAAGTGCTTCCTTTTCATTTTATTGTAGACCACATATTGATAACTAGAAGTTCTTAAAGTATTACATATATGTTTTCAGATTTGCAAGTAGGCTCCCTAAATGAAATTCGATGTCAATAAGCTTTGTTCCAGAAAAGATACAGACCAACAACAATTTCTGTTTTATTATTTTATAAAAGGGCAAACTCTGACAAGGTGGTGGGAGGTGGTCCTATTCTTTTCAATTAAAAAAAAATCACATGGAATGTTTTCAAAGATAGGAAGAAATCTATCCATTAAAAGCCGAAAGGTCAATAAGGTACTTTGGGGCCAAACCAACATGGGGAAAGCTGATTTGTGATTGGTAAGAGAATTTGAATGAGCTTGATTAACAGGATTTGGTGATGCTGCAGCATTTTCAGTTGTTGTTTTCTCATTTTTTTAAGGCAAAGCAGAGAGCAGAGGTTCTTCAGTCCACGCAACGGTTCTTCTCTGAACAGCAACAGAGCAAACAGATAGGAGGCAAAGCCCAGAAAGCGGACAGTGATTCAAGTAAACCTCCTGAAACACTGACTGACCCTCCTGGTGTCTGTCAAGAAAAAGTGGAAGAAAAGCCACCCCCCGCACCCACCATGGCCACCAAACCTGTTAGAACTGGACCAATCAAACCTCAGGCGATCAAAACCGAAGAAACAAAATCTTAAAGGCTGTGGTTCATTGCAGGGGGCTGGGGGAGGGGAGGGGGAAAGAGGGAGAATGAAGTCAGATAATGCCGGCAGCCAAAGGGGTAAATTGGTCTCTGGCGTTACCCTGTCCAGAGCTCGGAGGTGCACGAGGGACACAGGAGCAATTTACACTGACACACAGCTGCTGCACCGGGAAAACGAGGCTTTGCCAGCTTGCACCTACTGTGTAACACGCACTCTGCTGACGGCCATACACCTTCAGTCAGAATTTATATACAGATATGTGCACATATTTCTTGAGCGCATATAATTTAGAACTAAAATTCTTACGTTAGATAAAACACAAGAAATACGAGGGAAGTAACACTGCAGAAGAATATCTCAGCCTGAACAATGTGATGGTCCTAGCTAAGACATCAGATGCGGTGTCTTTGCTCCCTTATGTTCTTTGGATGTGGTTATAGCATTTATAGGCTTGGTGGTGAAGAACAGAAGATATTTGGTGCTGGATAGAGGAGCCTTATTTTTTATTATGGCAGCTTGCTATTTTTGTAACATGATGATTGAGTTGAACACAATCAAAGTACAGTAACTGATCTTCCCTTCTTCCTGGACGAGTGAGCAGATGATGAAATACTGATGTCGGCATCCTTGAACATATCCAAGTGGGCAGTGTTTGGCTACGGCTTCTATTTGAAATGATGCTGTGTTTGGATTGTGGCCTGAAGCTTTGAAGTGATGCTCGGCATCTCCTTTCTTCCATGGAGCTCTTACCATTCAGACATGACGGAGCTGGTAAAATACTAGTTAGGTTGAGTCTTGCTTGCCTCTACTCAGTCATCTTTGTATGAATCCAGTGGGGTTTTTTTTGTTGTTGTTGTTGTTTTTCAAACGGTTTTTAGCTGATGTTCATGAAGAGCAGTGAGTACCTAGAACTGTGCCACTAAAGGAAATCCTGTCTAAGAAGGTGCATCTCTGTGCCAGAGCTGTGTCGTAACCATCCTTTGGGCCCTCTGCTGGAACAGTAGAATCAAGTCTCGAATAATGCCTTTTTAATTATATCCTCTAGTATTATAGATGTAGGACAGTCCTGTATCATACCTCTGTGAATGTAAGATACCTTGTACCTGCTTTATGATACGTAGTAGTGACCGTGCTTTATCAGAGCTGTTTTTAATGACGTTATTCTAGAATGTTTTCTTTCCAGATGATGATTGAGAAGCTAATTAAAAAAAAAAATGGTGCCAGGTACCACGACAGTAACAGAACTTAGCTGTTTTCTGGGGTTTTGTTTTTTTACTTTTTTTTGATGGCGTGTGCTGGATGTCTCTGTAATTTTGTTCAGATGACTGCAGAACCTGGAAAGGCTGTGCTGCTATTGACGCATAACATACTGCTATTGGTCTTTTTATATAAATAAAATAAATAAATCTATATATATATATATACATATATATATATAATTTGAATTTTTGGAAACTTTAGCTGTGCTGTCAACTTTGGAAAAAGTATCCCAGTTGTACTGTGTTGGGTTGGCATTGTACAGAAATTAACAGCCATATTGGTCTAGAAACGTTCAACATACTTTTTTCCATTTGTACAGGGGTAACGCACTGTATTAAATATATGTAAGGTCTTATCTACACGGGTTTGATTACAGAAACTAATAAAGTATTCTCTAAATAATGAATCTTGGAACTTCTTATCCATTCCTAAAATTTGAAGCAAGAAGGTTTGTCACATACCAAAAATGTGATCAAGACTACATCATGCAAGGGCTGTAAAGCTTGTTCCATCAAGGTAAAGGTCGTCGTAGAGGGTAACAGTCACGGCCCCTATTCTCGGGGTGGCTGTGATCACATGGAAAACAGTCTGTCGAGGAGAGGAGGAGACAAGCCTCTCTTGACGATGCAGAGTGCTGAATGTAGAAAGCAGTCTCACCATTCCTCTGGCCAGAAATTGGAGGACCCAAAATAGATCTCAGTACTTAGGTTTGTATTTTTCATGCTTTTGCTAGCACGTTCATTGCTATTATCACCCATACAAGCCGCCTGTAGGAGAATTTGTTTTATCATTTATTCAGTTGGTGAAGTACTGAGGAATTTCAGTTGGCTAAAATCCTGCATCCAGAATCCAGACACAGCTTTAGGAAAACTAGTAATTCGGTCACTAACAACCCGTGTGCCCTCTTTACTCATAGAAACTGTGTTTGATACTTAAACACATTTAAAATATTCAAGTACTAATAAACCCTTGCCGTCGAAGCTTTTCAGTCTCAGGTTTTCCTCAAAATGTACTCTTAAGTTGTGATGGAGAAAGGTTGGGGACACAAAGGTGTACCAAAGAGCCATAGTCACTGCTTCACACGTTGCCTTCTTTCTAACTCACTTCCATCACCACTGTCTTTCACACTCTAGTCTTTAAGTTCAATCCTCCTGAATTCTGGGGCTGACACAGGCTGACCGCCTGTATGGCCTGGCACTGTCCTCATCTACAAGCTGCGGGGTGTGTGCTGCTGGGTTGTGTTGTGTTGAGACCACCAGTCCCTTAGGCCCTTTGCTAGTGAGGATCTACAGGGGGAAAGATGGCAGCAAAGGCAGAGCAGAGTAAGATGAAGATGCGTATACAAGTGCTTCTCCACAGGGTGGGTCGTATACGTTGTGTCTCGCTTCTCCGGCTTCTGGCACAACCCAGCAGATGCTGCAGTTAGTGGTTGGCAATAGGTTTGGTCACATAACGTGAACATTCTCTGCCCCTTAAACGCTTCCAGCAGCGGGGAAGAAGGTGTGTTTTTGTTCTTTCTAAATTGTTTTATGATGGAAGAGTGATTAGGGCTGTACAGTTGGGGAATGAGAGGTGGGTATAATTTGAAAAGACATTTAATTTACTTGTTTTCACAGTACATGTTACAGACAGTTAAGCTCCAACATACTATTGGGTAGAGGTAAGATGTGGAAAGTAGGTTTGGAATATATCAGGCTTTAAAGCTGAAAGTAGACTCTCAGAACCTAGCTGTATGAGGCCTGTCTCATGTGACACATCCTCAGTGATTCTTCACGCTGCCATCGCAGCGTATTTCATAGCTTAGCGTATGTACTGTTTCCACATTCCCTTTCCAGTCTCTTTCCTAGCCATAATCTGCACTTAACCACAGTGGGCCTATTTTTGAAAAGCATCTTAATCTGATCCTATTTTAGATGCTTGTAAGAAATTTCAGCTATAAAATTTCTTCTTGGGAAATGAAACAAAAGAATTAGGCAATGATGTCTTAAAGTTACACTGATCATCCTAGCGTTTGCACATTGTTTCTCCTACGTCGTCAAAAGAAAACATTTCCTTGCGCTTTTCCTTCCTCTGTGCTTCACACCCTGAGGCGTAAAGCCGAGTCTGCTGCTGTCTTGTCTCAGCTGTGCGGACGTGCCTGTAAAAGTTACACCCGGCTTGCCCATCTTGCAGAGATTGAGGACATTTGAATAACATTCAATGTAGAGTGCGAGAGCCGTGAACCCTTTGTTGTTGTAGGAATGGCAAGATAACAGTCCCTAGAGGAGCCTCCTCTTTGGCTGTCAGTTCAGGGCTTCCGGTGAGGCCCAGTGCGGCGCCCATCCTGTTCTCCCAAGAGCACCCCTGCATATCCTCACAACGCTCCCCCGTCACCTGAGATGTCCTTGGTCTCCGTTCCATGCAACTAAGCCCAACAGAGGAGGTTCTGTGCCCCTATTGCAAAATTAGTAATAGTATCGGTGGTATGTTTTCCTACTGTTTCTCATTTTACTTCTTTATTTTTTTTTTAACTTTTTTTTTAATGGAGGTACTAGGCGTTGAACCTAGGACCTTGTGCAGCCTAAGCATGCGCTCTACCACTGAGCTATATCTTCCCCCCGTTCTCGTTTTATTTTGTTTTGTGAGTGGAAAATTGTAGCTGTTAAATTTGTGAACTTTGGTGCCAGGTAGACCACGTTTTGAACCCCAGCTTTTTCACGTGTTATCTCACAAGCAGCGGCTAACTCCCTCTGTGGTTTCATTATTGTTCACGTAAAGAGACACAGACTCTCTTACTGCCGAGCTGCTGGTTTACCAGGGTCTCTTCTTACCGCTCTGAAGTGTAAACTTCATGTCTGGATGTCAGGATTCAGACACACGTTTGAGATAATCACATCGTAAAGGATGACCAGTGTAGGAGGCAGTGATTTTTTCCTGGATTGTATTGCTGTTAATCAGTTCAGATGTATCTGATGACTACAAACTACCCAGGGGTTCTTAGGTAAAAGCTCAGACTGTTCTCCATCCAAAGTCATTGGGCCCAAACAGCAACAAACACAAAACAGACCATCTTAAGACATCAGTAGTCACTGCATACCCAGGGGTTCTTAGGTAAAAGCTCAGACTGTTCTCCATCCAAAGTCATTGGGCCCAAACAGCAACAAACACAAAACAGACCATCAAGACGTCAGTAGTCACTGCATCCCTTCTGAATTTACATTCAGTAATTGACCTGTATTCAAACTCAAGACAGAAAATTTGTTTATATTAGACTTTAGTAACCATAATAAGGCTGAAGGAAACAGATGGGAACACAATGCTATTGCAGATTCTGATTTGATTTAAGTAATTATTGGGCTCCTACTAGGAACTCACTCTGCCAAGCCCTGGGAGAGGAGAAAGGGGAAAAATAAGGCCCCCACTTTCAAAAAATATATAATTGGGTTCATAAGGAAAAGGCTTACATTCATTGTATTATATGAGGGGCAGGATACACATGTTCATATTCATTTCTGGGCTAAATGCATATATTTAAACATTTAAAAATGCTAAGAAGGGGAGGAGGGGTAAAATTAGGGACTTTTGCAAATAGTTTCTCAATCCTCACTGCTGCCCTACGAGAATGAGAGTACTACTCCTCTCTAACAGGTAGGAAAACCGAGGCTCCTAGAAGCTAAATTACTTGCCCAAGGTCACCCAGCTCAAAAGGGAGAATCATGAAATCAATCAACACCTTTCATTTCAAAGCCAAAGCACCTGCCACCTCAGCAGAAGTGAGCGATCGGGAAGGAGTGGGATCGGTGATTATGATGGTGCTGGGAGGAAGGATGGAACATGAAAGAGTTTTTATTTTTATTTGGTTTTTTTGGTGGGGGGAGGAAATGAGGTTTATTTGCTTATTTTTAACAGAGGGTACTGGGGATTGAACCCAGGACCTCGTGCATGCTAAGCACGCCCTCTACCACTGAGATACGCCCTCCCCTCTTGAATGAGCTTTTAAGATGTGGTCAGTAGATAACAGGTCAAGATGCCATGCTTTCCAGCCTCTGCGTTGGTGCTTCCTCATTGCCCCTGGGGCCGAGGTCCCTTCCGCTGCTCTGCATTCAAGACCCATCTCCTCCCTGCAACGTCTTTGGGGATTTCTCATCCAGCTCACTTCTGCAGGGAAAATCTGTGGCAGCTGCTACCTTCACAGGGCTCAAATCAATCCATTAACTCGAGCTCCTGAGAGAGACTGAGTGCAGGAGGATAAAAAGGGGGCGGCAGGTGGTGTCAGTGGTGGTGATGGTGGTTTTGGCCTTTTCCTGCTCGGAGCAGGAGTTGTAACTGATGTGTGGGTATAGAGTCATCATAAGGGCATTTCTTTGGAGGCCATGAGCTGAGGTGTGGAAAGGGTCACCACCTGAGCTGATCTGGGATCAAAAGGTGAGTTGGGCTTCTTCCTAAGAACAAACCTTTCCAGCCAGAAGATCAGCCGGGTGAGCTCAGGCCATTGTAGTTCACGTACTGAGAACGGCCGTGTCACTTCTCGAGTGTGGTCAAGTGTCCAGGGACAGAGATGCATCTCTTACTCCTTTGCCAAAGGCTCAGCACCGAGGCAGCCCTGGAGGGTGACCGGGCTCTGTGGTGGCACCTTTGAAGCCGGACAGACCTAGGTTCAGTTGCTAGCTCTGTGCCCGCTGGGGAAGCTGCCTAATTGCTGTTCAGTTTCCCTGTTGGTTCCGTGGGGATCATGATAACTTCCCCTGCAGTGTCACTGGGCTTATCAGATACAGGGAAAGGACCTCCCACGGTGTCTGCTCCCACTGCTGCTGTTTCTCTCATCAGCATCAAGCCTGCAGTGTCTCTGCCAGGTGCCTATCCGAGCAAGGACCTCGTCAACCCCAGCTTTGCCCCTGTCCCTTTCCTGTTCTTTAAAAGGCAAGAGCCCAGGAAGAGAGCTCTGCGTGTGTCGGTGACAGCAAACAGCCCCGTGCTGGAAGGGCTCCGAAGGGGCGGCACTCCTTAGCAGCACGGGACACGGCCCAGCTGTGCACCGTGGGGAGAGACAGCTCACCTCTCTGGACCTCTGTTTCCTCAGCTGTTCCTGGGGGGAACCGTAGCTGCCCTTGGTTTCTGTATCACAAGCCTAGGGTAACACTACCTGTTCTATCTAACGGGCGGGGAGGACCTTGCTCCTCCCCCACAGCAGGGATTTGAATGAGAAAATACCTGCCTCATGACGACGGGGTGGGGCTGGGGGAGCTTGGGGATGGTGTGGGGGGGCCGTAGGGAGGACGCACTGAGAACACGGCGGTGAAAGTCCTCTGCAAACCGTACCACGCTGGACCCGAGCTGAGCAGTTCCGAGCCCTGAAGCCTGTTTGCTGGTGCATGTGTTTAGATTCACAGGTGCAGTGACTTTAAATCTTGAGTGCAAGGCCATGGCTGAGAAAGGCCCCATAAGCTCCAGCATGAACTTCCGCTATGGAGACCTGGCCTCCGAGGTGACCAGGCGCAGAATCACCATGACCACCAGGTACTCCCGCGCTCTCTGGAGGGGTGGGAATGGTGCATAAATGCTGATCCTCACCAAGAACCTGAAACTGCCTCAGACACGGGTTTATGTCAATGTTTTTGTCTGTTTCTGTGAGGCAGATCTGTGGATAAGAAAACACTTCATCACTTACTGTGGGAAACAGACCTTTGTCACATGGTCCTTCAGTAGGTAATGATCAGGATGCTGGGATGAACTTCAGATCCGTGGCTCTTAATTGGGGTGTGGGGATCACTTTGATAATCAGGTGGAAGTTACGGTGTGACCCCACCCAGGATATAAAATGCATGACTTTGCAAAGTCTGAGGACAGCATGGACTCCCTGAAGCTTGTCCTGGTTCCCAGTGAGGCTGTAGGCTCCCTGATGGCAAGGCCTGTTTCTCTCCTTCACCACCACATGCCTGGTGCCCAGGACTGTGCTAGTGCGCCCTTAGAAGGAGGAGGCCTTAACAGATCGTCCGGCCCCGAGGGGAGGGTTTGCCTGCCTGGGAGTGGCTAGCTGCCTGTGCTGAACATAGGCGTTCTCAAACGGATCCACTGCCTGACACCTTCCCCTGATGGTAGGGTCAGTGGATAAAACACAGGATGTCTAGTTAAACTTGACTATTAGATGTGTTCTGGGCTTTAGTACGTCTGTGCAATACTTATGATATAGTAAAAAAAAAATTACTCGTTTATCTGAAGTTTAAATGTAACTGAGCACCCTGTATTTTCATTTTCTAAATTTGGGAAGCCGGCAATGGCCACTGTGGGCTGTCCGATCCTCTCCCTGGTCTGAGGTCCCCAGATCCAGCCGGGTGCCCAAGGCGTCCCATATATAAAGGCGTGAAAAACATCAGGACTCCAATTCATATTAAAACTGAGCTTTATTGAAATTGATGTCTGCTCCTTCCCTGTGTGTCAGGAGGCTGCATGTAGATTCTGAGGCTTTCCTGGTGGAAGGACAGGAGCTACAAAGCTGGGGGAAGTCAGCGGGGGCTGCTTCACTCACTCGCAGCAAACTCCAGCACACTGCAGCTTGTCGGTGTGGTTAAGTGGACTTCATAAGTTATTGTCTAGTCTTAGGAAACGAAGCTGACCCTCAGTAGAGACCGGTGACCTGACGGATTTCTGCCAAGAAACCTGGGTTGAAATAATTCTAACAGTGAAAATATTCGTAAAGAACAACAGTGGGCAAAGCTGATGCTTTTGGTTTGAGTTCTGTGGGTATAAAATGAGTTTAAAAATAATGATTTTATTAAACCTGATAAGGTGGCCAAAAAATAAAAATTGATTTGAAAGAGGGACCTCCATCCAGTATTGCTCACAATGATTCTTGAGACCTTAGAGTTTATTGGGATGTAAGATACTAGTGAACTGATTTAAAAAAAAAAATGATGTACAATTTCCTAGTCAACATAGGTGTGGAGGGGTTAAACCTTTACTGAGGGCTACATGGCAAATTGATACCACCGGTTACACTGTGAAAATGGTCCCTGTATGCTCTAACATCCACTCAAGAAGGAAGAGATCCCACAATTTGGGGGCCTCTCCTAGCCTCCCTCTCTGTTACCCCATCCTCATTACCCTCCCACCACCCCCTTAGCAAAATTAGGGATCTGCTCTGACTGGGAGATGTGGCAGTGAACTTGTGATCAGGAGATCTGAGTTTTGATTTCAGTTCTGTACTTTACTGGCCACAAGTCCTGGGTAAATCACCTTCTTTCTCCATTTCCTCAGCTGCAAAGCTGACTGTGACCTGTGGTTGAGAATCTGAATGTAATTAGTTTCTAGTTAATTCTGAGTCCCTGAAACACAGCAGGTGTTCAGGGAACAGTTAAATCTGAATCTGTAATCACTTGACAGGCTAGTCCTGTCCGTTGAAGGCAGGGCTTGCCCAGTGCTGAATAGGATGGAGATGCCTAATGCATTCCAGCAGGAGGGGAGGAGATTAGGCTGGGCGGGGTGGGGACTAGGCAGAAGGGAGAGGTGAAGTGAGCCTAGGCTGAACCGGCCAGAGAAGAGCTGGGCTGCAAATAGAACTTTGAGAGAGAGCCTGCCCTGGGCTGAAAGCACAGAGAGCTGGCTGGCAGGGGTGGACCCCAGCCCCATCGGGACCAGTGGGGACAGTTAAGTTCTCTCTGAGAAGAGCTGACACACAATTAAAGTGTAAATAGAATGTACCTAAACATTTTTGCCAGCTGAGAGCTCTGTAAACGTGCGTAGATGAATCAGGATGTCCTCCAATGTGTTCTCTGTACGTGCTGGGATCTGAGGGTTCTTTTTTCTTCTTCTTTTAAAAAAAGTCCCATCTTTATTTAAATGATGTCCATGTGCCTTTCCTCCCAGAGAAGAGATATTAACCCCAACAAGTGATGAGGCCAGGGAGATACTCTCAGATGTGGACCCGGAACCCGTCCCCCCTCCTCCTAGTGCAGCCAGCCCCGAAGTACCCCCAGCCCCTCCTCCCTCTCCGGCTGAGGACCCCAGCGTCTCCTAAGCACTGGAAACATCTGTCATCTTGAAGTGGACTTTGACAGAAAACTCCAGAAAACAGTTTCCATCAAGTCCTCGGATTGTCTTTGAAGACTGTCTTGGAAAAATCTGTTTTTCCTTTCCTATTTTTCGCCTCCTACTATCACTGTGGAGCCTGGTTAATCCTTACTAATGCACTTAGAAGAATCTTTGGTTTCTCAAGCCAAGTCTCTGATCAATGTCTGTATTTTGGTCTGTAATTTATGCCACGCTGTGGAACACTTAATGGTAGTCAGACGTATTTGAATTAAAAAAAAAAAATTATCAGGCCTCAATGCTTGTTACGAAATCCAGAAGAGTGGAAAATCCAGGCCTCTGTGACTTTAAGAGATCTGAGCTCCAGAGAACCCTGCGGTGTTGGGGTTTTCAAAACTCCGCCTGCAACACGACAGTTTATGGCCTTTTGGAGTGGGGTGACTGGGCTGTCTCCCACCTCTTGTCCTGGTGACCGGCTGCATCTACATTTATGAACTACATTTTCAAAGTTTGCTTCTTGGAGATTTAAGTGAATTTCAAACTCTGTAACAGAAGAAACAACCTGAAAAGCAGCCAAGAGCAGAGTGACCTAGTTAGGGAGGAGAAGTATGCAGCTCCCATCCTCAGGTCAGGATTCCCCAAAGCACCTTCAAGGACCGCCCCCGCCCCCCGCCCGGGGCTCTTCCAAAGAGTTTGAAAGCATCAAAAATGTGATCATTCAAATCCACATCTGGGAAATGTCCTTAGGTGCTGTCAGGGAGGGGTAAATTTCCCCCTCTACCCCTCTTGAATTCTCGTGGCTTGGACTAACAATAAAACTGACACAAGACAGATTAACAGGAGAAAAAGAAACAGCTTTTAATTCATGCACACAGAGGTCTCATGGAAATAGGACCTAAGAAGTGGCCAAAGCAGGCAACTTTTCTGCTTTTTAGACAAACAATACATTTGTGAGGAATTGACAGGACAAAGAAACTTAGGTTTTGGGTGCTCAGTTAATAAACAATCTAAACAGAGTTTGGGCTTAGGGTAGTAAAAGAAAAAAGTAACAAGGTTTGTTTATACAGGCTTCTCGGCCTGGATGCCTTGTCTCCGGCCATGAAGGGAGTCCTTCTGCCTCCAGGTGGAGGGAGGTCGTCTTTCACATGAGAGATTGACTTCCTGCTCTCAGAGAGACAGAAAGGAGGGTCAGAGTGTGCCTCTTGCATGGGCTGTTTTTTAAGTAACTTTAATTCAAGATAATCCATTTGCCATTCAGGCACATTTCGGGGTGGCCTGCCTTGCAACAGAGCCATCTTTTACTGCATTCACTTCTTCATAGAGTCCTCATGGTGTGGTCGTTCTCTCTCCAAGCCTGCCTTTCTAAGAGCGCTCAGGTCCGCCTGCCCGCAGAGTCAGCGGGCTGTGCTGTGGATGCGGAAGTCAGGGTCCTTACTTGTCGGTGACAGCAGCGGGGGGCAGGGGGAGCATGCCTGGAGCGCCTGTCACTGCCAGCGGGGGGCTCAACCCACACACAATCTCATCCTCAGACAGATAAGGAAAAAACCTGCACTGTCCAATAGGGTAGCCACTAGCCACCTGTGGCTACTTAAACTTAAATTCATCAAACTTAAACGAAATATAAAATTCTGTTCCTCGCACTAGCCACGTTTGCAGTGCTCAGTAGCTACCTGAGACTGGTGGCTCCCATGTTGGATGTTGTAGATACAGAACACGACTGTCAGAAGGTTCTATT
Organism: Camelus ferus; assembly: GCF_009834535.1. Taxonomy (NCBI): domain Eukaryota; kingdom Metazoa; phylum Chordata; class Mammalia; order Artiodactyla; family Camelidae; genus Camelus; species Camelus ferus. The sequence goes on along the minus strand of NC_045716.1, from coordinate 10,700,989 downwards.
AGTGCCGGAACGGAGGGTGAGTGACTTGTCTAAGGTCACACAGCCAGTTAAGAATAGAATCAAGGATGGGAAAGGGCAGGAAGGACGATGCCTTGTGGTCGTTTTATTTCCAGATGTTTCTTAGCAAGTTCCAGGGTGTTTTTTTCTGTGCATTCATTTGTTCAAAACAAATGTTCAGTTCCAACTGTGCGAGGTGGGCATTGTTCTAGGGACATGTTACTGAGCAAAGTAATCAACCCCTTCCCCGCATGGAGTTTGCAGTCTAGTTTGGGGAAGACTGACAAAAAGTACATACAATTTGAAAACAATGAATTCCAGCATGGATCAGGAGATGATAAATGTAAGGGAAAAGAAGTGTTACAGGGTAAGGAAGATTACAGGAGGCGGAGGAAGCAGCAGGTCAGCTGCAACTGTAAATAGGGTGGTCTGGGTAGGCGACATTAGAAAGGTGGTGATGTTTGAGTAGACTTTGAAGACAGCAAAGGAGTTGGGTGTGGGGGGCATCAGGGGCAGAGGGAAGAGTGAGTGCAAAGGCCTTAAGAAAACAGTGTGATTGGTATATCCAAAGGAGGGTAAGGAGGCCAGTGGGGCATGGCTGGGGTAGAGTGAGTCAGGGGCCATTAGAAGAAGGTGAAGTCCCAGCAGGTAGGGGAAGGCGGGAGGTCATGTGGGGCTTTGTAAGGAAGGCGAATGAGCTAGGAAGGCGTGGAAGGTTTTCAGAAAAGGAGAAGTGCGCTCTGGCTGCTGGGTGAGAAGAGGCTGTGTGAGGGGAGGGAACCGCATCACTTCAGAGGCCACTGCAGTCATCTAGGAAAAAGACAATGATCATTTGGGCAGGTAGCAGCTGGGATGGTGAGAAATGTGGTCGGATTCTGAATATAGGTATTTGAAGGTGGAACCAACAAAAGTTTCTGGTGGATTGGATGAGGAGTTATGAAAGAAAGGAGTAAAGGGTGACCCCAAGATTTTTGGCCTGAGCAGCGGGAGGGCTGGACTTCCCATCAGCCTCAAGATGAGTTGATTTGGTGTGTCCAGTGAGGGAGGGATAGGGAAATTCAGAAATTCCACTTCTGTTGGCTTATATGCCCTCATAGACATTTACATTAAGATGTCAAGTGGTCAAAGGAATATACGAGTCGGGAGTCCGGGGGTAGTCTGGGCTGGAGATGTAAATTTGGGGAGGTCATCAGCTTGGAGATGAGGTTTAAAGCCATGAGGCTAGATGAGATCACCAGAAGAATGAGTGGAGAAACCCTAAAGGGAGCCGTGGGCTGTAGCCCCCGATTGTGCGAACAAAGGAATGAGCCTTGGGCTGGAATGGGAAACAAGTTATAAAAGGCTGCAGACTCAGAGGTGAGAAGGCTGGTTAGCCAAGGACGGGTAAGATCCCCAGAGGGGGGCAACCTAAGACAGGCACAGCCGCCTGAGTCAGAAAGAATGTTGTCAAGCAGCTATTTTCCATCATGTTCCGCCCTGATAAGATGGAAGGCTCACTGGCTCCACGATGAGCGTAATCTATCAAAAATATCAAAGGATCTTAAGATCCTGACCTTAAAACAATCTGTGCGTCTAGGGAGTCATAAAATGTCATACCATAGTTAAACATTTTCCATATTGTTCTCCTTTGCTTTATAAGCCTGTGTAGTTTAATAAACGTTTAGAGTAGCCGTCAGCTCTCTCCGCACACTGTGTGTGTGTGTACCTGATATTGTGATGCCAACACTGGGGCGCTTCAATCTTAAGAGATTGAGGCTCCGAGATGGTTAATTTGATGTGTCAACTTGACTGGACCAAGGGGTGTGCAGATTAAACATTATTTCTGGGTGTGTCTGTGAAGGTGTTTCTGGATGAGATAAGCTTTTGAACTGGTGGACCTGGTAAAGTAGACCACCCTCCCCAGGGTGGGCAGGCATCACACCTTCCAGGTAGGGCCTGGAAAGAACAAAGAGGTGGAGGAGGAGGAATTCACCTCTTCTGCTCCCTGCTGGCCCGTCTGAGCTGGGACATAGCTCTTCTGGCCTGACTGGGATTTACATCATTGGTTCCCCTAGTTCTCAGGCCTTTGAACTCAGACTGAATTGCCCCACCAGCTTTCCTGGGTCTCTGGCTTGCAGGTGGTAGATCCTGGGACTTTTCCACAATAGCATGAGCCACAATAACCTTTTTATAGCTGTATCTGTGTGTCTGTCTATATACCTCCTGTTGGTCCCATTTCACTGGAAAACTCTGACTGACACATGCTAAAAGGACGAACCAGCAAGCAAACCAGGAGGGAGCCCTCTGTGGTGCAGGAGGAGTCGAATGTCCTGGCCGCTGAATGAAGTCTCCTTCTTCCTTTACCTGCTCCTTCCAGCCCAAAGCCGGAAGCTGTGGCTGATGGAGGGAAAGGAAACACGGGCAGGGCTGTGCAAGCAGGGTTTGTGTCACCTGTGTGTGTGTGCTGTGACCGCTCAAAGGTGTCACCTTACCTTCCACGTTACACTCAACACCTGGCAGCTAAAGGTGTTTAAAGGGTGAATGAATTCATGCCCTCTGAATTCTGGGGTTCCCAGTCTTCAGGAGTTTGCTACCAGTGGAATAGAGTGTTAATTCCCAGTTGCTATGGGCTGAGTTGTTCCCCCCCACCCAATTTCCATGTTGAAGTCCTAACCCCTGGTACCTCAGAATGTGACTGTCTTTGGAGATAGACCTTTAAAGAGGTAATTAAATTTAGTAAAGAGGTAATTAAATACCTTAGGTTTGCTCACCTGGGGTTGTGGCTTATGAAATGCACACCCATGACAGCAAGAACCAAAATGGAACTAGGGTGAAAGAGGGTAAGCTGGAGAAAGACGAAAAGATTGTCTGAGAAGGACCAGAAGCATAAGAGATGGGGGTGGGAAGGTGGGAATCCACTGCTTGCCTGCTGTCATGGTGAGCGACACCTCAAGACCAGGTGTGAGCCTCTCAGTTACACACGCACAACACACATACACACACACAACCCAACACAACTTTAGCATACTGCAGTCACAGCTCCCAACCCAAAGGAATTATCTGGTGGTTGAAATCTGCACTCTTCTCTTCAGCAAAGCTTCCCACAAAGTTCAAGGAGACTGTTATGTAAGACTATTTTATTTTGCGGGGCAGAGGTCCTATACCACACAACAGGATGACACTTGAAGCATTAGAAGCCAACTATAGTAAACACATCTTATGTGTGTTCAGCGCTGGCGCAAAAGCTGCTCTTCTTCCTTTAGGCTCACTGTTTGTTATTGTAGCTCATGGTAACCAGGCAGTGTGCAAGAGCGGGGGATGGCCCTGGGGTCCACGTGGGGCAATCTGTTTTTCCCAAACTCTTCTCCACACATACTCTCTTCAGCCAGTAAGGGCCATTTATTATTTTTTGTTTGTTTTGTTGTTTTGGGGGGGGGGTATTTTTTTTGGGGGGGGAGAGGAGATAATTAGGTTATTTGTTTTTTTTAATGGAGGTACTGGGGACTGAATCCAGGACCTCATGCATGCTAAGCATGCACTCTACCACTGAACTATACCGTCCCCCCTCCTGGTGAGGGCCATTTATAAAAAGCCTTGTGGTTTTTGTGAAGAAACTACTACGCAATACAGCTTTTGCCTTAAGTCACCAGAAAAGTTAAACTATTTTGATTAAGTATCCCTTTAAGAGCTGACAGAAGTAAAGACTATTATAGTGTGAGATTGTCTAAATCCCCAGATGGCTGTTCCTGCCCAGTCAGCCATGGTGACAGCGCACATTCTTTTCTTTCGGATTAATCCAGGCTTGGAAAGCGGAGCGAAGCTGCGTAGGCACTGGCTGGCTGGCTCTCCCCCAGGCGCCCTGAACACTGTCCCCTTCTGCCTTTTCTGGCAGCACTTGGCAGCTCTTCAAACCTTGGAAAGCCTGATGTCGTAGGAGACCATGTTGAAGTTGTCCCAGGCAAAGAGCTTCTTCTCCAGGGGGTTGTAGTCAATCATGCTGTTGTACTTGTAGCGGTTCTTGAAGGGGACAGTCAGGGCCTTGCTGCTCCCCGTGTGGGTGTCGTAGGCGAAGTTGACGGCAGCATCGGGCGACGAATAGCTGCTGACGGTGTACAAGGTGCCACAGATGATGAAGGCGTTGGCGACTGACTGCTTCCGGATGTTAGTCTCCCAGGTTTGTTCAAGTTCCAGGTTCTCTGGGTTCAGTTTGGAGAGGACAATGGCGCCTTTGGCCGCCTCGGTGCTGTAGATGACCCAGAGGCCTGTCTCGTCCACGGCCAGGTCGATGTCTGTGTAGCCACCCCAGGAATAGGGGAACTGTCCGTGGTAGCCAGCTCCAGGGATTTCCCTCTCAGCCTTCAGCGTCTCGGTGCCCAGCTCATACCTGATAAGCGTCCTGGACTTGGCTTCCTGGAAATAGAGGCTCCCCTGGTACACCACTGCGCCCGTGCTTTCCAGTGGCCTGGGCAGCACATGCACCTTGGAAGGGTAGCCCTGCGTGAACTGGCTGACGAAGTCGTACTCAAACACCTGGCGGATGTCCGTGCCCACCGTGTCGATTCTCCACGTGGTCTCCCGGGTATAGGGTTGGGCAGCCTCGGGGTCTCTCATCCACACGCCATACTTGCCTGTGATTGTTTCAGCTCTTCTCAGCGTGACAGGCTCTCCTACCCACACGAGTTCTCCACATCCTGGTGAATTAAGACAAAACCCGCTTATCCACCATCTTTCCATGATGTCGAAGCAGGGCAGAGCTGGCAGAAGTGAAAACCCCAGGGACAGACCATCTGGGTTTAAGCCCAGGCCTTGCCACCGCTGGCTGTGTGGCTTCCAATAAGTTACTTTGCTCGCTCAGATTCACTTTTCTCATTCGCAAAGGGGGACAACAGTAGTGTCTTGGGTAGTGGGCTGTTGTCAGTTTTAAATGTAATTGTACATGTTAAGTGCTTGGTATGGACCAAATGCTCAGTAAATATTATAAGATTAATACACGATCTGAATTGAACCACAGTTGGCCCTTCAACGACACAGGTTTGCACAGCACGGGGTGTAATTACATGGATTCTTTTCAATAAATACTGCTTCTGCTTGGTATCAGTTATAAAGATGCAGGAGGGCTTCACACTATTATTTGAAATAATCGACTTAAGCTGGACGGGGTCTCATGGTGTTTGTTATATTACTTTTTATGACTTTCAGGTCTGATTTATTTCATTATTTTTAAAAAAATGAGACAAAAAATCAAGTCCTTGTAATTTCTATAAAACAAAGATTTTTAAAGCCCTTCCCCCGATGGACTACATATTTCAGGCATCCATTTGATACAATAAAACAAGAATATAATTTTAAAGATGGGGAGATGATTGAAAACTTATACTTAGCCAAATCAAAACAAGTCTCTGTACTTTAATGGGCACCTCAATTACCTTATAGAAGGGGAAGCTTCGGGGGAGATATAGCTCAGTGGCAGAGCATGTGCTTAGCATGCAGGAGGCCCTGGGTTCAATCCCTGGTACCTCTCAACATAAATAAAAAATAAGCCTAATTACCTCTCCCCCCACCCCCAAAAGAAGGTAGAAACTCTTTGCTGCCCATATCTCAGGGAATCATATTTTGAATATTTCAAAAACTCCCCACCCCACACATGCCCTTCAGTGCTAGCCGTAATTGTCAGTAATGTGGGTAGTCACTGTTTGTGAAAATCAGTCTTTGTCTTAAAAATCAGGCTTTCAGGGAACATCGTGGAGAGGGGCAATCATACTTTTCCTAAGTACCCAACATTCAGAAGAGATACCTTTAGTAACAGATAGTGTGCTGGGGTGGTACAAGATGTCCACTTGGCCTCAAGATAACAATATGAAGGGTCTACTGAAAAATGTCATTTTTCATGTGAGATCAATTCTATGTGACAACCAAGTGGGTGAAACAGACACATCCCTGATCTTCCCCCAGGGCAGCCCACTCCCCATCCCAAGGGTAAGGCGATAAGATACAGAACTTGGCTAGGAAATGTTGACTTCCTGCCAGCTGCCCTGGAAAGAGCTGAAAGGGGGTTCTGTTCTTTTTCCCCTTCCCTGCCTCTGCTCTCAGGGAGGTGCCTTGTCCAACCCTCCCTCCTCGTAGTGGGCTGACCAACTCTGAACACAGAGCCAGACACAGATAAGGACCACCTGGGTACAGAAGAGAAGAAATTTAACTCCATACCATGGCCTTCCTCTTCACTCCTGGGACGACCAGACGGACTCTCCTTCAAGATTCGTGAAGCAGGAACCTCAGTTAACTCTGACTTCAGTTCCTGGAAGTCCAAGTTCTCCAAATTCCATTTAGAAACTATATTAAAAGAAAGAGCAAAATCATACTGTGAGGGAAAAGGTCTAAGGATGGACTATATTGAGGATGGGATTTAAATAGGCTTCCAAAGATATGCCAATATTTGAGATTTGTTTTAAGATAATAGTTGGGGTGGGGGAAGGGGAGGAGGAACAGGGACAATGAAACAAGACTGGGCTATGCTGACAACTGTCAGAGCTGGGTGAGAGGTACATTGGGGTTTGTATTATTCTGTCTACTTTGGTGAATTTTTGAAAAATTCCATAGTAAAAAGCTCATAAATAATATATTGCATAGCAATGTGCTAGCACAGGGTAGCATATTCAAAATAAGCTTGTACACAGTGAAAATAATTCCCACTAGGAGCTCTGATTTATGAGTCAGTGAGGTGTGATGCAGGGACATTGGGAAGATCCTCAGCATCTTCTGGGATGCCTGAAATTCAACAATTGACAATTTCCTGCATGACTTAATTTTTTTCATTGTCATGAGGCAAATGTTCCTGTAAGAAGTAACATATTAAGCTTTACATGCTCAACTGAAATATTGTGTCAGATATCTTTCCAGGACGAGTTTTGAACAAGGAAGAAAATGTGCGTCTGATACAAGTTATTTCACTCTGTGAACATAGCTACGATGGTCATACCATTCAGTGATCTACTGAGAAAAAGATGTATATTGAGAAAAGTAGATACATACGCTTGCAAGTCAGTAAGAAGAAAATTAAGAAAAATGCCCTCTTTAACCGCAGCGAATTAAAAAAAAGTGAGAAAAAGAAACCCAGATAGGCATTTCCCCAGGTGACTTCCTTGAAGATAGTTACAATACTGACACTGAAATGTTGAAAAACAGCTTCTTTGTGAAAAGAGATGATTAAGTATTTACACTCTTTCCACATTTCAAAGCAGTTTTATAGAAATCATTTATGTGATCTGGTGCCTTCATATGTTTTAGAGAAATAGAAATAGGCTTTAGCACTGCAGTCTGCACCTAGTTTAATTACTGCCACCATGTATTAAGTGCCTCCTATAAGCCAGGTACTATGCTAGGCTCTTGCTATCATTACCTCTATTCCACATAGCAGTCCTGAGGGGGAATGTTATGCTCATTTTGCAGAAGAGGCAACTGAGGCTCAGAGAGGTTAAGTAACTTGCCCAAGGCCACACAGCTGTTAAGTGGTAGGACTAGGACTTGAACCCAGGTCTGCCAAGATCATGGCAGTTGTGAACCTTTCCACCCTGTGGTGGAGACGTGTATCAGTTATAAACGTATTGCTTTTCAGTGCCGAACTGAACCCTTCCATAGATGCTCTCTGGAAAGGCATTTCTCCTTTAGAGTGAGCACAATGTTAAGCTCTCTCAGTAGAGGGCGCTGGAGGGACACTGTGGGGTGGTGGTGGGAAGGAGGCGGTCTCCTGCAATTTCCCTGCAGGGGCTGGGCTGGCAGCCCGCAGGTGAGGACATCTGGTGGAGTCTGGCCCCCATGCACGAGCCCAGGATGTGGTTCCTCTTTGACCTCGCAGCCTGGGCTCAGCCACAACCTTTCCACAGTCCTTCTCGACATGGTACCCAGAGTCCCTCCACAGGGACCCTGGGCAATGCAGGCTCCTGCAGCCTGTCCCAGGCTCCACTCACTCCCTGCCTGCACTTGGAGGTGGTCATTCCGGCTGCAGCCTGGGTTAATCAGCCAGCATCTCTGTTATCTGATGGGCTGAACCCCACCCTCCTCAAGGAGGCCTGAACCCCTCCCAAGTCTGTCCTTCCTTGGTACCCTCCCTCAGCCCCCCCGTGCCATGTGGAGTTTACTGTATCCCATAGTTGCTCTGTCGTCAGCGAATTCTTTATATTATACATCCCTGACTTAGCTTGCTTTCTGTTTCCTGGTTGAACCCAGACTGCTACCGCAGGCTGTAAAACAGCCTCGGAGATGTGCTCAGCCCTTTGTTGGGGGGCCCACTCCTGGAGCTGACTCAGTTGCCTTTGAGTGGCTCACACACACACACAGCTCCTACATGGCATCCCCATCAGGGGGGACACCCCCTCCCGTCAGAGCCATCCTCCCATCAGCTCTTCCTCCCTGACTGCGAAGAAGAGGAGGCACAGGTGCCTGGATGGTGCCGAGTTCCTTTCCCGGTCCCACCAAGGCCCTCTGACCAAGGGGTCCTTCTCTCTCCCCCACCCTAAACCCCTTTAATCCCTCTTTGCAGAAGCCACACCTCATGTGCTTTCTTTGGAGTAAACAAGAGCCACAATAAAACATAATGTCGGGGAATGGCTTCCAGAATGACTGCAAGGCCAGTGCTCAGTTGGCAGGTGGGATGGTTGGATTACAAGCCTGCTGGCTGCTTCTTGGCTGTGTCAGCCAGGAATACCTGCCAAGGGTCAGACTCCCAGAGTAGAGCCGTCTGTCACGAGAACCGAAGCCTGTGGGAGAGGATGCAAGAACCAAAGGCAGGGAGGTCTTTGCAGGAAGGGGCCTGGACTGGGCCAGAAATAGTAGCTTCCTAGTTCAGTCCTGTCATGTACCAGCTGTGTGACTTTGGGCAAGTTACTCAACCTCTCTGAGCCTCAGAATTCTTGGCTCAAACTATAAAGAAAACATCAGTAAAAATGTATTAAAACTAAAATTTCTCTGGAATGTTTCAAAATCACTCAAATTTCACTCTGACTGTGGGAGGAAAACTAAGATTATAAAAAGATTAAGGCCCATATTGTATCAGACAGCTAAAAAATTTTAGGACTTTTATTTGTTTCTATTAAAATTCTGTCCTGCTGTGGCTAAAAAGTTCATGCCTATCACAAATTTCTGGAAGTATTTTCTGCAGGCTCTGTCCTATCTCCCTTACCTTTGCTTTATAGACACCTAGTGAGCTTAACCTAGGAACTGAATTTATTAACTCGCTTGCGTATCATATACATATATGTCTATATGTATATACAAATACGCAATATATGTATAATGTATATAGGCCTGCATGACATATATATGCAAATGACATTGTAATGATTTTTGTAGTTATTTTCTATCACTGCCCGAAAAGCTAGGTCAGTATTATGTAAATGAACCGGATGAAGGAAAAGAAGGGTGCCAACATAATCACCGGTTGTCATGAACACTAGGAAAGTGAAGATTCGCAGACAACTGTCCTGGGTGCTGCCTGCCCCAACACGGGCCATCTCTAGAATCAGTGCCTGTTACAGAAATGTGTGTACATGTTGATGTTTTGATCATTTTTAAACAATAGTGGAACTCGAGCAAAAGAAGCCCTTTGTAGCTCTAATCCATCCACTGGGGGTGCTCACGCTGAGCCAGGCGCCTGCCGTGCTGGGCGCTTCGCCATGTTACCTCCTGTTGGGGCCATGATTCCCCCCATCCTGTAGGTGAGGAAGTGAAATCTGCGGTGTTGTGCTGAGCAATCTGGCGCCCCTGCTGAGTATCTTGCCTGCCTTTTTCCAGCCATTGTTGTGGTAATCTGCCTTGCACAGGTGTTACCTGCTGGGACCTCACCTCAACTGCCCTGCCCCAGCTTCTCTGCAAGAACCAGCCTGGTGCCTAGATCTGTGCATCACGGAGGTGCGTTACACCCCATGGGTGACCCTTGGCCAGTGGAGCATGGGATGCAGGGATAAATGCTCCCCTCCTCTGCTGCATTCTGCACAGCTCCTCCTTTGCCAACCACCGTGGGGACCAACTGGTGAAGGCCCCTCACCCCACTACTTGTTGGTTCTTCCTTCCTTCCCTGCCCCACCCCGTTCTCTTCCCTGGGCTGGTGGCCCATATAAACACTGCGCACAAGCCCTCAGCTCAGGCTCTGTTCTCTGGAAGGACCAGTTCAAAGTAGAGAAGAAATAAAGGGGAAAGTGGGGCTTCTCTTGTGACATTATCACCAACTCTAATTTAGCTTTGGGTAATCTACATTTTCTACTTTGGGCTGATTTAAAAGATTTCCAGACATTTCACTTCAAAACTATTACTACAAAATTTTATTTGGGTGTATTATCTCAACTCTCTCTCTCTCTCTCTCTCTCTCTCTCACACACACACACACACACACACACCTATAGACAAGTGATTTCCATGAGTCTTAAGGAGAATTTTTTTCTATATAACAATTACACTATAAAGAAAGTGGTGATGACACTTTGAGTTATAGGTGGAGTAAGGAAAAGGCCACCTTCTCAAGCCTTTCCCCTGCTCACTCAGCCTCACTAAGCCCTCACGCCCCCTACCCCACCCCTCAGTTATTGCCTCCCCTACATAAAGCACAGCCACACCTAATCCCAGCCGCCCCCAACACCCCTTTACCCCTCAAATCTAGAATCTCAAATCTCACCTTTTGTCCCAAGCACTTCTTTTATTTGACGTTTAAATGTAGCTTTTCAGTCTTTCATCTTTAGTTTCTCTAAACTAAAGGTCACTTCAGGGTCCTGAAGAGCCACTGAACCTCAAGGAAAGGGGCCTGAATTCTAGTCTCAGCTGGGCCGCCAGTGGGCTGGGTGACCACAGACCACTGAGTGACCTCTCTGGGCTCCAGTTCCCACATCTGCACAAATGAGCTGCAGGTGTCAGATGCTCCCTAGGCCCCCTTCCCAGCTCTACATTCTTGTACTAATATAATTTCCTGCTGACCAAAAAACCCACTGCTAGGAAAGAGCTTCCAAGTCTGGAGTTCACTATAATGGGTTGTTGTCTTTATTTCGAAAGTAGAGCGGCTGAAACGGACAAAAAGAAATGTAAAATCGGAGAAGACATCGAATGAATTTCCAAAGACTTGTTAAATGACCACAGACAATAACTCCCCTCCACACGTGCGCGCGCACACACACGCACACAGATAGGTTTTGTTCATCCAGTCAACAGTCTGAAACATGTAACACCTCACAGCACTTCTGCTAATAATGATTCTTTCATTTGTGTTCAAAGCCTTACGTTCAACAAGTCTCAGCTCCACCTCGGATCAGCTGTTCGACCTGGGGCTCCTCCGTTGGCATCCTGGGCCCTTACTTTCCTTTGTTGTAAAATTTAGAATTGGATCTCTTCCAACTCTAGCAACATAGGATTTTTCAAAAATCCTTTATACCTTCGAGTGATTTCATTGGAACCCCGTGGAAACCATTATTCACAGGAGGAGTGTTCACGGCCGTGTTATGAATGAGAGAGGAAGGCGCAGAGGCTGAGTGACTTGCCCGAGGTCACACCAGGCACCAACTCCTGGGTTTTCTGACCTCACACCTGCGCAGGTCGTGCCTTTCACATAGAAAACGTTTTTAGAAAATAGTTTCCCATCGTTTTATTTTGAAGATTTTCAAAGCTTTAGAAAAGTGGAAGAAATAGTACAGCCAACGCCCCATGGGCTGTGCACTTAGATTCACCAACTATTAATATTTGGTCACACGTATTATTTTTCTTTCTCATTCTTTATATTATTGTCTCTGTCGAACCATCTGAAAGTAAACTATAGATATTCTGCTGCCTCACCCTTAAGTACCTGAGTCTGGAACTCCTTAGAACACAGATATGCTTCCGAACCACGATACCAGATCTCACCCAAGATGCCAAACATTAACTCAGTAACACAATCGGATAAATTATATCCAAATTTCTTCAAGGATCCTGAAACTGTCTCTTGTAGCTTTGTCTCCCTGGATGCAGGAATCACTCCAAGGTCATGCACTGCATTTGGTCACCACTTTGGTTCACTCCCCTTTAATCTAAAGCTCCCCAACCCTAGCCTCTCCTTTTTTTCTTTCTTGATGTCCAAATCTTTGAAGACTCCAGACTAATTGTCCCGCAACTGGATTTGCTGCTAGTTCCTCCATTGTTGGAAAACTTATTAAACAGAGAATGCTGGGGAGCACAATTTCACAAAAAGTGACACAAAAAACAACTATTAGGAAGACTGTGCCCCCCCCCCCCCCCCCAGTGCACAGGCAGGGACTCACCTTCTGGCAGGGGCCAGGATAAACGGAGCAGCATCTGAGGCGGCAAAAGTCACCTCAGAGAGTGGTCCAGTGACTTAAAAGCAGAGACTCTCAGATGGGACCAAAATCAGGAAAATTTCCCAAACAGCATATTTAGGGAACCCACAAAGGCTTGCTGCCTCTTTATTTTGCCAAGAAAGGACATTAAAAAAAACCCAAAAACCCTACCACCTATCACTATTCCATAAATCTGTTGTCAGTTCATAAATAGAAGTCATTTTAACCACGAAAGGGAAGAATCCATGATCTCCAAACGATTCCCAAAAGGATAGCTTTCTGAAGGGGAGAGTTGGCCACTTCGTACTGATCATATATACATGCACCTCGCCTGGGCCTTGCGTTTCTCATTGTACCATGGACCGTGCTGACTGTCACCGGTAGGCTCGAGAACCTGGAACCACTCACCTCAGGAGAACTACCAGGAGCTACGTTACTAGCAACATGTGAAAGTGATTGCTTTGTCCTCCTTAATTTGTCTGCCTCGTGCTAGATGTGTGGTCCCTGGGAGAAAGGAGGGGACAAGAGGGACAGGCCTGGGCCACGTGTAACAGGTCACCATGAGCCATATCGCTGTCACCCCACATCCTTACCTTCCTTGGATCCTGGAGGCACATCCTGAGAAATGCTGCGGGCCTTGGGGCACTGGTCCCTTCTCAGTCTTGTGACCTCCTGGTTGCTGCTTTCCAACCTCCTGGCCAGATCCTCATTCTCCGCCTCCAGTCGCCTCTTCTCCGCCTCCAGAGCTGACTTGTCACGGACGAGGTTGCTGTAGGCTGTCTCCAGCTCCCTGGTTTGGGTCTCCAGCTGTTCTCGCTCCGTCCTCAGGGTGGCCAGCTCCCTCTGAAGCCCCTCCTGGGTCTCCACGGGCCTGGCAGCCTGACCTGAGGTCAGCCGGTGCAGGAGGGCCTCCAGGGAGCTGAGCCGGGCTTTGGTGGACTCCAGGTCTGCACGCTGTTTGCTGCTGTCTCTCTGCAGGTCCTGGATGGCTGACATGGCCTGGCCCTGCTCGGGGCAGCTGGACTCACTAGGGCTGGCCACACTGAAGGTATACTGGCAGCTGCCACTCTGGTCGTTGGCCTTCCAGAACTGGGCTGTCCTGGCCCCCACGCCCCACGCCAGACAGGCCAGCAGCAGCAGCTGGACAGCTGGCATCTTGGGCCTGCGGCGGCCGCAGTGGGCACAGGAGCCCTCAGTGCAGAGGCTGGGCGAGGCTTTCTCTGGAACTCTCCCTACGCTGCGAGGTGTCTGGATGGGTGGCCCTGCTGGTTCCTGCCCCAGCTCCACAGAGGTTTATATATACTGGGAGCCAGCCCTGCATGGGGGGGGGGAGAACGAGGGGGCCACGTGAGGCCGGGTGGGGCCATGCATGGTGGGTGGGTGGGGTTCACACTGCCAGCAAGATCCTCAGAAAATGACCTTCCAGAAGTCTGTTTTGAATTTCTTTGGAAAATGAATGTCCCACTTTACCCACCCCGCAGCCCCGTAACAGTCCCTAAATATCCCCACCCTGTTTTCACACATACACTCATACCCACCTCATCCAGTATGACTCCCTTGGTGCTGAAATCATAAGGATTTATTTCTAGTTTGTATATCCGTGTACTCTGCAAACTTTATTGAGACCTTGCCCTGTATCAGACACTGTGCTAGGAAACGGGAATATGGACGTGCCTAAGACACGGTCCCTTGTCCCTGCAGCAGTGACAGAGATGAGTAACATCCAGCCAGAAAACAAGGGCAGCACGCCACCAGCTTCGGGGAGTAGCTGTCCGATGGGAGCAGCTGGGAGAATTCTTGCCCTGCCCCTTGCTTTAAAACAAGTGTGGGTGTATGCCTCGGAGAACTTTCTTCTTCTCCTTCTTTTTAAAAATTTTTTTCCTTGAGGGAGGTAATTAGGTTTGTTTATTTATTTACTTGATGGAGGTACTGGGGATTGAACCCAGGACCTCGTGCATGCTAAGCATGCGCTCTACCATTTGAACTATACCCTCCCCCAGTTCTTCTTCTTTGTTTTTTTTTAATTTTGGGGAGAACTTTCCAATTCCAGTCTTGCACCCCAAGCACCAGCATGAAGGCTAGCCCCCAGACTAGTTCTTACCATGTGTGTGCGTGCGTGTGTGCAAGCAAATGCCTTAAAACTCACTGATGAAATCCGTGGAACCCTTCACAGGAAGATGTTTTTAAATGTATAAATTATATAGGATTGCAAAAGAAGCACATGATATTGAAATACTACAAAAAATTCTTGAATTTGAAATATAGATGTCCTTTTTGAACACATTAAAAACAAGTTCTTGTGAGGGAAGGGTCTAATTTCAAAGCAATTTTGAGTGCAAATACTATTGCTTGGTATTTGCAACAATTGCGCTTAAATGTCAAATGTCTGTGATCTCTAATGGTGGTGACAAAGTCACAGGTACTAACACAGCTTTGGATTTATCACTAGATCCATAATGGAATGAAATGTTAAACTGAAATTTCAGTTAGAAGGTGGTGAAAATAAAAACCTGATTTTTTTTTCCCCATCCCAAATCATGGGCTTTCTGGACCCTAGGTCAATAATCCCTGCTTTTTATTGATAAACCTAAAAAGAAAACAGGAAAAAAAAAATGGAAAAACCACCAAATATGCCAAGAAGAGGTTCACGCAAATCAGAACATGTGCAGGAACTTCCTCAGTAACTTTCAAAATAGTATCTGCATTTGAGCAACTAATATTGCCTGATACCAATAACATCTTTAATATTTGTGAAATAAATATTTCAAATGTGGCCTGGCAGACTCTACTCAAGATTGGGAAAATACATGTTGCTCTAAAGATTCTATTCTCATTTGATTGGTTCTAAAGTTAGGCTTGAACTTGAGACACACTTTTCAGTGAGTGTCTGTTTACTGCTGACTAAGGGGTACTATTCTCAGTTCCTGAATCAGATAATAAACATTACTGAAATGATTTTTTTTTTTAATATCTTATAGTCCGGAAGAACTGATTCAAATCTGTTCAGCTTTACTCTTAGGAATGTTTTCTTTCTGTTAAAAGGACTAAGATAATTCCTGGGCTGCCAACTCCATGGAGGAAAAGAATTCTGGATAAAGAGAAACGTAAATAATTTTACTGCCTTCAATTTGCTGAGGATTACTCTGCTCTTAAAGGAGGAACCTAGGACTGAAAGTCAGGTCTTCTGCCTTCCCTGGAACTGACTTACTTTCTGAGATCCAGCACTGCCTCGGCTAGTCCAGGAGCATGCGATCTGTATTCCTGGGGCTGTTCCAGTCAGTCCTCACTGCCCTTTCATAAATCTTTGTATTTTTCACCCACGCTTTATCCCTCTCTTTAGCTTTATCTGCGCTAAGCTGCAGGCCAGTCACTGTTGAGCTGTGTGGGTGCCAGTCAGGGGTGAAGAGTTTAACAATCCCTGGCATTTTCACTTGGTCCAACCCAGTTTTTGAATGCCAGTCAAAGGCAATCATTCTCAGTGTTCTTTATGGTGCCTAGCAAATGCCATTGTACGTGCTTAGGGAAAGAAATGTGGTTGTTGGGTTCACTGAACTTTTCTCAATCACTGTGGTTCCCCATCGTGTCTTCCCCCTGGAGCCTGATGTGTTAAGGACTGATTAAACCCACATATTCTGCCTTCCTCTAGCGACCAGCCATCACCACCCCCACCACACCTCAGTGCTTGAGCTCTGCCTGCTGCCTGCTCTCAGCAGCTCCCTCTCAAAGCCTTCATGGAACTCTCGAGCCACATGGGCACTTACAGATGAGAGGGACTCGCCCAGGGTCACACAGCTAATGAGTGGCAGAACCAGAAAGGAAACTGAGATCTCCTGATTCCAAGGTTTTCCGCCTTCTTGCATAAGCCAAGTTCACCCAAGTGCCCACTAATTGCCCAGAAGACATGAAAAGACTCTAGTCACCTCTTCCAGGAATCAACGCTCTGTGAAATGAGCTAGCTTCCTTCACTCCCATTAATTAAGAAAAGTCTTCAGTGAAGGAAACCGATGCATACCCTTGAGTTTTCACAGCTGATTTTTACAAAACTTCATCCTCTCATGACATAGAATTATTTTCCTAAAAGCAGAGAAAAGGGCTCACTGGAAATCACAGGACACTCCCTGCCCAGTGAAGAGCAATAAACATCTGGTCAGCTTCCTCCCACCCTTTTCACCCTTCTGCCTTTCACTCTCCGCGCCAGATACCGCACTCCCTGCAGTCCCCACCGCCTGGAATTCTGGACGTGGAAACCCCTTTTCCTCTGAGGAAACTCTGTCCACTCCAGATTCGCTGTTAGTCTGTGTATTCCAGCTCCATTTCCTTTCTGGAGCCTGGAGCCGGGGAGTCTCCAGCTCAGATTCTCCCCACAGCCAGTAAGACCCTCCAGGCGTGAGTCCCTGCCAACCACAGAGCTAGGCTTGTGGAGGGAGCAGGCAGGAAGGTGCTGGCTTGGGGCCCGCCGTGCAAGATGGCAGCAGCAGGGGGCGCTAGAGAGCGGCATTCTTAAGGCGTATCCGTTACTCAGTTCGATTCAAGGTTGAGTTTATCTCCATCGTTTGAGCCTGGGGGTTTGTTTGTTTGTTTGTTTCTTTGTTTTTGAGCCTGGGGATTAAGCTGGTTGGCTACTGATTTTCTTCTGCAGTCTTTCCAGGAGAAACTGGAACCTTCATGAGGGTAGGGGTGGGACTGCTTTGCTCACCATTTTGTCCCCAGTGTCTGGCAGATACAAGTGCTCAATAAATTTTCAGTAGACACATGGATGAGTACACAATTCAAGCAGAAATAGGAAACGAAAGCAACCCCAGGAAAGAGAAGCTTCTAGGCTAGCTGCTTCTAGGCTGCTCGGGACACTGGGCGCCACCCTGGTGTCAGCCAGCAGGGCTCTCCCAGTTGGAGAGGAAGCCTTTGCGGGGGGGCACAGCCCCCCCACCCCAAACACCCACAAGTAGCCTCGAATGGGACTGTTTTATGTATACCCATGAGGGGTAAGGAGGCTTACTGCAAAGCACGGTGAGTTAAAATGGTAACTTGCTGACATGAAAGTGAGGAGCAGGGGAGGCGCTGGTGAGAAGAAGCAGGCTTAGCTGGGGAGCCCAAGGCACCAGTCTTCTACCCCGCAGCCTTCATCTGCTTCCCTGATGTTTCCTCGTTGAAACTGTTACCCCGAAAGGGGAAGGGGAAAGACCCCGGTTCTTGTCATACCCAAAAGACAAGATTTCAGACGGGAGATGACGCACTGTGTAGAGAAAGACTTTAAAGGATTTCCTTAGGAAGGACGGGAGGCGGGCTGATCCAAGGAAGGAACAGCAGCGGTCTTTGTCCCTCCTCTTATACCCTCGCTTAGAGGTGGTCTCTTGACTGATTGATGGTTCTTGCTCCTGGAATCTTAGTCATGTTTGTCCCCTTTGCGCATGTCCTTACTCATGGCGTATACAGAAAAACCCATGGGGGGCCTAAACCGCAATGCTAATTATATTACGATGAGCATTGGGTCATCTCAGGTTAGGTCCTTCTCAGTACCGCGCAATTGTGGCTGTTGGGTTCTAACCCGTTTCTTGCTGGCGCTCATTTAGGAGAAGTAAAGCCCCTTTATGCTGCAGGCAGGCACCATGCCATCTTCTGGGCCATCCTCCCTCTCCTCCACCTACCTGCCTGACGCTCCCACTTACCTAACTACCTAACGAAATAGTTCATTATTAAGCACCTATTATGCGCTCAAGGCTGTGAGCAAACAGGTATGTGTAAGAAATCGACCTCACCCTCAAGGATCTCTCAAGCTGTAACTCTGGGTAAGATTAGTCGAGTAATCTGCATCCTGGAGAAGCCTGGTGAGGGAGAGGTCCCTTGTGAACGGAAAAGGCTTCACCGGGAGCTGTGTTCGTAATGGGACCTAATGAGGTGACATGTTAACAATGGCTCAGGCGGTCGAGTTGGAACATAGTTACAGGTCTGCACTGGGTTCTTTACGAGTAGGTTGTGTTTAACAACAAGGCATGAGGAATCACTATCTGACCCCTGATTGTTTCTCAGGAAACGTGTGTTTTCTTTGTTGGTGCCTCACAACACCCTTTGACCCAGAGCAAATAGGAAGGGGAAATCTTAAGTCAGAGAGCCCCATATGTCCAGCACTTGTCCAGGTGTTCAGGGCCGTCCAGGTGGAAGCTGGTCCTGGGCACTGGGGCATCCTCTTCTCTCAATAGTGAGAGTCTTCCAAGGGCAGGACCCAGCAGCTGCAGCCACAAAGTATAGCCCAGGAACTTGACCCTGCCTGGAGAGGAAGGATTTTACCGGGTCTGAATGGTATGGGGACAGACCTCGTAGAGGTCCTGAGAGCTCCAAATGTCGTGCTAGCATCTGGATAGTGCCAAACCACACTTAAATCATCACAATAAGACTGCTGGCAATTTTCAGCCTGCAGGTTCCACCACGAGTCCTATGAACATCCCAGGAAGCCTTATTATATGGCATGTTCAGCTGATTTTCTTCCAGCTGTTGATAGGTAGAATTTCTACAGGGTATTGGTGGGAGGGTGAAGGAAATAAGGAGATATAAAAGGAAGCCCAGAAAGAAAAGGTGAGACTCCCCTCAAAAGACCAAACAGTTTGAAAAAGAGCATCAGGCCTGTGTTACAAGGGCCATGATAGGTTAGGTGGAAGAACGAGGCTTGGGAGGACAGTGATTTCTAATGACTTCTAACCAATCAGGGGCTGGGATACAGTACTCGTGTATGCAGTACTTTACAAAATTGTTATTCTTGTCTAACATGATGCTGTACACCAGAAATTGATGCAACATTGTAACTGATTACACTTTAAGAATGTGTCACATATTTATATTTATATTATATTCAAAATAATTAAAATTAGTTCTCTTTTGATATTTTCTTGGAATTCCTTAAGAAAACTGGACTTATTAAAGGATGTAGGGTCCCTGCCAGCAGACCCAGCTGATCTGAATATATTCAGTGTCCTTTGTGCCTTTTAATGATCTCTTGTTTCACTCTTTGTTCTTTCGTCTTTCCCTTAAAAGTCAGACTTATTCCAGTCAATTTTGTCTCCTGACACAGGGACATGTCATGAACATGTTCAGCCACCTCATCACCCTCTGTTATTAAAACCTACCCCACACCCATTTGCTTCCTTCATTTGGAGAATTTTGATTTTGCTGTTACGTTTATGTCCTTCACCTGCCTTACTTAGTCCTGACTCACCTCCACACAGTGATGCTGTCTGTTTTTTGTTTTCTTTTTTTTTAAAATACTGATCCACTTTAGGATCTACTCAGATCATGCTTTTTATGTTTTTCTTATTTTTCTTTCAAGTTCACGTGAAAGTTCCTTCCTAAGGAACAGGTACCTAATTGTCAATTTGGAAATGTCCTTTTTCTGAGTTGTTTTCCTTATTCATTGACCTCTGGTTCTCATCATTTTTTTCCTTAAAAGTAAAAAGAAAGGAAAAGTTTGTTTTCCATCATTATCTGCTCTCCTGGAATTTTCCCATGGACAAGCGTCGTAAGTCAGTCATGTTTCCCTCTCTTAGCTCCCTGATGGACTTACCTTATGGGAGCTCATGTTTCCTGAAGTACAGCTTCTGTCCAGAGGGACCATCAGACACAGTGTCCTGGAGCTGACACTCTTGTCCCCATTCTTCCTTACTCTGCTAAAGACATACATCTGACTAAGGGTCGAAGAGTTTACAGGACACATTCACACAACACATCTTATTTAACTTCTCACAATGACCCTGAGGCTAGCTGCGCCAAGTTCATAGTTTCCTCTTTTATGAGTGAAGAAACTTTAGATCAGGGTGATTAACTGATTCCTTCAAGAACACATAGCTGGGAAATGGGACTAACCTGAATGCTAGCCTTCAATTCCACTCCTTCTGATGCAAGTAGATGTAGCCAGTGTCCAGGATCTTGTCCCAGAAAGAATTCAGAGACAAGACGCAGAGTTTAAGGAAGTAAAGTGGGGATGTACTAAGGGGTGGACAGTACACTCTCAAGGGGAGAGCCTGAGGCAGGCTCAGGTGAGCAGCTGCCCTGAGTTTAAGTTGGTTACATAGGGTGTAACAATAAATGGGTGGAATATTCATTGGGGAGGGAAGGGTTTGGGGTAATATTCCCTGATTTACATCCCAACTCCACCTTCCTGAAGGAAGGAGGGACTTTTGTCCTTATTTAGTCTGGATCGGAAGTGTCATGGCATCAGTGCATGATGGGTACCTCTAATCTGCAAGGCTAATTTTATTGTAATGAGGGCATAATAAGCAAAAGGTTACATTCGGACACTGGAGATTCCTGCTTTTTCCCACCTTTCTTTGTCAGCCTCCAGGCCTCTTGTCACCCCAAAAGGTGGGATCACTTATCAGCCCAGAGGTTCGAGCTTTTCTTTCTCTGCCTAGGGACCCCTGGTGCTTATATGATGTGTGGTTTCCTGCATTTGGCTTGTGCCCCTCCTTTCTGCCCAATTCCTGCCATTTGGCTGGCGTCCCCCTTTCTCTGCTCCTATCTAGCCCTCTGCCTGCTCTAACACTCCCAAATTTAACAGTTTCTCAGGGAAGGCCTCAAGAATGAACTCTACAAAGGCTCTTCAGAGCTTTCCCCTCCACCCAGCCTATCGACTGGCAACTTGAAGACTAGATTTGCCCGAACCTCTATGGGGATGTCTGCTTTGGGTTTGCCCGGGGAGGGGGATTCTGTGTCCCCCACTGCATGGGACCAGATCAGAGTGGTGAGCCTGTGCACCCTGTGACGTTACCGGGGAGTCCCGGGCTGACCCCGAGGGCCGTCTGAGCCCCCGCTGAGGCTGCGTGGGGGCTGCTGGTGTGGCTCTTCCTTGGGCTGAGCACAGACATTCTCCTGCTTTTGATTCGAGGTACCGATTCTCCTTTAAGTTTCCTCAAAGAGAAAAGATAAAGGAAACAGTGTTTGTGTGTGTTGGGGTGGGGTGGGGGGGAGTCAGGAAGGAGACTAGGATATGTCTTCTCCTCAACTGAAACATACCTTTTGAAAAATGTCCGCGCGCACTGTCCTCGCTGCTTCTCAGGAGCTGTGAAACCCCACCCACGGCGGCTCTGCGCTGTTCTCTGCCCGAATCCTCCTGCTGACATCAGCTTTCATCCGGCCCCTCAGGCCAGCCCAGGCCTGAGCCTGCCTGCCAGCATGTGGCCTTTCAGCTCTGCGCACCGACTAGTCTCTGTTTCCCAAACCACATTCCATTCTTTTTAAGGTTTTTTTTTTTTTTTTTTGTGTGGGGGAGGGAAAATTAGATTTTTAATTTATTCCTAATGGAGGCACTGGGGCTTGAACCCTGGACCTCGAACCCTGGACCTCGTGCATGCTAAGCACACGCTCTACCTCTGAGCTATACCCTTCCCGCCAAACCACATTCTTGAGAGAGATTTGATTGGCTGAGCTCCTTCTTTCAAGCGGACCACACCAGTCAGAGGTTGTCCGGTAGCCCATTGAAGTTCTGCCCTTGGGACAGAAACTCAACCTTAATCCACTCAGTTATGTTTTGTGGAAGGGGAGGAGGGGGCTATTTCGATTAGAAAAGCCTACTGGCAAAAAAGATTCCCTTAGAAGGAGGTGGGGGTTGAGAGGAGATCATGAGCAACTCTATGCAGAGCCACAAAGTAACGTCTTCCTCACCCGTGTTTAAGCAAGGTTTCTTACCATGGAAGGAAAAATGGTGGGACAGTCATTCAATAACCATCCTAGGGCCTTTTCTGTGCCCTGTGCCGTGCTCGGCATGGGGAAGATTTTTCAGAGTTAGGGATTACGAGGAAGATGAGACAACTTCCTGATGACTCACGCTTCCCTTCTCACCCACCCAGAGGAAAAAAAGAAAAATCGTGTACACAGCGGCCACATAGCAACGGCATAGTTACAAGAGACTTTCATGGGTTTTTCTGAGACCCTACTTATTATTTACATTTTTCTATGGGAAAATGCTGAGTTCTCATGACTTGCGTCAAAGAAGGAGAAACATCTTTTTAAAATGCACTCAAAGACTATATTGGGGGACGATGGAGAGCGAGAGATGAGTAGTCATTTTAGTTGGGTGGGAGTTAGATCCTGCGACCTTTATGGCTCAGGAGTCCATGTGTCAATGTGCATTTTCTCAATCAATAATATTACAAGTCCAGTCATTATTCATGAATTGTTTTGACGTTTGCCATAGCTTGTCAGGTGCTAAAAGTTTATCAGTTACTGGTGGAGCATGATCCACTTATGATCTTTGGGCTGGAGTCAAGGCAGTTCTTGGTCTATTGTTAATTAAATAAATGGTCAGCCCTCAGTGGCGGGAGTCTCAGATGTCACAGCCACACTGTGGGACTGAGCTGGGTGTGTAAACACACACGAGCAAAAGCTGTGGGCTATTGAAAGTTTGCAAATAGACACAATGTTGCGTTACCTCTTTGACTACTACCTCGTACCTAAACATTTTTTTTAAATTTACTAACTCATTTTCGTTTTGAACCTTACGACCATCCTGAGAGATAAGTACGGTTAGCCTCATCTTGCAAAGGAGGAAACTGGAAATGAAGTGACTTGTCAATTCATGGATGGGTTAAAACAGTCTAGCTCACACAAACCCCCATAGCATCTCCCACACCCTCCCATGCTGCCACTCACCCCCCACACCCCGTTCCTTCTCATCAAAATGATATAAAAATGAAACAATTTAGCGCTGATCTGTATTAAGTTTATACTTATTTTTCCTGACAGATCATTAGTGTACATTTTACTTTCACAGCAAAGCAGAATGTTTTCGATAGAAAACGATACAATGTTATGCAAGTATTCCTATCGTATTGCTTTTAGTCCATGAGTGGCAGATTAATAATCAACCTGAACTTGTTCTAAGTGATTATTAAATAACTCATCTTAAAATTTTATTCAGCTTCTTCTAATCATTTTATTTATTCCTTATATTTCTGCTCTTTAAAAGTCAAGAAAGAGGATGAGACCTAGAAATCCCCACCTGGTCTGTTCACTCCTGTGTCAACGGGGGACACTGGTCAGCTGGCCATGCCTCAGTTTCTCTGGATTTAAAATGCCTTGGAAAGTTCTTGTGAGGATCAGATGACAGATTAGCAAAAGAGCCTTGAGAGCGTGACATCAGGATTTTTAGTGCTCGTTACTACTCATCTTCACCCCTAGTGGAGCAAAGGGACCCCCTAAGGATGAAAGCTTCTCCTGAATTTATTTTATAAGACATTGTTGGATGACACAGGGATTAAGGATCATGTCCTGATAAAACGGCCCTGATTACAGCCTAGGTAATTTACATATCGAGCCTTATCAGCACTTCAACTACCTCACTAGATACTTAGTCATTTCCCCACAGGATTTCCGATGCATTCAGTGTCTGAGTCTCTAAGAAAGACCCATTGGTAAATAAGGAAGCTGGGATGTGAACCCAGCTCTTCCCCAGGACCTGGGCTCCCTGAGTGACGGGTTAGTTCTTCTTTATTTGAGTGAAGTTAAGTACACTTTCCAGTCGATAATTCCTCAGTGTGACAAGTATCATTAAAGAGAGGGATTTCATTACTGGAATATTTTCATCCATTTATTTCCTTTCTGAATTCTTTTATTTCCCAGGGAACAGAAAATCTCTTCCCTGCCAATCAGTTAAATCCATTTAACAGATTTCAGTAAGCATGATTCAAAGGGTTTTTAATGAAGAAACCCATTATATTTTATTTTATTTTTAAAGGTGGAATTGTGATCTCCCACCAGGAAAACCGAGTGAACGAGAACGCCAAGGAGGCAGACACACACATTCCCTTAATGTCGGCAACCTGGCTTTAAGTGAGAACAGTCTGTCCTTTAAAAACCCAATGCTGGTAGGTTATGTCCAAAACTCAGGGGGGAAAATTGTCTCAAAAGAAAGAACTATCTTCTTTGTGGCTTTTGCCCTATGGAAAAGTGGAAGAACATCAAATGTGGACAATTAGGAAATGACTTTCTATTGATGACCCCTGAGCATCCAGCTGGGAATTCTGTGCCTTGCAGATTATCTCTGGATATATTTCGGGTCCAGCGAGCTTCCTAAGCCAGCTCCAGACCTTCAGGCAACTTTTCCACAAAATCTAGCTAGCCTATGGTCAGGGAAGTCAAAGTCATTTTACTGTTAGCAGCAGCACGACTGGATAAAAAGGTGAATCTGCTAAAAAAAAGAACAAACAAAACCCAAAACCCAGAATATAATGCAGCCCACGTTAAATATAACTTTCAATTCTGTGTCAGCCCCTGCTGTTTTCTTCAAGACCATTCGGGCTGCTGTTTTCTTTGTTTCTGCGTGGCCTCACTTCCCTAGTCAGTAAGTGCTTGAATCTGCTCTTTGGAACTCAGGGAAAGTCTAGGAGACTAAAGCTTTTTTCTACAAGCAAGAAACAGGGAACACTGAACACTGAAAGGGTTTTGTTGTTGTTGTTGTTTTTTTTTTTAACCCAGGAGGACCCCACAGGGTCCTGCTTGGTTTCAATACCTCCCCCATTTTTTTTTTGCATTTTCCTTTTTTTTTTTTTAATTGAAGTAGAGTTGATTCACAATGTTGTGTTAGTTTCTGGTGTACCGCATAGTGATTCAGTTATACACATATTTATCTTTGTCATGTTCTTTTATAGGTCGTTACAAGCTATTGAATGCAGTTCCCTATGCTACATAGTAGGACCTTGCTGTTTATCTGTTCTGTAAACAGTAGTTTGTATCTGCTAATCCCAAACTCACACACACACCCCCTATTTTTTAATACTCCTCAATCTTAAAGGGAACAGGTGCAAGACAGGAAAGGGAATAAAGCTTTGGATAGAAGGTTAATCATAAACTGATCAGGGAGAGGGTATAGCTCAAGTGGCTGAGCACACGCCTAGCATGAAGGAGGTCCTGGGTTCAATCCCCAGTACTTCCTCTAAAAGATAAATAAGTAAACCTAATTACCCCCCAAATAAATAAATTTAAAAAATTAATTAAAAAAAATAAATAAACTGATCAGACAAACTCCGTTATAGAGGGGACTCGGTTTCACAATCCGAGTCACAACAGCCCGGGTGTCCTGCCAAAGCAAAGCCATTGTCTTCTTCTCAGACCCACTCCCATCCCCACAGCTCTCCTGCAGTCCTTTCAGAACTTGTTCCCCCTGGCACGGAGCCTACAGCCATTAAAGGCACTGCCTTCCTCCTAGTCGTGGAGCCAACACCTGCTCTCTTTGACTTTTCTCTCCTTTGCCCTCCGTAGAATCAGTTGCCAAGTTCTGATGTTCCTGCCTTCAGAATGACTCCTGGAGTTCTCCGCCTCAAGT
This sequence comes from Camelus ferus, assembly GCF_009834535.1. NCBI lineage: Eukaryota > Metazoa > Chordata > Mammalia > Artiodactyla > Camelidae > Camelus > Camelus ferus. Next base: position 10,675,399 of record NC_045716.1, on the reverse strand, counting down.
GCATTTATTTCTCTATGGGCTTCTCAGGGTCTCTCCTCAGCCTAGTCTCCCTCCCTTTCCTCTCATCCTATCTCCTACCATCAGGCTGATATCCCTACTCCCTACCTTCCTGCCATCAGCTTCCTGCTGAAAAAACACAGTGGATCCCTACTGCTTAGAGAATGAGACTCTCACCCTGGTTCCTTAAAGGGGCACCTGGACTTGAAGTCAGAAGACTTAGTGCAAGTAACAGCTCTGTTCCTTGGTAAGTTGGGGCGCCTTAGGTAATTTGCTTAACCTCTGTGAATTTTAATTTTCCTCTCTGTGAAAGGGGTCATAATTACCTCACTGTCTACAGCATAGGTTTGTTACCAGGTCCAAATGAAAGATGAATGTAGTAATCACTCTTTGAGGTACTCACCGCCTTCACCCTGGCCACTGCCACCAAGTAATCGGAGGCTTGGAAAGGAAATAAGATGCTCTGCCCACATCCTTGACCCCAGACAAACACATCTTCCTTCTGCTGCTCTCCAGCTTCTTGCTTGGCTGTGCAGACCCTACCCACTCTGCAGAGTCCAGCTCAGTCTTCTTTCACTGAACCCCTGTTCAAAGGATGGAACACACACATCCCTTCTCTGTGCTTAAAGATGATGGCAAACAGATCCCAAATTGTTCTTGAATCTTTCTCTGTACATTAGTGTTATCACATCAACTCGACGGCAAGTTACAATTCACTTTATATGTTAGGGAGTAATTATATCTCGCCATGCACTGAGTGTCTACTATGTGCCAGTCATTGTGCTGTGTACTTGACATGCATTGTTTTAACCTCACTCCGTCCTGCAAGGCAGATGTTCCCAGTCCCCAATTTATTGGTGAGGAATCCGAGGTTCAGAAATGACAAGAAATCTGCCCAAGGTCATGTACCTAGAAAATTGTGGAGCCAGGATTCGGACAGATGGCCCTCTGGCTCTTAACCTCATGCTCAACCTCTACACCACGTGGTTGCTTTGCCCTGCCCTCCCCCTCCCCCACGACTGTGGTCAGGTGAACGAGTGTTGACCTAGGCTGTGTATGCAGCTAGGTCAAGGATGAACAGAGAAAAGTTAACTGAACTGGCCAAAAAAATAAACGTTAATATCTAAAGTCTATTACTGTTTTAAGATGGAAAAAACTTGATGTGTTTATATGCTAAAGGGAAAGCGCCAACAGAGCAAAAGTGTAAGTACTGATGGAATAACAGTTGACAGTTGTTAAGCATAGCCCGGTGCCAGGGGCCATGCTAAGCACTTTAGCAGAATTACATCACTAATCTTTCATAACACACTTATGAAGTAGGGACTGTTATGATCGTGATATTTTACAGATGAGAAAAGTGAGGTTTTGTCCAAGATCACCCAACGAGGGTGATTTAAATAGAGGGGATTTGAACTGCGGTGCTCGGGAATGCAGAGGTGGATGCCTTTCCTGGTATGGAAGCCAAGCTTCTGTTCCTGGTATGGAAGCCAAGTCTTTATTTACATGAGCTCTGACACCTTCGGCATCCCTCAGGGTAGGTAGGTAAGTAACTCAGTCCCAACTTCAAAAGTGAGAAAACAGCCTCTGTGGCTAGTGCTTTGCTCAAGGTCTTTATCTTTCCTCTTTAAAAGGCATGAATGATGCTAAATGTGGGGCTCTACATCCTCAAATCATTATCAGCATTTGTTTCCAACACCTCTCTTTTTTAAATTAAAAAAAATTTTCTTTTTTTTTAAACAGAGGTCCTGAGGATCGAACCCAGGACCTCACACATGCTAAGCACATACTCTACCACTGAGCTGTATCCTTCTCATCCAGGGAAGTGGAATGAGAATTCCTAGCTCAGGAAATGATGTTCTTGGAGCAATAGTTGAGGATTGATTGGCTGCACCACCTTCCTAAAGAGGTTTGATTCAACTGTTGTGACTGACACTGGCAATCATACCTTTGCTTTTGACAGTGGAACTCTTAATTCAGCTTTTAATGATACAAGTATGGTACAGTTTGTAACACCCGTTTCACTGAATAAAGCAACTAATTTTTTTTTTTGTATTTCTCTTTTAAAAATTTCAATGCACATTATATTGTGGTTTAATCATCAAGAGTTTCTGAAAATAATCAGCAGCAAATAATTGAAAAAAATGTTGAAAAAGCATAGAAAATGTAATATAAAACTTTGATGAATGAGATGCTCGGAGAGAAAAGAAAAGGATCCTATGTAGAGAAGGACACTCCGCACGCTATTAATTTTATATTTAATTGACTAGCAACTAGTATCTGAAATGTTTGTGTTGGTTCCCAGTTTCCAAAGCACAGTCCCATGTACACCTCATTTGCCCTTCACAACAACTGGAATATCAGTTAGGAGTGCCTTCATCTACAAGTAACAGGAAACTTGGCTTAAATAGATGGAAATTGTTTTTCTCATTTAACAAGAGGCTGGGAAGTGGCATTCTGGAACTGGGGTGGGGGTGCATCACTGTCATCAAGGATCCATGTTCCTCTTCCACTGCACCATTCTAAGAATGCTGGCCTCCTCGCCCTCACTGTGTGTCGGCTGCTCCAGGCATCACATATACTTTCAAGGCTGGGAGATGGAGGAAGGGAAGGAGCAGGCACCAGGGACATCTTTGCTTTTATTAGAAAAGCAAAAACTTTCCCAACAGACCTTTCATTGGCCAGAACTGTGTCACTCAGCATCCTAGCTACAAAGCAAAGTGGGAGAGCAATGATTTAGCTCTTCCAGGCTCACTATCGTGGAGGTGAGCAAAAAGGAAGCATTTTAACTTGGCAGTCTGCTTAGCCACCCAACAGTGTGGGTCACATAGTGCTATTTTCATCTCCGTTTACAGATGGGAAAGCTCGTGTGCATACTAATCACTCAGCCACAAAGGCACAGAGCTGGGGCACAGACTTAGGTCCCTTGATTCCAGCACCCGTGTAATTTCCACTGTACCACTCAGTCTCTCTAAATTCCTCTGTAGGAAAATATGGCAGGACGAGGACAACTCTCAAAAGTGTAGAGCAATATTCTAAACAGATCAATTTTAAACCAGTAGCTTTACATCAATATATATGAAACCTCTATCATTGCTGTTTAGTAAACATCATTATTATTTCATTTTACTTTCTTTTCTTCTTTTAATGGAGGTCCTGGGTTCAATCCCCAGGACCTCATACATGTTAAGCATGCTCTCTACACTGAGCTAGCTATACCCTCCCCTCTTGATTATTCCACTTTATAAATGTGGGTAACAACTAAGCTTTAAAGATACCGACTGAAGCAGTGTTTATAATGGCAAAACACTGCGGGAAACCCTTAATTTTCAACGAGGGGGGTTGGTTGAAAAAAGCATACACCATAAAATAGAACAGTCAGAAATAAAGTTTCAGAAGAATATTGATATTTATAATATTTTATTAAATGAAATAAGTAAATTTTAAAGCTATTTGTACAATGCGATCCTAAGTTTATAAATCTATATTTTATATGTAAAAGCTAGACATAAATATAGCAAAATATTCATAGCAATTATATTTAGGTGATGAGATTACGTGATATTTCAGTTTTTGTCTTTGTATTTTTTGCAGTATAATTTAATTTTTAAAAGTCAGGCTATTGAAGTATAGTTCTCATATTTAAAATTCACCCATTTTATGTGTGAGTTTTGACAAATACACACAATTATGTATATCCAACACTGTAATTAAAATGCAGAATATTTCTTTTGTCCTCCAAAAATTCCCCTTGCACCCTTCTTTGGTTAAGCCGTTTCTCCTTTTCATTGACGTTGGCAATGCTGACCTGACTGATGTCCCTAGAGTTTTGCCTTTTCAAGAATGTCAAAAAAGTGAAAATATGTTATATGCAGCCTTTTGTTTTTGGCTTCTATCAATTGGCAGGAATGCCTTTGAGATCATCCATGCTGTTGCATGTATCAGAAGTTCATTTCTTTTTATTACTGAGTAATATATCATAGTACAGAGGTACCAAGATATGTTTATGCTTTTACCTACCACTTGGTAGACACTTGGGTTGTTTTCTGTTTGGACTAATAACAACGTATTAATTTACTAGGACGACCATAACGAAAGAACCACAAACTGGGTGGCTTAAACAACAGAAATGTGTTGTCTAACAGTGAAAAAAGTGACAGGAGAAAAAAACAATTCACCAACACAAGGAAATGAAAGGAAGCTTGAGTTTGTTTTCTGAGAAGCCTCCTGAGAAATTGAAATTATCTTTCACCTTGCACAGATTTAAGGGTTGAATTGACACTCCCTGAGTGGTCCAGAAGCCCCCGCCAAGGTGAATCCCTGATAATACTCTTGGAGTATTTCTCTTTGGCATTCAGCTTTGCAGAAATGCTGTGAAATTGGAAAGCAACTTTTATGGGGTTCCTACAGGAAAAAAAAAATCCCTACTAAAAACAATTTACCGGTAAAAATGTATAAGACAAGGCAGAACCCATTAGGCCAACCACGGATGTCTGCCTAGGTCGTGTGTTGCACATGGCAGCGGCACGTGGACGAAGATGAGAACGGAGCCCCTGGAGCTGTGTGTTGTGGTGGCCCCGGAAACCATCTGCCATCAGCAAGAACCAGCAGGCACTGCAACCGGGGGAGGAGAGCTCAAGATCTTCGTATGATTGTATTAACAAGATACCTCTTAACTAAAAATGTCTTAACTAAAAGCAGGCATTGTAAAAATAATCAAAGACTTGAAAGAAAGACTTGAAACCCTAAGAAAATAACGAGATATTATTTTTTTTAAAAAGAACAAGCAGATATGAAAAATAAATATAATATAACTTCAAAAAATGACAAATATGGTCAAATATATGGGTTAAACAGCAAACAGACATAGATGAAGAGAGAGCTAAGGAGCTGGAAAGTAAATTGGAAAATATTCCAAGATGGCACCACAGGGGAGTAAAGAAATGGAAACTAGTATAGAAATTCAGGGGTTTGGGAAAAGCTGACATGTTCTTTCAAGATGCAGCTTCTTAGCAAATTTTTCTTGATGGAAAAGAGACTATTATAAGGCAATAATTTCTTCAGTCTTCTTCATTGGGGGAACTAAAAAAAAAAAAATTACATAGAGAAAGTCTTAAGAAGAGATCTGGACTCTAGGACTGTCAGGAGGCAACCCCAGGAAAGGGGATTTTACTGGAGAATTAGAATTCATAGGTGATTGAATGAAGACTATAGTTGCTGTGAAGGCAGATGTAATTAGGACAGACAGAAGCTATGTTTAGGCATTTGATATCCAAAATCTAAATGGAAGAAATTAAAAAAATAAATCTTCGTGGGAGGACAGAAGAAATAAGAGTTAAATGGTGATATTTAATGCTTGAGTTCAATGCGAGAAGCCAGCCGAACTTGCACCCTGGTGAATATATTTCCTTAAGTCTTACTCCAAATATTTATTTATATTAAGCAAAATAGTTACAGGAGACATAGGAAAGTTATGCTCATATTTGTACTTTTTGTTGTTAAATCACCCTGAGTATTTCAGCCACATCTGGAGCAAGTTTACAGCTGGGGACCACCGCCAAATACAAGGGTCCAATATTTACTTGGAAATAGCAACTACAATCGCAAGCAGAATGCCAAGAAGGAAGTCATCAATCTCTTTAGAGCTGACTTGTATCTTCAATTATTACAGTACAATAAGTATCTGATCACAGTTCCCTTTCAGAAATAAGACAAACTACTGATGAATGGGCAAAGGCAGCAGGCCCTGTGGATTAGATGGAGGATGAAGGCCTTTGGTCAGAAATGACCTGTTTACAAACACAGGACTGGGATGCTTTTGGAGGTCACCAAGCACCAATGGCCTTCAACCAGGCTTTCTTGTCATAAAATAAGGAAGGAGGAAATCATTCCAAATTTTAAAAGTAGATTTGGTAAAACTGTTAACAGCATGCTTCTGGGAAAGCTATTTTCTTCCCCCGCTAACTTCCCCCCTTAAGTAGGGCATACTGTTCAGAATTCAAAACTGGCTGGCCAAGTTTCTAGGATAAACAAGACTTTGTGGCTCTAGAATGAGCACTGTCTTGAAAGGTGATTTAGTTTGGAAACAGGGGTGAAGGGAGAGAAAGAGGAGTTCTTAAATGAAAGGAATATGGACTTCTAAAATAAATAATGAAGTTCGAAATGCCTGGAATATGTTCCGAGCACCAGTGTTTCTCCAGGCAATTTTGGCTACTTATTATAAAATCCAAGCCAGTTTGGCTAAGCCCAGAGCTGACTGCAGACCTGAAGAAATCTCCAATGTGAAAGCCATCAAGAAGTGGGACTCGGGCTATGTGTATAGAGACAAGTTTTAGAAGCCAGCATAAACTTTTGGGGAAAGCAGGATAATATAAACTTTGGGGAGAAACATAAGCTCTTTAGGAAAGACAGGGAAGAAACTGACACTACTTAAAAAACAGAATAAGAAAAATATTCCATTGAATAAGTTAGAAGAATATGAAATTAAGTACCAGAAAAAGAAAACAAAGAAAAATGATTGGCTTTTTGGGTAGTTTTTGTTGTCATTGTTGGCTGATATTTGCTTGACATGGAAGGTTTTAAAAACTTTTCTTTTAAATCTGCCTTTAAAAATGATGAAAAAGCCCCTTGATTCAAGAAAAGATGAGAAATAAGCATTCACTTTAAAGGATAGTAAACAGGTTCAGTTTAGTGCTTGTCAGCAAGACTGAAGGTTAAAAGGGAAAAGTTGCAAAACAATGATATTTTTCCAGTTTTTCTATAAACGTCGTCATTGTTCATTGAGCTAGTAACTTTTTTATTGACAAAATTATGTTTTTTTTATAATGCTAAAAGATCTATTCTTTTCCTCTTCCGTTTATGGAAATATAAAGAACTCTGACTCAGTTTGAATGCTTTGAAACCTAGTTCTGATGATTACAGCAAGATGTAAAAATTAATGATGTTTTTAAAAATTGAATAATTTGATATAAAAGAGGCAATGGTAACATGTTTTTCTTAATGGTGCATTGTTTCCAAACCCTATAAAAGATTAGTTTACCTTAGAGTTTATCGATCTCAGCATTCTTGGCATTTTGAGCCAGGTCATTCTTTGAAATGCGGGCAGCCGCATGTATTCTAGAACACTTAGCAGCATCTGTGACTAGATACCAATAGCGTCCCACACCCCAAGCTCTGACAACCAAATACGTCTCCAGATATTGACAAATGTCCGGGAGTTGCAGGGAGCGGGGATGTAAAATCACCCCCAGTTGTGAAGCGCTGGTTTATTTTAATAGTGTTAAAAGAAACCACTTAAGACTCACCTTCTAATTACGGTAGAAATAAAACTTATGTGTTTAATTGGTATCCTCAACACTAGAGTGTTTGTGACAAAGTCACGAGTGTTGAGATGACGCACGTAAAGCACCTAGACTGCGCCTGGCATGGCTTGAATGTGTAAAAATATGAGTGATGATGATGATGGCCCTGAAGATGACAGAAAATGAGAAGGAGGGGAGGAGGTGGGAGGAGAAGGGGCCAGAAAAGGGAGAAAGAGGATGCTGAAGACAGAGCACATGCTCGGAAATGTGTGTCTCTCACGTGGCACTGGGTCAGAGCCTGCGCCCTGCAAGGAGGTGGTGGAGAATGGAGCAGTCAGGTGGGGATAAAAGGACTGGATGCATTTTCATCAAAATATTGGTGTTTCTTGTTACAATGATCTCTAAGGCTTAATTCCTTTACACACAAGGCATTTTCTCATCCCGATTAATCCTGACTTGGCTTTCTGGGGGAAAAGCAAACAAATAGATAAATGCCTATCAGACAAGTTGGATTTATTTCCAGGACAGATTGAGAGAGAGTATAAGTTATCACTCACTGATTCAGTAAAGCTTTAAACTTCCTCATATTGTATTCAGATCTATTGACATCCACACCCATTTTGCATATAGATTTTAAAAAAACATCTATTGGCTGTAAGGCAGTCAATATATGCTAATTGCATGCAATTTGATTAACTTCACAGCAGTGAAGAATCTTCTGACGCAAACACTGTCCTGTGCATTTAAAGAGGGGATATGAGACTCAGAAAATGTAGGCAAGTTAAGTGAGTTAAGCTAATTAAGTGAGTAGGTGAGTCTGAGATGACTCAAGTTACCCTCACATGTGAGCACAGGTCTTTCTTGTCACCAGCCCGCAGAGCTTTCTGCCACCCACAGCTGCTTGTCATGAAAACTCAGCACAAACCAGACAGCAGGCAAACCACCCGACTCCTGAGAGATGGCGGAAGCCTCTCTCTGCTCTCTCCTCTTTCTTTTCCTCTCTCCCTCCCTGGCGGTCCTTTAGGCCCCTCAGTAACATCCTCCTGCTCCCTTTCCTGCTCAAGGAAGCCGGAGTTCATTCGAGAGTTGGCATGGAGTTCCCCTGGAGATCACCGCTGCACGGAGGTACGACCCATTCTGATAGATGGGACACCACCTTGATTTTGCATCGATCACAGGGAGCAAGAGGGACCTCAGGGTGGCAATAGGACCTTGCCCTCTGGCCAGGCTATCAGCCCGTCGGTAAATGTGAGTATAAAACTGAACTGATTTGAAATTGTTGACATATTTCCTTCTCTTTGGTAAATACCTGCTGCCCTGAGCCCTTCAGGGTCCTGACCTGGTCCTGGGCCTCCCAGATATTTGAAAATATTTTGAATATTGCCTTGCTCGGGCTAGTGCTTTTAATGCTTTTAGCTACTGACTGAATTCTATTAAAAAAATTGTTTTCACTGCCCTTGTAGGTCACACCAGGGTGGGTGGGATAGTAAGAAAACAAATTTGCCAATCAGATGGGAGAGATGGCTAGTAACTAGTGGGAACTGATTTCAGAGGAGAGGGGTGGAATGTAAAAGTAAATTCCCTGCGCCTTGATACGGATGATGGTCATCACGGCTCCTCATCCTCGCTCCAGGAAAAGGTGAGAGGGGACGCGGGAAAGAGGAGAGTGCCCGGCAGAGTAGTGTTCCATCAATATTTGTAACTGAACAAAGAACAGAATACAGGACTGCCTGACAAGTACAAGGAACACCTCACGATACTTGTTTCTGATGGGGGTTAAACAAGGTAATTAACTAATGCAACAAATGTGAAGCACTCGTTCTATGCCAGGTTTGGGCTAAGATACAAAGTGGAATCCAACCAAAGATGATTAATCAACTTAGAAGGGAAACATCAGATTGAGAAATGAGAAGCTGCATGCAGCAAGAAACTGATGGGCCAGAGAAAGGTCTGATATTTTAAAAGTTATGAAAGATAATGAGCAGAGAATAAAAGCAGCAACAGGACTCAGACATTTAAAATAAAAATTCACATGATACTGGCATTAGACCAAGTAGAACAAACTGGCTGTATGAGACAATTTTCCCACCAAACTCGACCTTACTAAACTTACACTCCTGAGTGGAATATGGGCCCCATCTTTTAAGACAGGCGCTGAGAACATCTGACTGATCAGAGAGAGGGGCTGATGGGCAGGTCAGCGCGACAGGCATGTGACATTCACACCGCGCGCTCTCCGAAGGGCACTGCACTTGGTTCAAAGCTGTCACTGTCTTGAAATTCTTGGCAACTTTATCTTTTGAACTTGGGCTTTGTAAGTGAAGTCCAATGGGACAGTGGAGCGTGCGTGTGGACAGAGGAGATATGTGCGTGCTCACATCCCCATGCCTTGCCGACCCTCTGCATTCAGGGACGCCACCTGGCCCCCCCCAGGATCCTGTGCTCCTGTTCCATGTCAACACCTCTACAACAGCAGGGGTGCCGACAGCTACAAGGGGCCACAGTTTCCATTAGGACCAGAGCTTGCTTCCAACGCAGAAAGAAGCTCATGGCATTCAAAGAGACAAGAACGACCTAGGAACCCTAATGTATCTTTTCTTTCTTGGGTAACTGCCTGGTATGAGCCAAGCTCTTAGGCTGAAAATGATGATAAAGAAGGGGAGAGAAAAATAGGGCAACTCAGAGTTCTTTTTCCTCTCAGTCTTTCCTTACTCATCACCAGAGAGTGTTGGTAGAATGTGCACATATCCAGAAGTGAAACAAAACCTTTTGTGCAAGCATTTTCATTGTTCTGATAAAAATGAAATATTTGCAATTATGAGATATAAAATACAATTTTGGTAATTCTACATACAAGCTAAAAGGTCTTATAATTTGCATTAAAACTGGCACTGCATAAATGGTAAGATTCTTTCCGGCAGTTAAAATTGAATTTTTTCTTTACCTAGAATGGTGAGGAACCCTATCGTGCTTTTAAAAACTTAATTTTTTAATTGTGGTAAAATACACAACATAAAATTTACTGTCTTAACCTTTTTAAACTGTACAGTTCAGTGGTATTTACGTTCACATTGATGTGCAACTATCCCCACTGCCCATCTTCAGAACACTTTTTGTCTTGCAACACTGAAATTCTGTACCTATTAAATAACTCCACATTGTTCCCCTCCTTCTCGCACCTGGAACCACCATTCTTTTCGTCTGTATGAATTTTACTACTAGGTAATTCATATACCCAGAATCATATGGTATCTGGTCTCTTGTGAATGGCTTATTTCACTTAACATAATGTCCCCAAGGTTCAGCCACATTGTAGCATTTCCTTCCTTGTTAAGGCTGAATAATATACTGTTGTATACATACCATGTCTTCTTTATCCATTCATCTGTTGACCGACACTTGGGTTGCTTCCACCTCTTGGCTATTGTGAATTATGTTGCTATGAACACGAGTGTACAAATACCAGTTCAAGTCCCTGCTTTCAATTCTGCTATAAACCCAGAAGTGGAATCACTTGATTATATGTTAACTCTGTTTGAGGACCTGCCGTAGTATTTTCCATAGCGACTGCACCAACTTATATTCCCACCAACAGTGCATGAGGTTTCCAATTTCTCCACATGGCCGCCTATATTTGTTGTTATCTCTTTTTTGATAGTAACCATCCTGATAGGTGTAGGCTGGTATCTCACTGGGGTTTTGATTTGTATTTCCCTAATGGTTGTTGATTTTGATTGTGTTAGGCTTTATAACTAATCAAGTATCTTTAAAGGAGGAAGATTTATTAATACTTTCAAGTCACTTTCTCCCTGCATTCTGAACACATCGCCCCACATTTTCATTTTGCTTTGGGTTCTAGAAATTACATAGCCAGCTTTGCTGATGGAAAAGAAGGAATAATTGAGAAAACTGGCTGGGTAGTGACTTCACAATCTGAGCGTACAAAATCTCTTTGCAAGGAGATAGTGATCACCTGTTGCTCACCTCGCTTGGTGACTGAAATAGAGAAAATAGACTTGATGAACGTTCTAGAGATTTATGTGAAAGGAAAATCGCCTACCCCAAGGAGATGCAGCCTGATGCAAAGGGTCCAGTCACTGGTTTCACTATGGATTTCAGCTTCGGTATCACCTGTGCAAGTGCTGGGCTTATTGTTAAATGTCTCTCTGAGCCCTGAGTGGCCAGGCAGGGCGGTGGAGGCAGATCCTGAGATGGGTCAGTGTTGACTTGTGGGACACTTGCCCTGTTTGAGGCTCCTGCCTAGCTTCCAAGCAACCTGCACGTGTAAGAGAGAAGTGTCCACCTTTCCCTCTTTAAAGTAGACACCATCGAGGTAAAGCATGAGTGGCCCACCAACTGTTTTCTCTGTAAGAGAAACTGAGACTCAGTGATTTTACACCAAAATCCCTCGCAGAGTCTGTCAATAGGTTGGGCATTGGGTATGGCTTTTCGTGATAGAACACCTTTATTTCTCTTATTTTTCCTCACTGTACTTTATTGGAAAACTGAGATGGATTAAACTAAGGTGATTAGCCAGATGTTACTTCAAATAAGCTAAGTTTTAAAGTTAAGGCAACAGTTAACACATATTGACTAAGCCAAAGTGCTTAACTGTTTTCTATGAAATAGTTTATTTTAGTGTTGAGTATGGAGTGGCTACAGATACGTATCTGATGTGAACACCGAGTAAAAGTGGCAACACCAGTAAAAGTGGCTGTGAAGACCTGAGAAGCTAGAGGACAGGGCACGTGTCATTTACACTGCTCATCTCCCACCATACGTCTTAGGTCATCCAAGGCACTTATCGAGATGGTTAAATAAAGGAGTGTGGAATTTAAAACGAGACATACCCCAGGCATAAAATCAAGTGCTTGAGCTTTCTTATAGTTTGATTTCTGGCATTTTACTGACTAAAATCTCTCATTTATGCAATTTACTTTGTAGCCTTAAAATGTTTAATAGATGAACTGATTTCAAGAACCTCATGAAATACTGTAAAATCAGCATTTTTCTAGACCCAGTTATTATAAAAGAGCACTACTATCTCCTGGTAAAGGCAAAAAGACCCACTACCACGTCCATCACGTCATCTCCGCAGGACTGTGGACGCCAACGCGCACTTACGTATGAGCACGCTGGTGTCTGTGTGATTTCCTAGGCACGTTCGTCTACGCAACTGGCAGGTACACAGCATTGTGCTGGCTGCCGTGGGGACACAAATAACATGTGTTCTGTGCTGTCACATGCTTACATTCATCCGCCTTCATTGGGGCATCATGCTTTCCCTTCAATTCCTACTGACTTGTTCCAAGCAGCTTCTTAAATAAAACAGGAGCCAGAACAAAACAGTTGTGTCCCCCTCTCCCTTATTCTACTTGCTTTCCAGAAAGAGTCAGAGTAAGACCAACATCAAACTCGGACAGGAGGCCCGAGCCCTACGTCAGTCTAAGGAGCGGTTCCATTTGTCCACAGCACTGAAAAAAGCAGTGGGTGGACTGAGAAGTAGGGCGCCTCTCAGCTCCTTCTGACTCAGTGTCTGTCCACTGTTTCGTGGCCACTTCCTACGCGAACACAAGCCCTACACTGCAGTCTAACACAGATGTGGAAATGCTTCTGGATCGACTCGTGCTCTTACTCCCCACTCACAGAAAAATAAAATGGATTCCAATCACATTTCCACATGAAAACACAAAATTAGACTAAAAAAAACTGAAGTTACCCTTGACTTAGGAATATTGACTCAATATAGTTAAAGACATCTTCTAATGGCATTTTCAACATGAAAACACAAATTTGTGCATATTGTCTAATCACAGTACATACAGTTGGTGTGGACAACAGCGCTGACAGGCCACCAGGCAAGTTGAAGAGTGAATGGAAAATGAGAAATTTCTATTTTTTCCTTCTCAGTTTGTGTACATGTATAACCATTTTCAGGATACCCACATGCTGCACAATTGAAAGATGCCAATTTTTGCTATAAAGAATGCTGAAGTTAGAATTTTCTAAGGCAGAGGGTGACTGCACAGCTAACAAGCAACCTCCCAGAGAGCTAACACCAGGTATCTCTGTGTGTGATGTGTACTCATTACCCTTCCTCCACTTTAGATGATGTTCCATTTTCAATACTGAACTTTTCTTGAATAAGAAATCCCCAAGTTTATAAAATCTGAGGGCCATTTCCAGTGAACTTTATCAGGATAGAGAAGCCAAAAGACCACAGGCATTACTGGGTTGTAATCGGCTGGAGGAACAAATTAATCAGTATTATAATCACGAAGTTGTGGCAGGGTAGTAGGTTTCAGTTATTGGACATAAATCGCAAGAGTATGTTCCAGGCATTATAAAAACAGTGACCTGATCTCACTGGGTAACAGCTCAGTATTTAAAAAGCTACTTGAATTTTTCTGTTGATCTTCATTGTTGTTAAATAATGAGAGTTTTGGTGGTGGGAAAACTTCATTTTTCAAGTGCAAGATGATCTCAGCTGAAGGAGAAAATGAATGATTAAGGGAGGGAGGGAAGGTAGTCCTGGCATCAACTTGAACATATTTTTCTCCATTTTTGAAGGCTTATGTCTCCAAGGTTACCATAATAAAGTCATAAACATGACAGCCAGTTTAAGGGTCTCAGGATTAATGAACCTCAAGAAAGAAGAACTGATAAACTGTGAACCAAGCTACCACTAGCACAAAGCTCTAATAGTGACACGTTCACCACCAGTATTCTCAGCAGCAATATATTTAAATACAAAGAGAACTACATATATGATATTGTCATATAAATATTTCCTTTATTTTTTCACAGTTAAAATTTTTTAAAACGTTATCTTTTTTTTTTTAATATTTCTTTAAAAGCAGCATACTTCATTAAAGAAACATTGGAAATGTGGATTCTTTTTGAGAAATAATCATCCTCACTGATAGACGATATGCAGAAGTGAGATTTCTACACCAACAACTGGAAGATTAACTACTGGTGAGTCTAGTTCCAATCCCAAGTAAAAGACACATGTACATGTCTTAGGGCTGATTTTGTCTTCTTGGTAGAACATTTCTATTCCTCAACTATACATTAGCTACTGAAATTCTAAAAATGTTCATTTCCCTGGGTATCCTCTTCTATCAAAGGACTTGGTATTTATTATGTTATTTACATTAATTAACATTTACAAAGGGTGGAGAGAGCAGAGAGAACACCCTGTAGTACGTAAGACCTTGATCTCTTTTTAAATGTTCTTAGTGGACTATAATATTTTGCAATTATATTTAGATCTTCACAGCTTGCAGGTATCTTGAGTACCTCTTAATCTGCTTTCTCCCTTCAAATTTCTTTCCATTCTAAACAGAACATTTTTGCATCTTAGTACTAATCCTGTTGAACTAAAAAACAAACAAAAAATTCTATGCTTCATACATTTTGAAATAAAATGACCAAAGAAATAAACCCTAAAGGAATCATCCATTTTTCCTATTTAAATACTGGTATTTTCTATTCACCCTACTTCAAATTTCCAGTTCTATATACATTGTGAAGATGTCCATGTACCCAAGTTTCTGCAGAACCTCCAGTTTTATTATAAAACTTCCTCCTCACACACATTAGACTATGTGTTTTCACTTGTTTAAACAATCCAAGCAGTTTGGCACATTTTAAAGTTAACTGCACTTGTCACTGTTTTAAAACAGACTGAGATGAATGGTGACCTCTGCACCCAGGCTCCTGACTTTAGAGTCATTACTGTTGGCTAACTTGACACTTGAGTGTGAAACATCCATCTCCCAGGAGATAACCAGGCAAGGCAAAAATAGCAACCTCTAAGGAGAGGATTTTGCTACTTTTAGCATTTCTGGTAAAAAGGCTACTTAAAATTAAATAGGAAAGCTATTAATAAAAAGTAAGTAAGGAAACAAGCTACCTATGGATTTCACAGTAGGACCGACCCCTCCTTACTGGAGGCTAACTGAAAACAGACTGGGCTATAATTTGTAGCTTCATGTTGGCCATTTTCAAATACTCCAATGATGCTCTCCAATCATTTTACTATCTCCAGTTTTATGGCGCCATGCTATGCTTTTTGCACTGCTTAAATTTCCCATTTTCATAACCCAAATGCCAAAAAATTACCACACATTCCCTTATACAGTCAGAAATAGGTTTACTGGAATGTTTTTAGTTATAGAAGAAGGCAGCAACATTTACAACATTGAGCTTTTGTTACACCCATAAATGTGTGGAAATTGCTTGCAAAGCAATTGTAATAGCAGAATCTTGCAAATGTTGACAGGATGGTTCTGTATGTCTTTCAGCATAATGACGTGGTACTCTACAGAGGCTTCCTGACCACCAGCCTGACTCCCACCTGGATGCAATAAATGCAAGTCCTTATGCCATTAAAATAACAGTATGGAATATCGTTATCAGTGTTTAACTATATACACAGATAATGAACTGGCAAGTATCTAGTTTCAAATTAGACCCTTGAAATATGGCAGAATCGAGGCTGATTATCTTTGCCTTAAACATAATTATTAAAAGCACATCTTGTTAGAAGGGAAGAAGATAACTGGACATTCTCAATGCTCCAATTTGAAGTGATACTTGCCTCTTAATTTCTTGAAAAAGAAGCTCTGAAAGTTATATACATGGGTTTCATTTAAATTATGCAGCAATCTTTTATTATTGTCCCAGATTTTGTTTACTGAAGATCTGTCACCAAATCAAGTACGGTATTTCACAACTAAAAGAACTGCAAAAGAAAAAAATGAAAAAGAAACATGTCAAAATCAGATTCACATGCTATGTTAGAAAAAATATTCCTAAATGTAGCTGTGTCCGTTTTGGAAATAGGTAATGAGGACTGAACTTTTATCTGAAATGACAAATAATAAATGAGAGTGGAGAAGCAAAGATATCATAAAACAACCTAATGTCATTTTGATCAAACAGATTATGGTATAACCATAGCATAAGGTGGCTAAAATATTTTTAAAATATTTAACACAAGGAAATACTTACAATGTATTTATTATAAAGAATCTATATGATCTAACATGTTTATATACTAATAGGAAAAGACTTGACGTATACACAGTAGTTACAGTAACAGTAGCTACCTCTGTGCAGTAAGGTAACAGTTGACTTTTATTTTCTTTCTGCTATTCAACATTCCATACAGTCGATTCTTGGTACTTGGAGTAGCTCTGTAAAGTCACCACTCCGAGCCTCTGGCTATAACATTTTTGACAACCAATCAACATATAACCTTGTTTTACATGTACTTCTTCTATATGGAGACACCTATTTAATACACATTGTTGATTCATTAACATTGAACTCATATCTGAACGAAGTTTTTCTAACACACGTATTTCCTCCATAGGGCACATCACAGCCTTCCTGTGCTCGGCAACTCTAGACAGCACTTCAGTACCAGTACACCTGGGGCCATTTTAAACACTAAAATCATCAACAAAATGCACAAAAGTGAGAAATGTACTAAACAGACTTTGAAGGCCACCTGTTTACTTTATGAGAGATGAAACTAGAAGGCAGAGCATGGCCTCATTAGACATCAGCTGGGAGCACACGCAGCAAGAGACTCCAAGTTTCCACTTCTCTGAACACACCTGCCGGTGATGCAGAAAGCACCTCAAGTACCAAGTAACAAGTCAGTGTTAGCTAGCAGGTGAGTCCACAAATAATGAGGTTGACTACTTCTTTGTAATAACTCTTCTTAAACAGAAAAGAATGTTTATCACATGGAATTTTTCAAAGGGTTTCCAAATCTTATTAAAAATCCCTATAAATATAAAGAAGCTTTGGAAAAAAGGAGATACTAAAAATGATTTGACCAGAGAAAGACAAATATGGTATCACTTGCATGTGGAATCTAAAAAGTAATACAAATGAATCTACCTACAAAACTGCAGAAACGGACTCACAGACATAGAAAAAAAACTTATGGTTACCGAAGGGGAAAAGGAAGCGGGTGGGGGATAAATTAGATTAACAGATACAAACTACTGTACATAAAATAGATAAGCAACAAGGATTTACTGTATATAGCACAAAGAACTATATTTAATATCTTATAATAACCTAAAAATGGAAAATAATCTGAAAAAAAATGTATATATAACTGAATCACTTTGCTGTAAACCTAAAACTAACAATATTATAAATAAGTGACAATAAAAATTTTTTTTTAATAATCTGACTTTAAAAATAATAAGGAAAAAGGGAAGGGAAAGAGTTATCCTTTAATGACTGAAATGAAGCTCACATCCAAATCATCTGGAGAATTTACCTGGATTTTCCTTCAAACACAATATCATGAAATGCAAGCTGCCATACATGGAAGTTAACCATGGAAAATGGGTGTTATGGTCCTGAGCACAGCAGTAGCCATATCTGGCCTCAAACAAATCACTCAGCCCTGCACTGTGGGGGATGGGGTGGAGAGTAGGACAGGGGTTCTCTGAGAATCTGATAAAAGATACCTTCTCACCATAAAAAACGTACACATGCATTTTCACATCAAATTTTACATACAATTTAAGGGCATTTTCAGAGATCTATTTAGATTCTAGGTAAAAGCTCCTGACTAGGGTCAGAGGTCATTATTCAATCCTGACATTAGTCATACATACTGGGTCAACTGAAAATAAAAAAGGAAATTTAAATAAACTTCGAAACACATGATACCCCTCAAAATTAATAACCCAGGAAATACTTACTGATAATCACTAATAAAAGGATAACAGCAACCAAAGCCATGAGGGCTTTTATCTACAACACAAAAAGGCGTAAGAAAGATTAACGTTAGTCTTGATTTTACTAACAAGTCAATCTGTTGTACCATTTACTATATTATACTAACTCATCAATGGACAGGCTCATCCCTTGAAAGGTGTCCAAATTTTATTTCATATTAATTTGCTAGCTATTTGCATCTTTTTGTAAATCATCAGAATTCCCCAAATTTGAGGGGTTTTGCTTGCCTAGATTTTATTATTCAAGGCTACACAGTAAGCTGTAATAATCAAAGCCCTCATAGGCCTGGACTTTTTCATCTATGATTTCTCAGGCTTATTCCTAATGTAAGACCAGGAAAAGAATATTTCAAAGGAACTCTGTGCAAAAGCTTCAGGACATGATGAATAACACTGGCATCCGATACAAATGGTTCAATATACACAGTGTAAGGCAGCATTCTTACAGCACTTATTCTCAAAGTGCATGAGAATTGTTAGTTTTTGCTCCTCTTACTTTCTTCTTGGCATTTTTAATCTCCATTTTGAGACATACAATTTAGGTTCTTCATGAGCAACTTCATTTAATAAATAACTTGCCTGAGAGCATGCTGTGCGTCATTCTCACAGCTGAGCAGAGAAATCTAAAAATTGGTCCTTAGCTGCTTAATGTTTTAGGCCCACATCACGTCTCTCTCTAAAACTGTCATATTCCTCATTTAATCCTAAAATGCATAAATTATAAATTGATTTGATTTTCCTGATGAATTCAAATGAAAGTTTTATTTTCATCAAACATTTCTGCAGATAATTAATCAAAGATGGCTCATTCAGAAAAAAGATACCCAATTATTATAAACACATGAAACATTCTGATGAGTATCACAAATAGCAACTAGGCAGTAGCTAATGAAATGTTTCTAAAATAAAACTACTGGTGACATTTTAGGGGCATTACATTCATGACAAGAGTAAAGAGACTAAGAGAATACATGGAAGATTTGCATATTAAACATATGTGCCTATTAAAATTAATAATGATAACCAAAAAAACCCGCAGTTTTCTGAGTCTGTTTGACTCAGATCAGATGGATATAGGAGGTGCATTTTCAGTAGGTATCTGGGTGCACATTTTACTATAAACTAAAGTACTTTAGTGACAAAGTGATTCAGAGAATATACAGAAGATTTGCATCTTTTAATCAGTAAACATTTCTAAAAGTAACTTGGAATTTCACAAGTTTTTCAACTTTACTGAAAATATATATTAATTTGTGCTAGGCTTAACATTTAGAAGGTTTAAATGGAAAGAAATATAAGTATCAATTTTAAAACACCTCCATAAAAGGAGCATCTAACACTGGCCAGGAAATGTTTACAACCGAAAATGGCAGTAATGTGTTCATGCATGTCCAAAGCTCTCTCATTCCAAATGACATGGACAAAAATCTGTTTCTCATTAAACATGTAAGGGCTTCGAGCCTTCTAGATACTTGAGAGGTGCCAGTGATCCTCCCTCCCCTGCCACTGGATAATATGGTTCACTTACTCATTTTTAAAGTCAGGTTTATTGAGATATACTTTACACAGAATAAAATTCGCCCTTTTGAAGATCAGTTTGAAGCTTCTGACAAACATATAGTTGTCAACCACCACCACCATAGTTAAACGTAAGGCATTTTCATCACTCCAAAAAGCCCCCTCATGCCCTGCTGTAGTCAATCTTCCACCCCTCCGCCCTCAGCCACTGGCACCCTCTGATGTGTTTTCTGCCCTTACATCCCTTTCCTTGGCCCTTCCTGAATTCTCATGATGAAGATAATCCAGAAAGTGGTAGTGATACAGAGACTATTTAAAAATAAAATTTTAAATTCAGTATTTTTCCCCCTTAAAAGCATACCATTTCTTTGATCTGAACCCCATAAAGTACAAAATGAAAATCTTTAGATATGGCTAAAAAAAAGCTAGGCCAAATGCACATTATGTTTTTTTAATGGCCAGATGAATGGGTCATGGGTATGTATCAGGAGAGGAGGTGAATGGCTCATGGGCCTTTTGTTCTTCCAAACTAGTCTGCAGAATAGAAAATCTATGTATTAAACAGAAAATTTAAATTCTAGAGAAGGGGAGCAATGAAACGTGTTTCTTTCCCTAAGTTCTATTTCTGAAAGTAAGAGGGTTCAACAGGCAAACAGACAAAACTAAGTAAATCCCAGGCAATGCTTGGAAGAAATCTTTAGTGTATGTCAACATCAAGTTTTGAAAGTTACTGCTAAATTTGAAAATGAGAGACTAAGAACAATGAGTTATGTCTAAGATTTTCAAAAAAGCCAAAAAAAAAAAAAAAAAGATATACAGAATCAGGATGAAAAAGAAAAGATCTGCTCATATGACATGAAATTTGCTATAAAATCTAAAGAGAAATTTTTCTGTTTAATGATTAGTAGCCATACTTGATTTAAGAGGTAAATTCATTTCTATAAGGTGTTTTGCAGGACTATATTAGCATATAATGATTCTCATTTTCTTCCTTGTTATAAATTTTTCTTTTATATCTTATTTCTCTGGAATAATGAAGGAAAGTGGGATAGTTTTTAGTGCTATTTGACAAATGGATTCTGACGTATACACTGCTTTTGTTTTTCTTCCCCTTTTCAATAGAAAATTGTATTTTTCTCTAGCTTGCATTCTTTTTTTTTTTAATAACTTTTTTGGGGGATTAGGTTTGTTTATTTATTAATTATTAATTAATTATTATTTTTTAATGGAGGTACTGGGGATTGAACCCAGGACCCTGTTGCATGCTAACCATACTCTACCACTAAACTGTACTCTTCCCCTTTGCATTCCGTCTTTTAACTATCTCTATGTAATGCTACACGTTGCTCCAAAAAGATACTAATAATAAATTATCAGTTAATATTTCTTACAAGATAAGTTTAGAAGTAGCTAAATTATTAATAAAATGTGGACTACTCTCTATGAAGAAATCCATGAAAACATCCTTTTAGGCATTCCTGATTCCTTTAGTTATTTCTGTCCCAAAAGGCATTAATTCAACAAATATTTACTGAGTTCCCACCATGTCCCAGGTTCAGAAGATGTAATAATAAGCAAGACAGTTGTAGTCCCTGCCCTCACAGACTTTATAATCTAGAGACACCTTTCTCGTCATGTCTTTTAGTACCACTGAATACTCTGACCAACCTATCCAGCACCTTCTGAGTTACTTACTTTGCATCCACGCCACCACATTTGCCTTCGAAGTTGTTTGGATCTGTTGCTAAAAGCAGTTGCATTATCCGATAAGCTTTCTATATCATATAGAGGATGGAGAGAAGTATTAAACGACATAACAGGATTCTTTTATCTAGTCACACAAAGACAAGAAAATATTAATTCCTATTTCTATGAGTTTATCCCTTTTAAGCATGAAAACAACATCTTCCCTTTCCTCCACCCACATACTGTGGCATTCTGTATTCTAAAAAAAACCAAAAAGCAAAAAGTGGCTGCAGGTCAGTTTACTCAATCCAATTTTACAGTAAGAGTAAGAGAAGTCTTCCCAGGGCCTTGATGCTTTCAATAAACTTATGAATTCTAGCAGAAAATACTATTTAAAAATCAAATACTTGGCACATCTATAGAAAAAAATTTACACGTTGAGAAGGCTAGATTCTTACAAGATACCAAAAGTGACTGATTTGGAAGCAAAACAACATGAATTTTAAAAGTGGTTAAGAAAACTTTGGGGTTAAACAAGTCTGTCAAGGATTAATGAGATATTCATTCAGTCATTCATCATTTAAACGATACATGAGTGCCTAATAAGTGCCAGGAACTGGTACAAGTACAGAGACGAACATCTGTCAGTAAAGAACAGGGACTAAATCACCAGAGAAAGCACAAGGTGAAAACACTGGATAAGTTTGAAATAAGTGTTGGAAAGAAGTGATTAGACCTATCCTCCTTGAGACTGGGAGAACTACAAGGCACAACAACATAACAGGACAAAAGAAAGAAATACTCTAGCTCTTTAACAATGGATTTTTAATTTTTCCATTCTCAACTGATCAATTAAAGAATAATACAACAGTAAGATGACTCAAAGTAAAGGAAGCTCAAGTTAAAACATGAAAATCATCAAGTTAACAACCAAGTGTCATTTTCTGTCAAGTCAAGATTCCTAAACTTAGGTTAGAAAAATGGGAGAAGAGGTAAACTATCAAAACACAGATTAATAATATCAAGAAATAGATGAAGCATCTGTACCTGATTTGTCCTGTAGCTCATCTAGTCTCTCCCCTCTTTCAATTACCTTTGTGATATTTTCTTGCATGACGTCAATAACTTCATCCACCTGATTCTGAACACTAGTTTAAAAAAGAAGATGAACAAGTAACGTATTCTTCTTTTGAGAATTTTACAATTTTTGAAACTTTCATTAGACATGACAGAAAGTAGCAAGTCTCGGAATTATTTGACTATAAAATGTTTAAGTTCAATGCTTGCAGCAACGCTCCTTCCATTTGTGGGCTTGAGTACTCAGGCAATTAAAGACAACATGATACAAATGAAAAGTAGTATTTAACTTAAAGACAGTTTATTTTTAGCCCTGTTTCTGCAGATTAAATGTACTGCCACAATGCTCAGTAACTACAGGGTTTAGTCAAATAGCTTGACTAAATAATCCATGTCAGTTTTTTTTCAACAGGTCACTGAGGCATCACATAGAAACAGCTACAACCTGCCTTTGCTCTACATACAGTTCACGCACTAAGGCTAACAAAGGAGTTTGCCCAGGTACGTTAGAAACCTACGAAAAACACTCAGTTTCCAAAATGGAAAGGTAAGGAATGCTCAATGGGTGTAACTCTTCATGGCTCCTTGGCTTCCTCTTAAACAGGGCTTAAGACAGCAAAACCTGGGAAGGGTTTTGAAGCGCACAGGAGGGAGCAAAGAGGAAGCATTTTCTGTTGTTCTTCAAAATGAAAGTACGATTTTCTCCTTTATATTAGGTGATGAGGGTCTGTTCTAACCAAATTTCAGATTGTTCAATGAAGATTTAATCTAAATTCAAACATTCAATAATTGGTTCTCAGCTGCCTACTCACATTCAGGAGTAACCTCCAGAGTACAAAACCAGAAATGTCTAATTACTTTAAGTGTCCAGTTTCCCTCTGTTGCTTCAATCATTAGATAAAATGTTACCTTAAATTAGTTTATGAAATAAATCATGCCAGTGAAATATTTAAAAGGAGAAATAAAGTGAACTTACGGCTCTTATAACTCAAAAACTATCTAAAATGTAAAAACTGCCTAAAATGGGTTACTAACAACTATATAAATATTAAGTATACATATACATATATGTTTTAAATAAATAGGGATATGCAATTGTTCTTTCTAATTGGGGAAGTGTATCAGTTTATCAATTATAACCGAGGAAGTTTTTTTAAAACTTCACAATACACATCTTCTCATTGCCTTCTACTCTATATACTACTTCCCAAACTAATCTAGTGAGTTGGGAGTGAGGGATGGACATGTGTAATTTTGAAAAAGAGTTCTAACCCTTCCATATCATTTTAAAAACAAAATGAAGGCCCGTTTAGACATAGATGGGTTCAGAAGACATATTCTCAGATTCAAGCAGCAATTACTATGTTTGATGATAGTCACCTCCCTCCCATATTAAAAGCATTATGTACGCCCATTGATTATCCACACACAGGCTTCAGGGCTCACCATGGCTTCCTACAGTTCTGTGCCTCCCACACAATATTCTATTGAAGGATTTAAAACTGAAGCACAACCAAGCTGGGACATGCAGAACTCTCTTCTGCCCAAACAGACCTGAAAGAGCCCCTGAAACCCTAAGATGTCTTGTAACTCCTAAGCAGAGAGCTAAAGATGTAAAGTCTTATACAAGAGCAACGGCAGAAATACTTTAGCAATTCATCCATTTATTCAATAAATACTAAGACTTTATTATGTACTATTGTAGGCACTAGGAAAACAATCTGAACAAACCCAAGAGAACAAACAAAGAGACAATAATTCCAGCTCTCATGGAACTTATGTTTGAAAGTGCAATGAATGTGCTGCATTAATCTTTAGAGTTGTTTAACAGCCTGTCTCTATTCCATGGCTTTATACTATTTACATCATTTAACACAAAGTGAAACTACTTATTTATTTACATTCTTATTTCCTGCCTCTCCCCACTAGAAGGTAAGTTCAACAAATGCAGAGATCTTGTCTATTTTGTTCACTTTTGTAGCCCCAGTACCTGCAACACTGCTTGGGGCAGAGGATGCACTCAATATGTATCTGTTGAGTAAGTGAATTTGGGTATAAATCTTGCAAAGCATATCCAGCTACTTCAGAAACAGATACAAAGCAGTCAAGGTGGAGGTCTCCATTTAACTATAATGGAAGCAGAGCTATGGCTCCTCAAGGGCCAGTCCTGAAATTCCCAGGTCATTATTTTTCATCACAGGGAAGAGATGACAGTAGTCTAAAGTAGGCACAGCAGGGTGGAAATGGACAGAATGTGCTGCAGCTCCTACACATGATCAGAGTAGAGCTGTTATGAATAATATACCTATAGTACATGTGATTTTAAAATAAAAACAAAATAATTAAAGAAACAGTTATGGTTCCAGAATCCCTACAAACAAAAGACTCCATGGATATAGGCAGATTAATTGGAACACAACTCATAAAATTCCAGATTAATTCTCACTAGATTATCATAAACCTAGGGGTATTAACCTCAACATGACACACATGTAATAAATCTCTATGGCCAATGGAAATCACCCAACATTTTAATTTTTCTACCAAGTGATTAATAAATTATTGTTACTTTCTCCTTCACATATTGCTAACCACTGGTATAACACTCTTAATCCAGCTACTGAATAACCCTCATTCAATTTTAGGATGGAGAAAAATCTCGTGACTGTGCTTCTGTATTTCAAGATACTTTCATGCCTAGAACCCAACTTCTATAGAAAAAAGACAGAGAAAATTATCTACTTATTTATTTTAATATAAAGGATAATTCTTAAAAAAACAAGTGAAGACATATTTCCCCACAGTTTTATACATTTTCATAGCAGTTATAATACTTTGATTTGTTTATACTTTAGGTTGGCCTTGTCCTTATTATTATAAGATAAATGTCTTTAAAACAGAGATTGTCCCACTCATCTGTTTCCCAGGTCATGTGATATATGCCTGGTAGAAAACAGGCATTCAACAAATATTTTCTGATCTGAATTAAGTACTTCATTCACTCAAAAATATTTATTTATTTATTTATAAACATTTTTTATTGATTTATAATCATTTTACAATGTTGTGTCAAATTCCAGTGTAGAGCATATTTAATACATGAACATATATATATATTCATTGTCACTTTTTTTTCTCTGTGAGCTACCATAAGATCTTGTACATATTTCCCTGTGCTATACAGTATAATCTTGTTTATCTATTCTACAATTTTGAAATGCCAGTCTATTTCTTCCTTCCCACTGACCCCTTGGTCACCATAAGTTTATATTCTATGTCTGTGAGTCTATTTCTGTTTTGTATTTATGCTTTGGGTTTTGTTTTGTTTTGTTTTTTTTTTAGATTCCACGTATGAGTGATCTCATATGGTATTTTTCTTTCTCTTTCTGGCTTACTTGACTTAGAATGACATTCTCCAGGAGCATCCATGTTGCTGCAAATGGCGTTATGTTGTCGGTTTTTATGGCTGAGTAGTATTCCATTGTATAAATATACCACATCTCCTTTATCCAGTCATCCGTTGATGGACATTTAGGCTGTTTCCACGTCTTGGCTATTGTAAATAATGCTGCTATGAACATTGGGGTGAAGGTGTCATCCTGAAGTAGGATTCCTTCTGGATATAAGCCCAGGAGTGGGATTCCTGGGTCATACGGTAAGTCTATTCCTAGTCTTTTGAGGAATCTCCATACTGTTTTCCACAGTGGCTGCACCAAACTGCATTCCCACCAGCAGTGTAGGAGGGTTCCCCTTTCTCCACAGCCTCTCCAGCATTTTTCATTTGTGGATTTTTGAATGATGGCCATTCTGACTGGTGTGAGGTGATACCTCATTGTAGTTTTGATTTGCATTTCTCTGATAATTAGTGATATTGAGCATTTTTTCATGTGCCTATTAAGGAGTTCTTATTATGCTATTCACTGAGGATACCGATGTGAACATCATGAGCCTGGTCCTTATCAAGATTACAGTCTGATGGGGAAGGCTGGTAGCCAGGATGACACCACCATGTGTTAAGTGCTCTAATGGAAGGAAGGAAGCCCAAGGGATCAGTTGTGAAGCCTAGGTGAATCCAGCCCGGACCAGAGACGGCATCGAGATTCTGGTGCTGAGTTTGAGGGGTTAAGAGTGAATTGTGTAAAGAAGCTGACAGATGGTGGGAAAGTTCTAGGCTAAAGGAATAAGAGGAGGGGATATTTCAGGAATCAAGTGATTAGCTGCGTATGGGTAAAGGAGTTCTGGCAAGAAAAGGGTAGAGGACTTGCAGATTTACAACTTGAGCAGCTGAGTGGATGTTGATGATGGCTATTAGCTGAAATAGAAAACTAAGAACTCAAAGGAAAAGCAAGTTTTGTAAGGGAGTGGAGATTTACATCATTTCCAGTTAAAGAATCATGTGGTAGAACAAAGGACATGAAAGAGAACATACCCAGGAAAATAGGATAAAGACATGCAGAAAGAAGACATTTTAACACTGTCTTACATCCTCCTTAGAGTCTGACAGCACTTGTGTTCCTGAGAGGGCTCTATTCTGATTATCACCACTACTGGGAAGCCGTGTGTAGGGTACAGAGGCCAGGCTCCGTACGCTGACAGATCTGGGCTTGCGGTCCAGCCTTACCGCTTACTGAGCATGTGACTTTGCAAGTCACTTGGCAAGCCTCTTTGAGCCTCATACTTTCTCACCTTTAAAATGAAGCTGATAATCTTCCCCTTGTGAGAATTAGATGACAGTGTTTTTTAAACACTTAGCACAGTTCCTAACGCTTAGCATATGTTGAATGTCACTGTTCTTCCATTAAGGGGAAAAAAAAATCATGCTCTGCAACACACACTCATCCCTTATTTTATAAAGAAAATATTTATTTAACACCCCCATCTTGTGGCCTATTTAGGTACTGTCGACAAAATAAGTTTTAAAGTTAGGTTGTATTTTTGCAACTCTATCTATGTGTACGTGTACATACACAGACACACACACAGACACACACACACACACACACGTTGCTGTTCATCATGGAACATTCCTTGGGGACCAACATTCCTTGGTTGGACCAAGACTATAGTTAGGAGATTTCCTACCCCTGCCAGAGAATGTCTACAATTCACTAGAGTGGCATTAATAATGCTATTAAGTTAAAATCAATGGAAATATTCTAAAGAGAATCATAAACTTTACATAGGCATGTGAGTATTTAAAATCTTTCCCCTAAGATCTTCCCTAAAAAGTGAAACATTGGAATACCAAAGAACCCATTAAAAGGACCTACAGTATAGCACAGGGAACTATATTCAGTATCTTGCAATAACCTATAATGGAAAAGAATATGAAAAAGAATATATACATATTTTGTAAGTTGAAGTATAATCAGTTACAATGTGTCAATTTCTGGTGTGCAGCACAATGTCCCAGTCATGTGTATAGATACATATATTCATTTTCATTAAAGGTTATTATGAGATATTGAACATAGTTCCTGTGCTATACAGAAGAAACTTTTTTAAATCTATTTTTATATATAGTGGCTAACATTTGTAAATCTCAAACTCCCAAATTTATCCCTTCCCATCCCCATTCCCCAGTAACCAAAAGATTATTCACTATGTCTGCAAGTCTGTTTTGTAGATGAGTTCATAGTGTCCTTTTTTTCTCTTTCCCTTTTTTTTTTAGATTCCACATATGAGTAATACCATATGGTATTTTTCTTTCTCTTTCTGGCTTACTCCACTTAGAATGACAATCTGATCTCTAGGCTCATCCATGTTGCTGCCAATGGCATGATTTTATTTTTTATGGCTGAGTAGTATTCCACTGTATACATATACCACAACTTCTTTATCCGGTCATATGTCGATGGACATTTAGGTTGCTTCCATGTCTTGGCTATTGTATACAGTACTGCTATGAACATTGGGGTCCATGTACCTTTTCGAATTACAGTTCCCTCTGGATATATATCCAGAAGTGGGATTCCTGGATCATGGTAAGTCTATTTTCAGTTTTTTGTGGAATCTCCATACTCTTTTCCATAATGGCTGCACCAAACTACATTCCCACTAACAGTGTAGGAGGGTTCCCTTTTCTCCACACTGTCTCCAGCATTTATTGTTCATGGACTTTTGAGTGATGGCCATTCTGACTGGTGTGAGATGATACTTCATTGTAGTTTTGATTTGCCTTTCTCTGATAATTAGTGTTAGTGTTAATAATTAGAATTAGATATTCTCTTCATTGGAGAATTGCTTGCTTAGGTCTTCTGCCCATTTTTGAATTGGTTTTTTTTTTTGTTGTTGTTGTAATTAAGTTGTATGAGCTGTTTATATATTCTGGAAATCAAGCCTTTGTCAGTCACATCATTTGCAAATATTTTTTCCCATTCCATAGGTTGTCATTTTGTTTTGCTTATGGTTTCCTTTGCTGTGCAAAAGCTTATGAGTTTAATTAGGTCCCATTTGTTTATTTTTGCTCTTATTTCTATTGCCTGGGTAGACTGCCCTAGGAGAACATTGCTAAGATTTATATCAGAGAATATTTTGCATATATCTATCTATCTATCTATATATATCTGAATCACTTTGCTGTACACCTGAAACTAATACAACATTGTAAATCAACTATACTTCAATTTTTTAAAAAGTGACATTAGGTATTTTTTGTGGGATTGTTATCAACATGACAGTCAGATTCAAAGCAAGCAACAATGCTGCTGATCCACAGTCAAGTTATATATTATGCATTAAGTGGTGATAACACACCTTAAAGAAACTCATCAGTGCTAGCAATTTTAGTTACTAAACTAATGCCAGGGATTTGTCTATGGGTGTGGCAGGTTGTGCTCCACCATCTTGGGCACATGCTCGAGTCATGCCCTGGTTAGATAAGCATTCATGAGGCTGTGCCAACAAGGTTTAATTTGTGTATCCTGATGACTGATTACCTTCTAAGTCAGTCTGACAAGCCTTCAGCTCTAGAGTGGGAACCACTGTACTTACTCAACAATCCCTTACTGTTCTAAAATTCTGTGATCACCAAAGTTATTGTGATAACTTAACATGCACGTATACCTATTCACGTGTATGTGTGCTTGGCACTTACACAAACGTATATTCTGCAACGCCCACTCTGTACAACTGGCACTGGCTTTGGGGTTCAGCTGGAAAATCATACTCAGAAGACTCACTAGGCCATACTTAGTACCAGGCTCACTTTGCAGAAGGGTATCAGATAGGAAACAAAGCATCTTGGCAGGAAAAAAACAGGTGTGTCATCAGTGGAGTCCTCCTCTCCGATAGGTACATATGTGGGTGGATACTGAAGTCACTCTGGGTCAGAGTAGGGGAACGGCTCTGCTATGGCATCCTCGCAACTTTGAACACTCTGTGGTCCCCCCGAAAAACAAGAGGATGAGTGCCTGGTGAGGCCATCTCCCACTCACCTCTCTCTGTCCCCTAGCTGACTGTCCTGAGACAGTTTTTTTTTTCACTCCCCCCCCCCCCAGCTTCTGATGACATACAAGGCTTTTGGCAGGGTTTATCTGCAGCCTATAAAACCACTTTGCTGCAGTCTAGAATTGGTTCCTTTGGAACAGCGTACCCCACTACTCAAACTGCAGCCACCTGGACTCTCCTATTTCGGTATCATTTCTGGTGTGCAGGACAAGCACCCAGGGAGCTGGCACTTTGGGCTACCCTTCCGTTTACAATCTGCATAAGTAAAAAGTGGTCTAAATCCAAGTGGCTCATTGTATCCCTACTGGCCGAACCAGAGGCTTGAAGCAGCAGACATTCTCTTCTGCTGGCCCTGTAGAAGCCAGCACCCTGGGCTCTACATCTGCAAGGAGGTGAATTCTGTCAACAATGACCTGAGCATGGCCGGGAGCTTCAAATGAGATTGAAGCCCTGGCAACACCTTGATTTCAGGCTTGTGAGACCCTGCACAGAGGACTCACCTAAGCAGTGACCGAACCCCCCGACCAAGGAAAATGTGAGATGATGAATGTGTGTTGTTTTAGGCTGAGAGGTTCAGGGTCACTTGTTATGCAGCAATAGAAAATGAAAACATACTGTTTAGGACTCAAACCAATTTGCTGGTACCTTAGTTCTGTATTAATTACAGAATCCATTGGCCAGGATTAGGCGAGGTGCGGACCTGTTTCTTCACACCAACAGCTACCTGATGAAATCCCAATATCTCAGGAATCACTGGGTACCCCGCACAGCACTCTTCCCACTATGCGCCGTCTACATCCAAGAACTTGGGTGCTGACTACCGAGTTCGGTCATGAACCCAAGCCACTCAGTTTATCTTCCATGGCCAGTCTTTATAGCTCAGTCAGAGTCCAGTGCTATTTCACTGCTTCATTCATTCCTCCTCCCTTCTTGCCAGGACTCATATGCTCCTAACATTAGATACATTCACGACAGCACTATCCACCATCTACCACCAACAACGGACACAGCAAAAGCATTAAACTGAAAATTAATTAGCCATAAAACTTAGGTCAATAAATGGGTTAGAATATGTCATAAATGTGAACAAATTCTGGTCACAAAACTAAATCTATTATATTACTCTTATTACACTGAAAATATGTGAATCAAGCTATAGATTTAAAACCAAAACAGACCTTGAGATTATGCTAAATAAATGGATTTGATATACGTAATCAGATTAGGAAAAACAACCAGGAATTGCATTTCCTTAGCTACAAGAGGTAGCTTTGTGCAAATAAAAAGATGACTGTGTTTTTACAACGTAGTAGTAATATTCAGTGTACATCAAGGCTCAGCAATTTTTTTCTATAAAGGGCCAGATAGATAATAGAGAGTTTACATTTTGTGGGCCAGAAAGTCTGTCACAACTACTCAAGTCTGCCACTGCAGTTTAAAAACAGCCACAGATAACAGGAATGGCTGTGTTCCAATAAAACTTTATTTACAAAAACAGGTGGCAGCGCCATTTGGCTCATGGGCGGTAGTCTGTCAACCCCTGGTCCACACAGAAATATGATAATCATTTAAACAAGTGAGTATCTCACAAACTTACTGCTTAATTTTATCATTTCTAGGTCCAAATCTGGGTCCAGATGGTCCCCTTCTGAAAACAAAACACCAAGTGCATATTAATAATGAGAGCATTAAAACAAATCCCAAAACAGAAAGCACACACAAGTTGAATTCTAAACACGGATCAGTTATTTATCATAAGGAATCACATTTTACTGGTATTGCTGGAACGGAATGGTATATAATCATGTCTGTACTTCATTGGCACTTACTGCTGGTCCTCACAATTAACTTAATTCTTCTGAACGCTATCATTTTTTTTTGTATAATTCTGTTATATACAGGTAGTTCTAATCATTAAACTCTGAAATATAACAACTAAAGTGTCAGTGACTATGAATAGTTTTATGCTCAATTATAGAACACTAGAAGTACAATTTATCTTGAATTTAGGCTATAATGAAATGATGATTGTCAGGGATGGATATAGAGAAATGTCTATGCAAAACACTGAATTTTTTCAAGTATGTTTTTTGACTACTCATCCTAAGCTCACCAAGACAGCTAAAGGGAAATGTAAGATTGTACAAAATATTAACATTTCTCACATTATTATTTCTCCATTAAAGTTGAGAGTTGTATCATTTAAACTAACCCATTTATAATTTTCTGGAAATGAAAACTTTAGGATATTTTAAGTAATTGTCATTCTTCTTATGATAGAGAATAAGATTTAAACCACAAAACACAAAAAAGAATAGGTTCTGTACCAATTAAAGACCACCTCCCCATTTCACCCTCCTCCCAGTCCCTGGCAACCTCCATTTGACTTTGTGTCTCTATGAAGTTGACTACTCTAGGTACCTCATCTAGGAAGAATCACATAAAATTTATTCTTATGTGGCTAGCTTCTTTCACTTAGTATAATGTCTTCAAGGTTCACCCATGTTGTAGCATGTGTCAGAATTTCCCTTCTTTTTAAGACTGAGTACTATTCCATTGTCTGTATATACCATATTTTGTCCATTCGTCTGTTGATGGACACTTGGGTTGCTTTCACCTTTTGGCTACTGTGAATAATCCTACTATAAACATGGGTGTTGATTAATTTTTTAAAATTATTTCAGAAATTTTATTTGCTTTGTCTCCCTTTCAAACACAGACAGAACCGCAGTGTGTGGGAGCTGCATCTTGAACGAGTATGCTGGTTTTGTCCTCAGGCCCTTTGGAAGACATACAGCATTATTTAATTAATCTTTTCATTTTTATAACTGTATCTTTTGAAGATCAAAGTTTTGATTTTGATGAAATCAATTTATTAAATTTTTTATCCTCCAAAAATAAATAAATAAACCAATTACTTGCCCCCCTCAAAAAAAATTTTAAAATAAACAAATAAAATGTATCAGTCAATGGTTTTAAAAAAAGAAATAAAAAGAAACAAACTATTGATACGAGACAGAATGGATGAATGTCAAAATGTAGAACACATATCTGACACAGAACTTGTGAATATATAAAAAACTTTCACAACTTGGTAAGAACAAATTTAGAATGGGCAAAAAATTTTAATATGTACTTCATCAAAGATATGAGGATGGCAAATATGCACAAAAAAGATGTTCAGCATAATTTATAATTAGGGAAATACAAATTAAAACCATACTGAGATACCACTACACACCTACAAGAATGGCTAAAATGATACGTAATGCTGATGAGGATTTGGAACAACTAGAACTCCCATACAATGCTGGTGCAAATAAATGGTACACCACTTTGGAAAAGAGCTGTAAACATACACCAGCCATTCTACTCCTAAGTGTTTACTCAAGACAAATGAAAGCAAATGTCCACATAAAACCTATACACAAATGTTTATAGCAACTTTATTCATAATAGCTAAAAACTAGAAACACCCCAAATATCCATCAAATAGTGAATGGATGAATGAAGTGCAGTATGTTCATACAATGGACTACTACTCAGAAATAAAAAGGGGAGGCAGGTATAGCTCAAGTGGTAGAGCACATGCTTAGCATGCACGAGGTCCTGGGTTCAATCCCTAGTACCTCCTCCAAAAATAAATAAATAAACCTAATTACTTTCCCCCTCCTTGACAAAAAATTAAAAATAAGCAAGTAAAATGTATCATTCAATAGTTTGAAAAAAAGAAATAAAATGGAACAAACTATTGATACATGAGACAGCATGGATGAATGTAAAAATAATTATGCAGAGTGAAGGAAGCCAGTGAGAAAAGCAGCCACTTCCAAGAAAGTTCCAGAAAATATGGGCTATAGTGATAGAAAGTAGGTCAGTGGTTGCCTGGGGACTAGGAGAATGACAGATACCAAGGGGTATGAGGAAACTTTTGAGGTGCCGGCCATGTTCATTACTTTATCTTGGTGATGACTTCACAGGTATATAGTGCATATGTCAAAACTCATATTGCACACTTTGTATGTATTTTATTGTATGTCAGTTAACACCTCAATAAAGCTGTAAAAATAACTTACAGAAAAAAGTCCTCTTCTTCATCTGAATCATCTTCTAAAAGATTTCTCTGTCAAAAAAAGAAAAAGACTTGAGTTTTCAGATTCAGAGGGGCTTACAAACTTCCAGCGGGGAGTAATGAAACAAGTTCTATCCTGGCTAAAATGTCTTAACTCCAAACTTCCAGACAGAGGGGAGAGTAACTACATGTGCTGCATTGGAAACTAAGAGATATGGAACCACATTTGCAGACTTTCTAAGAAAATAATAATACCAGAATCTTCTGATTGACCACAGGTAGAGAGGTCACCAAGGCTGGCATGGGAGTAAGGAATGCAGGCTCTCAGGAAGGAGCAAGTCCCTTCTCCTCCCTCCTGGCTTCCAGTCTCTATTGGCAGAACCTAAGAGGGAGCCAGCAGGCGAAGAAGAAAAATTGTAGCTGCAGAGTCCACCTCCAGCATCAGAGAGAAGAGTACAGAAGGTAGGTTTGGAGCTGGGAGACAAGGGCTTAATAACTGGCACCATCCACCTTCTAGCACCTCAGTCCACAAGGAGCCCTCTACACATATTTGAACTTCCAAACAAAAAGAACCTTATACTTTTACCTTATAAAATACAACTATTTTCCTTAAAATGAAGGTCTCACCCTCTCCCCAAAAAGGGGATATAAAGTTTCAAAAGGAGGCTAACGAAGAGCAAAAATCAGACCTTTTCAACATACAACAACTCAAAATAGTATACAACTTGTAGGCAGAATAATGGCTTCCCAAAGATATCCAGGTCCTAATCCCTAAAATCCTTGACTGTGTTTCCTTGCATGGTAGAAGACTTCACAGATATGATTAAATCAGGGATCTTGAAAAGATCGGTATGGATTGATCATGTGCATCAAACATAATCATAAGAATTCTTTGCATCCATCTTTTTTTGGGGGTGCAGGCAACTAGGTTTATTTATTTATTTTAGCGGAGGTACTGAGGATTGAACCCAGAATCTCATGCATGCTTAGCAAGCACTCTACCACTGAGCTATACCCTCCCCACAAGAGTTCTTTAAAAAGAGAGGCAGAAGTATGAGAAAGAGGTGAAAAAGATATATTAGCAAATTCTAACAAAAAGAATGTTAGAATTAGCAAAAGTAACATAAAGAGAAATTTTAAGACAAAAGCATTAAATATCAAATAAGATTTTACAATGACAAAATGTACAACCCACTAAAACTTAACAGCAGTGAATGTTTGTATATAACAATATAGCTTAAAAATATATAAAGCAAAGCTGCCGAAAATATACAAAACAAATACATTCAAAATCATAGGAAAGACTTAACATCTCCTTCAGAGATGGAGAAACCAAGAAGAGAAAAAATAAGTAACCTAGGTCTTTGTACTCAGCAAATGTCATTTTCAAGTATCAAAGAAATTAAAAAACCATAAAAGAATTTAGTAAATTCCCCAAACTAGAAATTACACAGGTATATTCTCTGGGCATAAGGCAATGGAAGTTAAAACAAATAAAAGAAAATTTTAAAACACTCTTCTAACAGCATGTTAAAATGTAAATGAAAATTTAACAGACTATTTAGAATCAATGACACTGGAACATTACAAAACAAAATCTGTAGAGTATGGTCACAACAGTACTTAAAGGAAAATGTGACCTTAAATGCATTTATTTATGAAATCACAAGAGTGAAAATATGCAAAATAAATATTTAACTCTTAAGATGGGTAAGTTATTCCTAAGTCACATAACAACCCCAGAAGCTCTAAAGAAAAAGATTCATGAATTTGATTACATAAAAATTTAAAACATAAAGAATGTAAAACATCATATACAAGGTTAAATGGCAAGTAACAGACTGTAAAAAAATCTGCAACATACTCTCAGACCAAAAGTCTGATAT
Source organism: Camelus ferus (assembly GCF_009834535.1). Lineage (NCBI taxonomy): Eukaryota > Metazoa > Chordata > Mammalia > Artiodactyla > Camelidae > Camelus > Camelus ferus. The sequence goes on along the minus strand of NC_045716.1, from coordinate 10,639,641 downwards.
CTCTGTTATGTAAAGAGCTATGACAAACCAGTAAGAAAGAGACACATTAGAGAAAAATCATCAAAAGACAGTAATACACAATCCCCAACAAAAAAAGAAATGGCCAATGACCACATGAAAAGATGTTCAAAGTCAACAATATTCAGGGAGACATATTAATTCCTTCAACAAATAATTCTTGAATGCTACTCTAAGTAATAAGTAACAATCATTACATTTATGATACAGTTTGCCTTAGAGGATGAGGATACTAAAGATAAAGTGTGTTTATTATAGTTATACAATGAGAAACACACATGAAAACCAGTGTCTTTATACCCATTCATTGAACAAACATGAGTCCTCAGGATACAATATCAAAAAAGGGTAATGGGACACAATGAGATACCACTTCACACCCATTAGGCAAATAATAACAAGTGTTGGTGAGGAGAAATGTGGAGAAATCAGAACCCTCATACACTGCCAGGCAGGGATGTAAAAGTTCTGCAGCCACTTTGGAAAACAGTTTGGCAATTCTTCAAAAGTTTGAACATAGAGTTACTATAATACCCAGCAATTCTACTCCTAGTTATTTACCCCAGAGAAATGAAAATATATGTTCACACAAAAACTTGAATGTGAATGTTCACAGCAGTGGTATTCATAATTGCCAAAAAGCGGAAACAACCCCAAATGTCCATCAATTGATGAATGGTATATCCATATAATGGAATATTATTCAGCAATAAAAATGAAGTACTGAAACATACTACAACATGGACGAACTCTGAAAGCATTATGCTAAGAAGCCATTTATAAAAGACAACATATTGTATGCTCCCATTTATATAAAATGTCCAGAGTAGACAAATGTATAGATTTATGGTTGCCCAGGGCTGAAGGGATAAGGAGAATGGGGATGATTGCTAAAAAGTACAGAGTTTCTTTTTGGAATGATAAAAAGTGTCCTATAATTGATTGTGATGGCTGCACAATTCCTTTATATATATATATTTACATATTTTTATGTGTGTGTGTGTGTGTGTGTGTGTATATATATATATATATATATTTTTTTTTTTTTTTTTTTTAATGGAGGTACTGGGGATTGAACCTGGGACCTTAAGCAGGTGAAGCATGTGCTCTACCACTGAGCTTTACCCACCTGGTCCCCCAGCTGCACAATTATGTACGAAATACTAAATACTAATATCCACTGAATTGTACACTTTAATGAGTGAATTGTAAGGCATGTGAATTATATCTCAATGAAGTCATTATTAATAAAAGTGTAATAGGAAGGAGGAACAAAACTTTTGGAAGTTTTTAAAAGTAATTTATAGATTATTAAAATCAATCTGTTATCAAATTTCATGATTTATGAAACATTCAAAAAAAAGAGGTCTGTAAACAGCCAATTTTGTTCAATTCTGGTATCCAGTATCCAATTTTTACCACAAATTGTGGAAGTATCCAACCAGCAATGTAAAAATTAAGTGCTCTACTAATGAACTTATCTGCAAAACAGAAACAGACTTGCAGACATAGTAAACAATCTTTCGGTTACCAGGGGAATGGGGGTGGGAAGGGATAGATCTGGGAGTCTGAGATTTGCAAATGATAACCACTATATATAAAAACAGATTAAAAAAACAAATTTCTTCTGTCTAGCACAGGGAACTATATTCAGTATCTTGTAATAACCTTAATGAAAAAGGTATGAAAATAAATATATGTATGTGTATGTATGACTCGGAAATTATGCTCTACACCTGAAGTTGACACATTGTAAATGACTACACTTCAATAAAAAAAAAAAAAGAAAAAAATTTAGAATGAAAAAAAAGATATCAAACAAATGATAAATCCAATCCATTTGGACAAGTTCAATAAATTTTGCCTTCCCCACCAAAAAAAAAGTGCGTGTCCCAGGTGTAGTCTCAGTAGAACTGATTGAGACCATGTATCTTATATTGTTGAGTATATACATAAAACTTATTTTTAAAAGTTTATCAGTGATTAGTCTCTTGGTGGATTCTATGCCCCTTCAAGCAAAACAAAAACAAAAACCGCAGAGTTAGAATAAAGGGATGACAAATGATTCCCGTATTATTTATAAATCATGTAATGCTGGACAGGGTGTATAACATGTGGTTCTGGGGTTGTGCAAAAAAGGAGAATATAAAACAAGGTCAAACAGACTATTTCTCTTTAAGGGCAGAGACTGCGCCCTCCAGTTTTTAGCAAGATGCCTTGCACATAGTAGGTAGTCAATAAATATTTGCTGCATGAATCAGCAAATGAAGGAATGGCAAGAAGACAGGGAGTGAGGTTGCTGGATGAAAAACAACAGCTCTAATTCCTTCCCTCAATAAATACTTATTGATTACTTATTCTAAAAGTAACCTATCTGCAATATTCATATCAGTGTTGTCTTCCAAAAATGCTGCATAATTTCTAGATTTATAGGGAAAGATTTCTACATAGAATGTTCTGGAATAAACTAGAAATTGAACATTATATAAAAGCTACTCTGGACTCTGAGGCAACTGCAGGACCAGAATCCTTTATCTGCAATTCCAAAGTCTACAAAATTCTGAAAACCAAGAGATTTTGTAAGTTTGGAGCCAATACCCATTGGACCTGAACTGATGTTAGCGAATTTATTTATATACTTTATATACTTAGACTAATCAGACATTTCACTGAGAAATATTAATATGTTTGGAGATGCTGCTCTAGACCTCAAAAGGCTGTTGTATAATGTGCACTTAACTATCTTTGTAAAATCTGAAAAATTCTGGGGAACACCAACCACATTTGGCTCCAGAGTTCTGAATAAGTTATTGTGTATTTGTACAAAATTCCCTTTGAAAGACTAGAAAGAAGCTGTGATTAAAATCTGGTCAATAATGGAAGTAGAATTCAGGTGAGTTCCCAATCTACGTAATACATACTTTTTAATGTTTACTATGAAGAAAACAAATAGGATTTACAAACATTAGATTTTTCTAGAACAAATTATTCACAAAAGAAAGAAAAGGTATTTTGAATCTCTCTTTTTTCAAGATTCGGATTCTGAACTTACCCTTTCACTTTTCACAGAACCAGTGACATCGTCATCATTTAGGTGGCGCTTGAACTTGGGAGGCATTTTTTTTTTAAATCAGGGAGTACTCTTCTACTTCCCAGTAGAATAAGTTTTCACCACCTTAAAGAGAAAATAAATTTCATTTCATCAGACTTGAGCCTGTGGGGTGTAAGCTAAAGCGCTTAAAACAGTGTACAAAGCCCTAATTAGGGTCCCCCTCCACTTCCCTGACTTCCACTGCTCCCTCTCACCTGCTCCACTCCAGTGATCCTGGCCTCCATGCTAGGGCTCAATATGTAAGAAAGAGTTAAAAACATGAGAAAACGGAGATAACTTTCTGAAGAGAACATGTGGAGGAAATTAGTGACATTTTTATAAAAGGAAAGAGCAGACTGTACAGGAGAGGAGGAAAAATAGGAGGCTGTCCCCTTGAGATTGAGAAATCAGCTGCTTTAAGATTTTAACGTGGAGTCAGCAGACAGCAGAACATTTCTAACTCTCTCACTTTTACTGAGTTGCTTAAACAATGATTCCGTTTCCTCATCTGTAAAATGGTGATTTCTAGGCTTCGGCATGGAGTTTGGATGGTCAAATCAGGTTACCACAAACATGCAAAAACATTCTGTAAACTATAATGTTCTGTTTTAAAGCACAGCCCTAGGTGCTCCAAGAAAAGGGGTAAGTTTGGTAAGTACTGGGTTAAACAAAGCCAAGTTTGGTTTAGTTTGGTTTTGCTACAGAAAATCTCACAGCTTTTTATATGCCAATATGCATTGTGATTTTCCAGGAAAATACCTGAATATGCAACATACTGAACATTTTTTTGAGAAAAAGCTGACATATGCAAACATGAGTTTTCAGTATGTTGGACTAGAAGATGGATGAAGAATGAGACTAGCTAAGATGTACTGAGTGGCTGGTTTACTGTGTGTTAGGCACTGTGCTCAGTGATTTACACACTATTTTCTCTTACTCTTTACATCACTCTTTTGAAGTAGGCACTAGGAAACTAAGAAAATTAAGGTTTAGTAAAGATAAGTAACTAACAGTGTTAGTCACTCTACTCATTGAAATAGCAGAAACATAGGCATAAATTAATCAATGGCTGTGCCTGATCAGTTTTAATATTTATCCAATTAGCTGTCTATCAGGTTACACAGTTCTGTTCTAGGAAGACCACTTCCCTGTAACAACCTAGTAGCCCTCTTTCTGTTTCCACAAGAAGAAACACCTCTAAGAACTTTAAGTATAATGAGACATTAGTTTGTTGGTTAATACTATATACTTAAAAAAAAAAAGCCAAGAGTCCAGTTTCATAAACCAAATAAAGTAAAATTTTAAGCTGACTTCCCATCAAAACAAATTGATACACTTTCCTTTGATTCAAAATGCTTTTCCAAAACAGAAGCTTAATCATTTGTAGCAAAAACGAAATACTTGCTACCTAAGTAACAGCTCTAGAGTTCTTCATTTCTGTCACATACATCTGGCAACTGACCCATTTTATTCCCCATACTTTGATTTCAGAATAATTCATTCATGCAGAAATGCTACAGAATGTATCAAAAAACAGATAACAAAGGAAGCAACCGAATAATTAAGGGCTTTTCTTTTAATTATACCCGTATTTTATTTATATTTTAAACTCCACAAACGGGCTGCCTCAACATCCAAAAGCAGATAACAGGCAGACTTACATAACATCTTTGTGAAACATACAGGAAAGCTACAAATTTAATACAAGTTTCATTACGAGCAAACCCAAACTCGGATCAGTAATCCAGGGATCAGCTTTATGAAGGCAAGAAATCGCTGTCTGACAAACATAAAAGCCATCAGCAAAGCAGCTGGCAGATTAATTAACTGCGCTTAATGAACAACAGGGCAACTGATATTTGTACCAAACAACTAGTAGAAATAAACCATGCTCAGATATTAAGATTTATAAATATTCTACCTAAGATACCCCCTCAAAAAATACATATGAATGCAGGTGTTTGTGTCTAGGTATATATATGTAAATATAAGAGCCTATATGATGTATTTCAACACTGGAGGGAGACCTCCAATACACTTAAGTGTCACATCTTTGCTTCTTATGCCATCATTATACGTTTACAATTTCTTGTATGTTTTGAAAAGATAGTACGTTCTGTATTCACTGGCTTTACACGTAATAAACTTCTAACCTGTTGTTTAGTAAATGTTGATTTCATTTTTGTTTTACGCAAACAACAAGCAAACCAAAACCCCTGGTATTTCATTTCACAAAAAGCTCGAATCCGAACAGAGGCTTTCCTTTTCCCAGCCTCCGTTCCCTTTCTGACTCCTCTTCCTCATTTCTCATCTCAGCAGTCTTGGCTGGTGCAGTTTCACGGAAATAAGTGACTTGGATGGACACAGGCTGGAGATGTTATTCCCAAAACCTGTCAAAGTGTAATGATTCACCTCACCTTCCGGTCATTATAAACGCAGCGGGGTTGGCGCTCTCTCTCCCAAGCCTTTGAATAATGAAACAAATCCATCCCCTCCAGCAAGCAGCTCCGTTCAACCCCCCACCCCATCTGTCGCACCAGGCCACGTCCCCCGACATCTGCTCCTCACTCCAGTCCTTTCTGCCCCAAGATACCCACTCAGGTTCCCGGCTGCCACCCACTCCTCTCCAATCTTCCCATCTCCCCAGAGCACCCTGCAATTTGCATTCTCTCCCTTAACCGCCCCCCACCACACACCCCAGCTCCGGTCGTCCCTCCTAGGGCACCTACGGCCCGACCCCAGCCTTTTCCCACTCGGGGCTCCCTCCCCGGCCCCTCGAGGCCGGTCCCCAGCTCGACGCGGACGTTGGGAGCGGCGGGGCAGGGGCGTCGTCCCGGTTTCCTTCCTCCGCACATCAGCCCCTCCCGTCGGGACCAGGCGGGCGCCCGTACCTGAGTCTCCCGGGGAGCTCCGGGCAGCTCTCGGGGGCGGGCAGCGCTGGGTGGGCGGGGGAAGGAGTGGGAAGCGGAGGAAGAAAGCGGGGTGGGCAACACAGTGGGCGCGGACACGGCGTCGGCCGCTCCGCTGCAGCTGCGCCCCCGCTCAGCGAGCCGATCGGCGCTCCGCGGCCTGGCGCCAGGCGGCGGGGGCGGGTCCAGGCCGCGGAGATCGTCGAGGGAGTCGATCCCACCCTTCGCTCTCTACCTAGAGGTCCCGGCGGACGCCAGGTTTGGGTCCAGATCCCCAGGATGTACTTGTGCTTTAAGGCAGAAACGGCAACCTCGGGTTCCTGAGGTCCTCGCCAAGACTGGGCGTTCGGGGGAGGTGGAGGAAGCTCTGAGAAGTCACCGAGGGCTGGGCGCTGAGGGCTAGTTCGTGACTGGGGTTGATGAGGCGTTAATAAGGTGGTGCTTTGTGCGCGGTCCATCCCCCGGGCTACGGAAGCCGAGCAGAAAAACGGGGATGGCTCGAAGCCCGAGGACCGGCTTCGGCTAGTCTAGAGCCTTTTCTGAAGAAAGGAGATTTGTGTGATCCCTTGTTTATAGCATCAGAGGTGGACCTGGAGAGAGACCTTCAGGGTACTCATTAAGTCTCCTTGTTTTGGACAGTAGGAATCTCTGGACCAAAGAGATTTACGTGACGTTGCACAGCTAGTTTGGACAGATTTGAGACGAGGTCTCAGTGTTCTTTCCCCTGTATGCTGTAGAGTTCTAACGTAAAATAACTGGGTCATACACCAGGCAGACACCGGAGCCTTCAGGTTTCAGGTGGGAAATCACTCTCGCGTGGCCATTACACTGTTCTCTTTTCTTCCTACCTCCCCTCCCCCGAAGTTAGTAGCATATTTAAGGCTGCAGTAGCTGGGCATAGTAATCCAAAGCAATTCCACTTTTTTTTTTTTTTTTTTTTGCTTTCTCCTTTTTGTCTTATTTATCCATCCCTCCCACACATGCCCCAGGTGGATTGTTTTATCGGGTCGTTCCCCCCCCCCCCCATCAATTTGCTTGCTACTCATCTTTCTTACTAAATATCTCTGGGCCCTTTGTGTAATACAGTTTAGTGCATATAAGCCAAACAAACGCTAATTAATTGAAAGATACCTTGGTGAGGGCAATGACTCTCAAGTTAATTATGTAGAGTTGAACCACCTGGAACGCTTTAGCAATGACTGATGCCCAGGCACTTGCTCTGACGTTCTGATTTAATTGGCCTGAGATGTTGAGAAGGAGTGAGCCATAGGTTGTCAACTGAAGCTTCTGAAAGCCTGGTATTAGACTGACACACTATCTGTCGGACCCAAGCTTACATGGACTGAAATGGTCTACCTAGAAGGCAAGCTACTTATAGTACGTTTCTCTGTGTAGGCATGTTAGTGGGATTACCCATCCATAGATGTCTCAGAAGGTATTTTTTTCCTTCTACAGGTGATTTTATATCTGCGTATCTGTTTGATATGGGTGCTTCCCAGCTTTGCTGTCTTAGCCAATTACAGGTTTAACCAGTTACAGCCTCAGCCCTTTTTACAGGACAACTTAAGGCAATATGATGGGTGCACTGTACCAGCATATCATTGCATAACTTGTGTGAATCAACCATTCTTTTGGGTTTTTTTAACCATAGTTCTTTAGTTCTGCCAAACATTTTGGTATGATTGCTTTAGAGAGGGGTAATGCAAATCTCACTCTTTAATCACCTGAACAAAGTCTCTCTATCCCCGACACTTCTGAAACCTTAGGACATGTCTTTTTACAGTTACTGTAGATCAGGTATGCCTGGCTGCAAAGGCCGGCTGAACAGGTGCATGGTCATTCAGGAAAATCAGGTTGGCCAGGGACCTGGAACAGGGCGAGCCTCAGGAGAGGCCAGGATATTAACCCCTCATCAGACACATGATTTGCAAATACTTACTTCCATCTCACAGGCTGCCTTTTCACTCTGTTTATTGTTTCCTTTGATGCATAGAAGCTTGATGTAGTCCCATCTTGTTGCCTGTGCTTTCGGTGTCGTATCCAAGAAGATATTGCCAAATCCAATGTCATGAATCCAATATCCTATGTTTCTTCCAGGAGCTTTATAGTTTTGGGTCTTACCTCAAAATGGATTAAAGACATAAATGGTATTTTTGTATATGGTGAGGATAGGGCCCAACTTTGTTCTTTTGTATGTAGCTATTCAGTTTTCCCAATGACAAGGAGATTGGTATTTTTGAGGCTAATGGAGCAGGCCAGTGTGTCTGGAGCTTGGTAAACAGGGAGAGTGGTAGAAGAGAACTTCGGAGATGTAGGCAGGGTCTGGGTCATGAAAGAAATTTATAGGACATGCGGAGTCTAGATTCCATTCTCATTGCATTGGGAAGCCACTGGAGAGTGACATGAACAGATCTATACTTTTAAATAATCATTGTTTTCCTCAAAAAGTTAAATATATTTGACACAACATTGTAAAGTGACTATAACTCAATACAAAATGTTTTAAAAAAAGTTAAACAGAATTATATGGCCCAGCAATTCCACTCCTCCATATACATTCTAGATAACCGAAAACACACATTCATACAAAAACTTGTACATGAACGTTCATAGCAACATTATTCATCATTGCCAAAATGTGTTAACAACACAACTGTTCACCTGTTGATGAATACATGCACCACATTTTGTTTATCCATATGATGAAATATTATTCAGGTAATACATGGAATGAAGTACTGTTACATGCTACAACATGGATGAACCTTGAAAACATTATGCTAAGTGGAAGAAGCCAGTCACAAAAGACCACATACTATATGATTCCTTTTTTTATGAAATCTCCAGAGTCAGAAATCTATAGAAACAGTAGATGAATGGTTGCAAGATGGTACGAGGAGGGAAAAATAGGACTACCTGCTAATAGGTAGGGGGTGTCTTCTGTGGGTGATAAAAAGATTCTGGAATTAGGTAGTAGTAATGGTTGCATAGCATTATGAATATACTAAAACCCACTGAAGTGTAATTTTTAATGGTCTTTTTTTTTAATAAAGGAAAGATTTATTTGATCTGAAGAGGAACCAGAGTATAAATTGTGAATTTTGTTATGTGAAGTGTATCTCAATTAAAAAATGCTTCATATTAAAAAAAAATCACTGTGGCTACTGTGTGGTAAATGGGCTGAAGTTGGGCAAGAGCAAAGGAGGCAAAGGAGGCAAAGGAGGGCACTAGGTAAAGGATCAGAAGGCTAGACGTTTGATCAAATTCACATACTGAGAAATGGATAGATCTTTCTGATTCCAAATCCCATATTCTTAACATCTGGACTACATAGTTTCCTATTAATAACAGGGATTTAAATTTAGCCCAGGGTCCCCTTTCCTGCCATCTCTCTCTAGAAATGTTCACACCATACTTCCTGAGGACATGTCTCTGCTGAGTTTTCAAACACTAGAATGGTTGCTTGGATGAAATTTCCACATACTAGGAAAAACATTTTCCTTCTTCGTATCAGAACAAATGAGCATAAAGGTACACTGTTCAAAGATGAGAGGGATTAAGAACAGTAAAACATTTGGCACCGTAATTTGAGATTCTTCTTAGGGGAAGACCTTTCTGCACCCTTATGGCAAGAAAAGTGTTTTAGCTTTAGAGAGGGATTGCATATTAGACTAAAGGGAATTTTGTTCTCCTGGATGTTTTGAAGTTCTCTGGATCTGAATGTTAAAAAAATACCTTAGGTGGAGCACTTAAGGGATTTTTATTTATTAAATACTGTTTTAAAATCCTTTTCTTTGGTGGTAGAAAATGTTATGGGCTGAGGACAGGGCATCCAATAAAATGGGATACATGAGTTGCTCAGGGTAGATGTGCTGAGTGCTGGAGTTTGATAAAAACAACTTGTTTTCCAAGGGTTTTTTTCTTCTGCAAAATAACTGAAATATAAAATAAAGTTATGGAGAAAACATTGTAATAGTTTAACCTTGTACTCTTTCCCATTATCCAGGCTGTAAAACACAAAGATGGGATCCAAATGGAGGGCTTCGTGAGCCCCCTCATGTAGGGGTCCGATGCACCAGGCACACACCCTTTGGCACCATTCCCTCATCTTCCCTGGCTTTCCAGTTATCAAAATGTTACTGCCTGCTGGCCCAGTATGCTATGCTCTCTGCTTTTCCCCCGCAAAAGTGGACATAAATGCTTTGCAGTCCATGCATTTCAGAAAACTGGTGCACTTACAGTCGGAAACTACTGAACAAAGAAAATCCTGGGAATCAAGTACAATGCCCAGAGGCAGGCATGGCTGAATTCACTCAGTGATGTACCACTTTTTCATTTATTTGTAATTAACTGGCGTTTTGCCTTAGTTGTGTGTGTGTGTGTGTGTGTGTGTGTGTGTGTGTGTGTGTGTGTGTGTATCTCCATCTCATTATTTCAAAGTAATATATGAGAAAATTCTTGGCAAATGGCAGGTTATACACGAACTAAAAAATACTATTATGATTATTCCAATCTTAAGAATCCAATGTCAGCTAAAGAATTACTTCTTAGGGAAACAATACCTTCAAAAAACATTGATGCCAGTTAATAAAATGTTACATTATCCTGGGATGTCATGTGTGCCTTCCATTGTTCCAAGACACAGGAGACTATTTATTTCTTAGTTTTTCAGATGTGGAAAACAAACTCATTTGCAAAGGAGACTTCCAGTATGAAACAGTTTCCAGCATTATATAGGCCACTCCCTGTTCACCAAGGAGAGGTTCCCTTTAAGCAGTTTTATATCCCACTCAAGCCTTTTCATGTCTTGGACAACCAACTCCAGTTGGATACCACGGACAGAATTTGAGACGGGTATGGGCCCTGGGATAGGCATGCCAGGTGGGGAGACTGGCTCTTAGCTCTGGCTCCAGGTTTTACAAGTGTGATGACCTCTGAAATCCTTGCAGCAACAGTTCTACAAATGATGCTCTATCTCCTTCCCTGTTTCTTTCTATAGATGATTTCCCCAGTCATCCAGAGTCCAATGTGGAGGCCATTTTGAGTCCCTCAATCTTTCATACCCTATACATCATCAGTCATCAGTGCTTCAGTTCTTGCTAAGAACATCTCTCATATTACCAGTCCTTTTCAATGGTAACAACCCTCGTTCTCCAATGGCAAGTTTAATCTACATGCTTGGAATAGAAGAACTCTATTCTTCTCAAAACCTGACCTTCTCCTCAGTTTCTAGCTTTATCTTCTGCTGCTCTCCCCCGACTATAACCCTCTGCCCAACCACACACTCCCTCTCACGTCTACGCACTGTCTTACTTTCCTGTGGCTACTGTAGCAAATTACCAAAAACTCAGCTCTGGAGGAGAATCCTTTTCCTTGACTTTTCCAGCTTCTAGAGGTACTTTCCTTGGCTCGCGCCCCCCACCCCCTCCATCATCAAAGCCAGCAATGCTGAGCCATTCCTCATGTGACCACCTCATTGCTTCTCCCTCTTCTGCCCTCCTCTTTCACTTTTAAGGACCCTCGTGATTACACTGGGCCCATATGGATAAACTGACTAATCTCCCTATTTTAATGTTAGCTGATTCAGCAACCTTAATTCCTCTTTGCCATGTAACCTAATGTACTCACAAATTCCGGGAATTAGGACATGGACATCTTTGTAAGTACATTATTCTGCCTACCACATGCTTTCTCCCATCCTCGACCCCCCAAATTTTCAGAAATGCTTTTAGTTATCTATTCCTCATTTTGCAATTACCTTAGCAACAGTCACTTAATTGAATATTGTTACTCAAAATCTTATTTTTCAACTAAGCAAGACTAACTGCAAATTATGTATTCAGAGGTCTGGATTTACATTTTCAGGGAAAAAACCCCACAATGTTGAATGGCTTTATCTAAGCTCAGTTTGCATTTTAAATCATACTTGTTTGAAAAGATATATGCACCCCAATGTTCACAGCAGCATTATTTACACCTGCCAAGATATGGAAGCAAGCTAAATGTCCATCAACAGATGAATGGACAAAAAAGATGTAGTGTATATATACAATGGAATCCTACTCAGCCATAAAAACGTGATATTTTGCCATTTGCAGCAATGTGGATGGACTTGGAGGGCATTATGCTAAGTGAAATAAGTCAGACAGAGAAAGGCAAATGTTGTATGATATTACTTACATATGGAGTCTAAAAAATACATCGGTGGGGAGCGTATAGCTCGGTGGTAGAGCGCATGCTTAGCATGTACGAGGTCCTGGGTTCAACCCCCAGGACCACCATTAAAAATAAATAAATAAATAAACCTAATTACCTCTTCTGCCCCTGCCAAAAATAAAAAATAGAAAAATTAAAAATATAATAAACTAGTATATATAACAAAGAAGCAGCAGACTCACAGATATAGAGGACAAACTAGTGGTTACCAGTGGGGAGAGGGGCACAATGGGTAAGGGATTAAGAGGTACAAACTATTAGATATAAAATAGGCTCCAAGGATATATTGTGGAACACAGGGATGATAGCCAATATTTCGTAATAACTCTAAAAATTGTGAATCACTATATTGTACACCTGTAACATATACTATTATACATCAACTATACTTCAATTAAAAAAAATCATACTGGTAACCACTCAGAGGATCGTAATAAAATACAAAGTATTTTAATATCTAATTGGCCTAAATTAACCAAGGACACTAATGATAACATACCTATTAATTGTATTTCACAGGCAAAACTTGAGAGAAATGTTGCAATTATGAGTATTCTAAAAGACAGACTCTAATATTATATATCTAAAGTATTTTTGCGTTAGTCATTCATACACTTTCAGGAAGCTTCCCCAGCAAGTTTTAGCTTAAAGTGCTCTGGTTGTTACTGCTTTCTTAGGCAGGCACAGGTGGAAATAGGTGAGTTACTTACCCTCTTGGTCTGAGACATAGTGCAAACAATAATTGTATTTTTAGGGCATCAAATAAGGGGTGGAGCTCGGGCTGCGCTGATTGAAATCACTCCTTATGACCTTTTCTAATATCATGTCCTTATCAGAAAGGACAGTAGAGAGAGAGGGAAAAGAAGGAGTTTCCTGAAGAGAACTGCAGAGGGTGAAAATTCTTGATTCTTACCTACGTCATCCTGATGCTACTGCAACAAGTTTAGGTGAGCAGTATTTAACAAAACAGTCAGATTATAGAATCTTCAAAAATATTTTTGTCCCTTCCTCAGAAAAGCCTTCTCAGTCACCCCCTAAATCAGAAGACGTCTCAAAGATATCTGATCTTGTGGAATCTTATGCTTCTCCTTCACAGCACATATCACGAACCTTCATTACAGATTATTTTTTGTAATTATTTGATGTGTGTCTTCCATACAATTGCCTTGCTTACCATTGCATCCTTAGCTTTCACCACAGAGTTTGGTTCATATTAGTCAGTTTAAATGTTTGTTGAATTGAATAAATCCTTGAAGTGAGAGGGGAGAGGCTGTGCTTTTTTGGGTTTTTGGGTATTGTATAGCTGTTCAAGGACAGTGTCCTCAGCCCTCAATAAATGCTCTCTGCAAGAGCCCACATCTCACCCATTAGGAACCCTGCATGATGCAGTAGCAGACGCCACCTCAGAGGCTCTTTCCAGCTCACCTTATCTTAGGTAGAGAGGAAATGATGTGAACCCAGCAAGCCGTATATGAAAATAGATTTTCTTTGATGTGACTTATCGCAATTATATTTAAAAGCAGTAGTTCTCAAAGTGTGGTCCCTGGGCCAACAACATCTGTATCACCTGAGAACTTGTTAGAACTGCAAATCCTTGGGCCCCACTATAGACCTGGTGGATCAGAAACTCTGGGGCTAGGGCTCAGCAATCTGTTTTTTAAGCCCCCCAAGCTGATTTTGATGCATGCAAAGTTTGAGAACTACCCCCTTTAAACCAAAGTTCAAGCCCAGTTTAACCAATGTACAGAATCTACTTGGCTATCTATGCTAGTGAGGTCTAAAACAGCCCAGACTACAACGCTCAGTTCCAAGCCTACCTGCCCCCAGTCTGTAATTTCCCCCTTGCAATATGTAATGCTGTGAAAGCTCAATGATGCATGTATTTTAAAACAGTGTTCTTCACAGGAACTTACTTAGGTATTTGGATGAGCATCCGAAAGCACATTATGTTCACTAAACACATAAAACAAGCAGTAGTAACTACTTAATAGATGACATCAGAATGACGACCTAAGGAGGCCCATTACCAAAATGAGTCTTAAGTTTTGCATACTGTGCTTTGAGAGGAGGAGGGAGAGTACCCACTTCTGAACACCTAGTTGTTATTCTTTTCCTCTGAATTTTCATGTTATTACATTATTAATAGTGGCATCTTATGTTCTGGTGCCGAAAAAATTGAGCCAAGGGCCATTTCCCTCCAAATTAAACTTGAATTATACAAGTAAAGGCGGGGGCGGGGGGTGGGGGCGGGAGATGCAGAATTTAACATGGCTGGGATGGGCAGTTTTCTTCTGCTATGGACTTGGTTCTACTCATCCCTTGCCTCGTTTCCTTCTAATTTACAGGTTTTTCTTCTCGGAGACCCCCTCCTCCAGGGTGCCCACCGCGGTCCCCTTCAGCCCTTGTGTGGCTCGTGACCAGAACTGGAGACGAAGCTGGCTCCGGGGCGAAAGAAACACAGTGCCTGGGAAGCCTGCGCGCTCTCTTCCGCGGCTGGAAAGCCCAGAGCTGAGAAGAATGCTCCCGCGCAGCAATCGGTCGCGAACTAGGGACTAAGCCAGCCGGGCCTCTCCTGCCCCGCCTCCGGCCGGCGGCCCCGCCCCGTTCCGGCCTACGTAAGTAAACGCGCGCCGCCTGCGACGAAGCCGTCGGCGTGAGGCCAGCGCGTCGCAGCCAATGAGGTTCCAAGAACCAAAATCACTAACCAATGAGCTGCTGGCATGGTGGGCGGCCGACCAATCGCGAAGCCTCACACCCGGATATGATTGCCGGTTCTGAAACCAAGATCTAAAAAAAATGTGAGGGGCTTCCCACGTGGGGGCAGGGCCATTGGGCGCGGAGCAGGGTGTGAGAGTTTATTAGGTTTAGTGTCTAGAGCGCGTGGTGGGAGTGTAAGGGTCATCCCTTTGGGCTTTGAGGTGGGAGGGGTGGTGCAGATCAATGTGGCTGTTTGTTCGTGGAAAGAATTCCCGCTGCGGTGTCCCAGAGCCAGCGTGTGGGGAAGCCCGTCCTCCGATGGTACAGCACAGGGAGTAGGAGAGTCTTAAAGACGCGTCTCGGGCAGTGGGAATATGAATCTCTTACCTAAAAGCTCTAAGGAGTTTGGCTCCGTTGACTATTGGGAGAAGTTCTTCCAGCAGCGGGGAAAGAAAGCTTTCGAGTGGTATGGAACCTACCTAGAACTATGCGGGGTGCTACACAAATACATCAAGCCCAGGGAAAAGGTAAGAGCGCGGCCTGGCAGCCCTGTGTGTGTTCTGGAAGGTGGGACGTGATAACAGAAATAATGCACTTGGTAGACCGAGACAGGCGTGAGAGCCCTAATTGGGCCCATATTTTAAGGATTCCATGCAATGTTCTGGCTGAAAGGCAATTACAAAATATCCTTTTAAAGGTTTTCAGATAACAGAGCTTCCGCCCCCAGCTCATCCTTGAATTAATAACCCTACTGGAAGAATGACTCCTTTAGTGGTGCAACCTAGATATCTCCTCCTAGTGAAGAAACTGCTTTTCTGCCACTGTGCATCCCTGTGGAGCTGGCAGCACCTGTGACTTTTACTGATAAATGAATCTGTTATCAAATAATTGTTGCGGGTTTACTGACTTTCAGGCGCTGTGCTCAGCGCTTAAGCCACAAGAGCGTTAAGATTTAAATCTTGGGCACGTTCCAGAAGTGGAAAGTGTTAAATACAATAATAGGAAGTAGGGAAGGAAAAAGGATAGGAAATGAACATTCAAGGAGGAACCTTTAAGAGCCAAGCCTTATGTTGGGTGCTGTGTACGTGTGTTGGTTTAATCACTGAGTTCTCATAATAAACTTCCAGGTGAGTGGTGGTACACGAACTCTACACATGAGGAAACTGAGGTTCTGAGAGCCAGGTTCTTGCTGAAGATCATACATCTAGTAAGTGGTCACATGGGAATTTAACTTAGGCCCATCTAGCTCCAAAGCTTATGCACTTGTCATTGTACCATGCTTTTCCAGAGACAGTGACATCGGGGAAGAATTTTGAAAGATCAATGGGAGATTGCTGTACAGAGAGGGAGACAACAATCTGTGTTTTATGTTTTGTTTCAGCAAATAGGATATCATGAGTTGGAGCCGAAGGCATGAGTGGAATATGGTTATGCCAGACCTAGGTTTTCAACAGTAAAACAAATAGATTTCAGCTGTAACTAGTGTTTTTGGATTCTGTGACTTCTATCAATTCTTGTGTAATAAATCCTTGATTCAGAGAAAAGAACAATCCTGATTAGTCTGTTTCTACATAACTTGCCTTGTTATAGCTGAGTGTGGTGTGTCAATGGTGAGTTCCTTTAACAAGTGGTGTTTCAAAATGGAGCCTAGAATCAGCTCTGTAATGGTGCTCTTCCCTGACAGTAGCATCTCCCCCTTCTGAAGACATGCAACAGCCAAGACAAGACATGATCCCTTGGAGTACCTGAAGGTTGTTCCTTTGCCTCAATCACTTCCATCTTGGTTTTTCTCCCCTAGGTGCTGGTGATTGGGTGTGGTAACTCAGAGCTAAGTGAGCAGCTGTACGATGTGGGCTATCAGGATATAGTGAACATTGACATCAGTGAGGTTGTCATCAAGCAAATGAAAGAACGCAATGCTGGCCGACGGCCCCAGATGAGCTTCTTGAAGATGGACATGACACAGATGGAGTTTCCCGATGCCTCCTTCCAGGTGGTGTTGGACAAAGGCACCCTGGACGCTGTCCTGACAGATGAGGACGAGAAGACCCTGCAGCAGGTGGACAGGATGCTGGCTGAGGTTGGCCGTGTCCTGCAGGTGGGCGGTCGCTACCTCTGCATCTCCCTGGCTCAGGCTCACGTCCTGAAGAAAGCAGTGGGTCACTTCTCTCGGGAGGGGTGGATGGTGAGGGTGCACCAGGTGGCCAACAGCCAGGACCAGGTGTTGGAAGCAGAGCCTCGGTTCTCCCTGCCTGTCTTTGCCTTCATCATGACCAAGTTCAGGCCAGTCCCTGGCTCTGCCCTTCAGATCTTTGAGCTGTGTGCTCAGGAGCAGGGCAAGCCTGTGCGGCTGGAGAGTGCCGAGCGGCTGGCCGAGGCGGTGCGGGAGCGGCAGCAGTATGCCTGGCTGTGCAGCCAGCTGTACCGCAAGGCCGGGCTGGGGAGTGTGTCTCTGGACTTGTGCAATGGGGACACGGGGGAGCCACGCTACACCCTCCACGTGGTGGACAGCCCCACTGTGAAACCATCGCGGGACAGTCATTTTGCCATTTTCATCAGTGAGTTGGGATTGCTCCCTCTCTTCCCTGGAGGGGCTGGCTTACAGGGGCTGGGGCTGGGGCTTCGGTGGATGGGTATACCTTGGCTGGTTTTATCTTACAGGGGGAGGCACTTCAAGAGGTTAGACTGGCCAAGGCACGAGGAAGGGGAAGTAGCAGCTACCCAGCTGCCTGCTTGAATTGGAGGCTAATTTTTTCCCATCTTCCACTGCAAAGGCTTGATAAAGTGGGAGAATGGGGTTGGTAGGGAGGTGGGAGAAGTAATACAGATACATTTCAGCAGGTCACCTGTTGTAGAGAGGCCAGTTACTTTGTAACCTGGAGTGTGAGGCCGTGGGGTCCCAGCCCTGTAGCCTGTGAGCTGGGGACCTGGAGAAGCTTCTGTGCTTCTCTGCTGAATTGAGAGAGACAGTCCAGAGGAGTAGCTAAAAAAGTGAGCTCTAGACCCAGACTGTTTGGGCTCCAGTCCTGGCTCAGTCCCTTCCTGGTGGTGTGACATTACTTTTCTTTCTGTGCCTTGATTTCCTCATCTCTAAAGTGAGATCACAGTTATGTCGTTGTGAGAGGTATAAAAGCTTTTTGTATGGTGCCTGGCATGTGATAAGTCTTACAAATGTTAGTGTTATTATTGAAAGGAGTAAATGACACCAGATTTACCTTGGTAACCATCAAAAGAGATAGTATGAGGAAAAGCTTTCAAAAGTCGAATATTCTGGACAAATGTGAGGTGTTGCTATGTCGTGCTGGTAATTTGTTTCCTGACATCAAATCCATTTTCCCCAGTATTCCCTTCCCCAACTGTCCGCCTTTGGGAACACATAGCACAGTGGATACGAGCTTGGAGTCTAGGGCTGGACTGCCTGGCTTCACCAGTTACTAGCTGTGTGAACTTGGGCAAATAATATAACTTCTATATCTTAACATTGTCATTTATAAAATCGGGATAATAATATTCCCTGCATCTTGGGCTACTGTAAGGACATGATTAGTTTCAGTTGGTAAACTGGTTGGAATAATGTCTGGCATGTAATAAGTGTTACCATTATTGCTATTTTTCTTGCCCTAGGTACCTGCCCCGCTCCCCTTACATACATGCTTACACTGCCTTTCCAGTCGGGGTCCTGCCATGGGTCTGATTGATGGCAGCTTTGCTCTGGGCATTGTGTGCTAGGGAATTAACCGCCCCTCCGTAGGTCCCAGCTGGAAGGGATGCTGGGCCTGGGCGGGGGCTGGCCCTCTACCACGTGGGGCATTTTGGTTGTGGGCTTGAACACTTTTCCTGGCACGCTCAGTCAACAGGTGCCTCTTTCCAGTCCCCCAGGGTCGGGAGACCGAGTGGCTCTTTGGCATGGAGGAGGGCCGGAAGCAGCTGGCAGCCAGCGCTGGCTTCAGGAGGCTGGTCACAGTGGCCCTTCACCGAGGTCAGCAGTACGAAAGCATGGACAGCATCCAGGCCGAGCTGTCGGCCAGAGTCATGGAGCTGGCCCCGGCCGGGATGCCTGCCCAGCAGCAGGTAAT
Organism: Camelus ferus; assembly: GCF_009834535.1. NCBI lineage: Eukaryota > Metazoa > Chordata > Mammalia > Artiodactyla > Camelidae > Camelus > Camelus ferus. The sequence goes on along the minus strand of NC_045716.1, from coordinate 10,620,634 downwards.
GAAGTTTTGGCCGCAGCTTTCACGGTCTCTGCAGAAGTCATGCGAGCAGCCAGGAAGACAGAGGATGTCTAGGGTCCGTGAGCCTAGCCTGTTCCCGGAGGCACGTCAGCAGCTAAAAGCTGAGTGGTCAGAAATGACGTTCCCTTGCCCCAGGCAGTGAGAGGAAGGTGGGCGGCTGCCTTTATTGAGACCCACGGTAGCATCTGTGTCTCTGGGGCCCCCAGATGGCATGAAGGAAACGCTCTCCACCATGCAAGCTCCAGCTTCACGCTGCTGATTACTCAGACCGTGCTTCTCCTAACTCACTTTGCACAGGTCTTCCTTGGCCATTTTGCTTCTTAGAACCCTTGTTATCTGAGGTAGAATGAAAAAGGCTCAAAACAACTCAGCATAATTTTCAGGATATTAACATTCCTGGTCTGATGTTTCACTGGGAAGGAAACAAAGTTTTAGCCCAAACAGTGATACGGTATGATCAGTTGACACCATCTGTCTTGTGCTGTCCTGGTCACAAGACAGGGTAATTGACAGGTGACTTTATTGCAAGGACTTTATAGAAAGGAGTTTATCCTTCTTGATAGATGGGCAAGCTCAGGTACCTGGGGGCTTGGTGCTGAAATAACATCTGAAAAGAAGAACTCAGGCCAGAGGGTTCCCAGCTGGCAGTTCTGCCCACTAGACTGACTGGTAATTATAGATAAATGTGTGTTTGATTCTTCCTGGAAGACTCTGGGGTTGGTGTCCATCAGAGAAACCCAGATCCTGTGGGGAGGCTCGTTTGTGGCCTTCTCTGAACAGGGCCTATGTCTCTGCAAAGTTGGGAGTCCCTGGTAGTTATTAAATACTCTGCAGGTCTTTAAAAAGAAATAGATGTAAAGATGAGAAGGGAAATGGAAAAGTTCAGCGGGGGAAATGTATTTTTTCTCCTGTTTAGAAGAATGCAGAAAAAAGATGAGAATAACTGGGGGGAGGGAGAAATTTCTCCAGATTTAGAGCAGTTGCTTTCCCCCTGGATTTTCTTTTTCTCTCTGTTCAGAGTCCTTCTCTTATGATTCTAGTCCCTTTTTGAGGGTTCCCTCCAGCTTTTGTTGCCCTGGGCTGGTGAAACTCCTTTTAAGGATTATTGTTGAGGAGGTCATAGTTGTCTTTTGGAGAACCAACTGTGTTTCACTAATGGTTTGGGGGATTTTTATTTTGTTCAGTTGGTTTTCAAAAGGGTGAGTTAAACCTTCTGAGGTGTATTCACAGACCCCAGAAAAGTACCTCAACAGAGTGGCCAACCTTGGAGTTGCTGCTGCGCAGAACCTTGGCAGGGGGATGCCTCACATACTCACAAAGGGGAGGGGTTATCATTTCTCGTATTTCTTAATTGAGCTAGTGTTTGACCCCATGTCCACCATTCCTGCAGGTGCCCTTTCTGTCTGTGGGTGGGGACATTGGGGTCCGGACTGTTCAGCACCAAGACTGCAGCCCTTTGAGTGGCGACTATGTGATCGAGGACGTGCAGGGGGACGACAAGCGTTACTTTCGGCGGCTAATCTTCCTCAGCAACCGGAACGTGGTGCAGTCAGAAGCCAGGCTGCTGCAGGATGCGTCTCACAGAGGTGAGCGCCAGGGCATGGTGGGGGCCCACGTGGATGGGGCATGGGTGGGTGGGGTGGTCAGAAAGCCCCGGGAGCTCGGGGAGCTGTAGGACAGACCTGGATACCTGCGACAGGAGGCACGTGGCCCTGCAGGTCGTCCTCTTAACCGTCTGGCCCCTGAGGGTGTGAGTGGTGATAAGCAGAAGAGAGGTGGATGCTGTGTTCTTGAGCAGAGCCTGGCTCTGCAATGATAAGGGGCAGGGGTAATGGTTTACCAAATACATGCGATAATCACTTTCGTGCCTTCAGTTTAGAGGCCACCAATGGTACAGGGTGCTCCGTATACATCTGTATATTAATTCACTAGGCCTCTGCGAGGTGAGCCAGAAACCCAGAGGGTGCAGGTGAGCCCTGCCCTCCATGGTGCCACCTACAAGCACGTGTTTCAGAGGGTTTTAGAGTTGGTGGGTGCCTTAGGGGTCATCTAGTCCAGTGCTGTCCAGTAGGGCTTTCTGCAGTGAAGGAGACGTTTACTGTCCAGGTGGCTATCCAGTATGGTAGCCACTGACCACCTCCTGAACGTGGCTGGTGTAGCTAAGAAACTGGATCTTTAATTTTATTTCTTTAATACAGTGCCTTTTTTCAGAGTTATTATTTTTTATTTCTTTTTCTAATGTAATGCCTTTTTTTCAGGATTCTTATTTTTTATTTCTTTTTAATGTAGTGCTTTTTTCAGTTTTTTTTTTCTAATGTAGTACTTTTATATTTTAGAGTGACCTTTTTTTATTGATGTATAGTCAGTTTACAACATTGTATCCTTGTACTCCTTCTGGTGTACAATGTAATGTTTCAGCCATCCACATACATACATATACTCCTTTTCATACTCTTTTTCAATAGGTTACTATAAGATAATGAATATAGTTCCCTGTGTTTAATTTTATTTGATTCTGGTTAACTTACATTTAACTTTATCCAGTGGTTACAGGAGTGGCCAGGGTGGATCTCGACCACGTTCTCCAGGATCCCCTTTAAGTGGTCTCCCAGATGCTGCTCAGAAACTCCTGCTGATGGGGAGAGCAGCAGTTGCTTTCTCTGAGGTGGGGGGTATGTTTGTATTACAACAGCAATACTTGCTCGTTGTAATCAAGTCACAGACCAAGTGTATGGAGTGAAGAGTGCATGCTCCTCCCCTCCCCTTCTCCCCTTTGGAGGCACAGAGACTCAGGCTTGGAATCTGAAATCAGGTCTCCTGATTCCTGGTCGTTTCCTTTGCCTGATCATGCTGTCTTGTTGGCAAGGCCACCTGGAAGGAGGGTGAGAGAGGGAATTCAGAAACCCGTGAGGTCATGGATTTGCCCAGAACTCAGTCAGGTTACTCTGGCAGGACGGCTTTCTCTGAGGCTGTCCCTTGGTCAGGTGCACCCATGTTTGTTGGGCTCGTGTGCTGTCTATCATTTGGTCACTCTGGCTACAGTTTGGTTCAGTGTCATCTCACTGAAAGCTCAGTAAAATTGCTTAAAAGAACATTTTGCCCTCCAGTTAGGGTTTTTGTTTTTGTTTTTCACTGTTGTCGATTCCCTAGCCTTAGTATCACTCAGTTGTCATGGGCATACTCTTCCTCATGGAGGTATTGGTGAGCAAGAAGGAGGATGTGTTAAAAGGTGGTTTGACACCTCTGAAAGGTACACTGTCTCTCACGCATCAGTGCCCAGTGCTGCTGTGGTGTGCACCTGGCCCCTAGGAAAACCCAGAACCTTCCACTTGCTGTGTCCCGGGGCAGTTGAGGAAGTAGGTAGAGGGAAAGTAGAGGGGCCTTTTGTAGGAGTCTCCCCCTTCTGTGAACATCTGGGATTTCCTCGTCTAGTCAGATGGTTCATATTACTTTCTGTGGGATATAGTAGGCAGGTGCTGGGTATTGGAGACAGGCAATCCCAGGTTCAGATCCTGGCTGCACTGCCGACTAATTCTGGGTCTAATTAATCATTAACCCTTCAGGTCCTCAGGTTTTCCATCTGCCAAGAATTGGAATAAGAGGGTTGTTACAAGGTTGTTGTAAGAGTAAAATTCCTAGTACAATAATTGGCATAGAGGAGGAAATTAGTAACTTTAAGTCCCTTTTCCCTAAAAGAATTTATGAATAAAATTCTCTCCTGTTCATGGCCTGACATTTCTCTGAGGAGAAGTACTAGTACTCCTCATGTGAGTTTTCCCAGTGTTTTGAGTTTTGGGGTATTTCTTTACCATTTTCCTTTTCTGACTCTGGTATCCAGTGGTGTGTGTTAGATGTTTAACAACCTTCTCTTTGAGGGAAAAAAACACCATGATATGTACCGTTTGCCAATTTCTGTGGCATAAAAATGGCCACCATGGCCAGATTTCAAGCTACCAGCATGTCAACCTGTTCACAAAATTCCCACATATTTAACAGTTGGGTTCTGGAGTCTCATCAAGCCGGCTGCAGCATGCTGCTGCTGGTGTGCCTAACCATCCGAGGACGGGCGTGCCACGCGGACGACTTCATTTCATCTCTGTCTCTGATCCAGCCCAGAAGAAACGGAAAAAGGACAGGAAGAAGCAGCAGCCTGCAGATAACCCAGAGGACCTCCCTGCAGCCCCGGGGCAGTCCATTGATAAGAGTTACCTGTGCTGTGAGCACCACAAAGCCATGATCGCCGGCCTGGCCCTGCTGAGAAACCCAGAGCAGCTCCTAGGTGAGGGGGTCACCGCTGCCTCCCATGGGAGGGGGCCTGTAAGATTCCACACGTGATCCATGTCAGCCGCCTTGCAGTTTAGGAACCGTAATTATAGACCGACAGCTGCACATACATTCATATCTTCCTTATTCCCAGCTATCTTCTGAGTTTGTGAACTTCCAAATAACTTCTCCCTTAGGTTCAAATTGTAATCTTGAAATGGCTGACATGTGCTGATGTCTAAAATTTTCTTTTCTATTCATTTATTTAAAAAAAATACATTCGGTGAGATCTGTAAAGTACACACATCTTAAGTTGTTCAGCCTGATGAAGTTTTACACATGCTTGTACCCAAGTAAGCAGATGGAACATTCAAAAATCGCATCTCTGGGGAAATACTTTTGCACTTTGGGGGAATTTCTGGCTTTTCAGTAATGCATTATTTGAGTACCAGATGCAGTTCTATCTTGAATTTCTACTTAAAAAAATAAAACGCATAGTATAGGTAAAGGAGTCATAGCCTTATCAGCAGTAACAGGTTTGTGTCTGACCGCAGGAGCAAAAATGTTCATGTTTCTGTCCGCTCTTGTAACTGCCTTCACCCGAAGTCCCTGACTATGTCTTACTGAGACACCCTGTCCTTTTGGCCTACCTCGGATGTATGTCCCTGGAATCTCAGTTCTTACCTTGACTCCTCAGGGTCTGTCTCCTTTTGGTGATTCTTTCCTGTTTCTCGTCTCCTTTCCATCCCTCTGTGGTTGCTGTGGTTTCTCTGTGCTTGGGTCTAGGATTTGGGCCTTTGTTTTCCTGTGATTTCTGGAGCGTGGATGGATTGCCCTCACTTGGCTGATGTGTCTGAGAAGGCAGTTGTGGCCTTTGACTTGCAATCTGGGCAGAGGGCCTCATGTCTACACTGTCCTGTGATCACGGGGAAGATGTTGGCTGTTGTCTATCCCGTTTCCTTGGCGGGGGGGTCTTATAATGGTCAGCGGGGGATTATTGCTCAGATGTCAGCTGAGTGCTGTGGCTCTTTAAGGGGCCATGATAATAACACACTGTTCCGGAAATGGTAAAGGAAGGATTGTGAGGCTGAGGTTGAGTTTTCAGATGTTAAATTGACTCCTGAGTTTCTAGAATGAGACAGGAAGGCCAGGTCTCTAAATCCTGTCTCCCCTGGGCAGAGCCAACCATCTGACTCCCTCTTTTACCCTCCCCAAGGCTGGTACAGAACTTCACAGTGAGCAGATGGTAGAATGATGCTTCTCACCTTTGTTACAGAGACCCCGCTGTCGTTGTTGGTGGTCGGCCTGGGCGGGGGCAGCCTCCCCCTCTTTGTCCACGATCATTTCCCAAAGTCCTGCGTCGATGCTGTGGAGATTGACCCCTGCATGTTGGAAGTGGCCACCCGGTGGTTTGGCTTCTCCCAGAGTGACCGGATGAAGGTCCACATCGCAGATGGCCTGGACTATGTCACCAGCCTGGCGGGAGAAGAGGGTACTGCTGCTGGGGCGTGGGCGGCGGTGCCGAGGGAGGATTGGTCCAGGGTTGTCGGGACTGCATGCGCCTCTAGGATGCATCTCCAGGAGGGCGGCACGGCATCGTCCCCGGCTTTCACCTGCGCCTTTGCTCATTCACTGTTGACATGTCTATTCAGTAGAGCGTCAGCCACACGCTCAGCACTGTGTTGGGGCTGGGCTGTAGCAACATGTCAGCAGACCGTCTCCCGCCCTAACGGCGCTAACAAACCAGTGGCCTCCTCCTCTGAATCTCTTCTGACCCCGTACCCTTGCCGTTTCCTCATCATCCGCAGAAACCCAAGGTCTGTAGCTGAGTGAGGAAAAGGGGGAGACGTGTCGGGGGGTGTTGGGAGGTGTGCTGTGTAAATCTTTCAGCTGGAGGTGAAGCCAGAAGTCAAGCAGGACAGCACTCATACCTAGATGAGTGGTTCTGAGCACCGGGGACTTCTGGCAATGTCTGCGGGCACTTTTTTGTCGTAACCGCTAGGCAGGGGTGCTTCTAGCCCCTAGTGGGTAGCACCCAAGGATGCTGCTGAACGTCCTACAATGCACAGGACAGCCAACTGACAATAAAGCGTTATCTGGCCCAAAATGTCAGTAGTGCTGAGGTAAAGAAACCCCGGTGCAGATCTTAGTAGGGATTCCGATAGCCCGGCCGCTGCTGGAATTAAGGCTCCATTTTGCTCTAATCATTTGTATCCCAGGCTTGGTCAAAAGGCATCTTAATATTCTACGATAGTTTCCCTGATCCTCTTGCAGTTTTAGTATACAGGCTTCTGGTTACTGATGCTTTCCAGAGCGTGAGTCCTTCAGGGAGAAGTCAGTTAGGTTGATTCAGTCTTATGTGAACTGGGGGAGCCCAGGCCACCCACTCTTCCTGGTCTGCTCATTCCATCATAGACGCTCTGGTTCTCGCTGGATCAGAATGTCTTCCAGGAAGGGTGTAGCAATCCAGGATGCCTGGGGAGAGTATTTTGGTGCTGGGTGGACAGATGCTGCCTTAATTTAATTGTGTCCTGAGCTGAACTCTATCAGAGTTTCATGGGTTCCCTCTCTGAGGCTGGGAGCAGTTTGGGGGCCCAGGCCCAAGATAGCAGATACACATGAAGCACTTAATATGGTGCCAGGCACATGGTAGGTAATCAGTCCGTGATGTCCTGTAGTTATTACCTCTTGAGCCGGTTGTGAACTGCCCTGGCCGTCATCCTAACACCAGCCTTGCAGATTATTAGAGGGCCCGGTGCTGTAAGTGTGGGCCGTGGCTGTCCTTGGACTTGGATGAACCAACATGTTCTGTTCTCCAAGAACCCAAAATCAGATCTGTACTGTGAGCAGTGATGGGCATGCTGCAGTCCAAAGTCAGTATCTATTAATTACTGAATAATCATTTGCACCATCTCAGTTTGCTAAAAACAAGCCATTAGTGTTGCAGGCCCACCCCTTATAAAAGCTGTTTTCACATTATAGTGAGGAGTGGATCAGATTCATCCTCAGTTCCTTCTCGCCTATTGACTGAGATCATTTCTTTCTGGAGCGAGCTATTGTTCAGTTAACTAGAGAAAAATACACTGACTTTAATTTGAGAACATTTTCTGCTAGGAGGTGACATTTACTGTTTCCAGAGTTAAGTTTAAGCCACCATTTGTTGGGTCAGCCCTGAAAGGCAGAGGCAGTTGCGTTGTCTAGATCAATGATTCTCAGCTCTGCATTTAGAATTACCTGGAGAGCCTAAGAAAACTACCAGAGGCTTCCCATCTCCCCTCCCGTCTGTTCCTCGCCACCCCAGGGTTTTTAACATAGTCGATCGGGAGCACAGCCCAGGTTCTCTGAGTATTTAGAATTTCTCATTTGACTCGAATGTTCTGACAGGATTGAAAATCACTGTTATGGATGAACTCTTAACTGAATAATATAATCATAGAGTAGATCCCAATAATGTGTGTCTGTGGAAGGGGCTTTTAAATGTGGAGGAGGAAGATGAGATTAAGTCCCCATCGTAAACATGGGGTGCTCATGACGGCGACGTTAGTGCCCTTAGAGGCAAACTACCTCCTCTGTGTCATCTTTCCTGCTTAGCCGCCATGCCGACCACAGCTCACAGAGGAGACGTGGTGTAGGAATATAAGTGGTGTCATTTTATCCAGCAAAGACAGACTTGTGTGCTTCTCGCTCCCAGCACGGCCTCACTATGATGTCATCATGTTTGACGTGGACAGTAAGGACCCAACCCTGGGAATGAGTTGCCCACCCCCAGCGTTTGTGGACCAGCCTTTCCTGCAGAAGGTCAAAAGCATCTTGACTCCTGAAGGTATGAGGAAAAGGAGATTGGGGAGGGAGGATGTATATGGGTCCTTTAGCGAATATTTTCTCTTTAATGTAAAATGCACATAAGATTGTAGCTCGGTCAGTTTCCTGAAATTGATTGTACCCATTTACCAGCACCAAACTACCTAACATTTCCAGCACCCAGAAGTCCACCTCTTGTCTCCTTTCAGTAACTGGTCCTCTTCTCAAGGAAAACCACTATCCTAACTACTACCAGCAAACTCCTTTTTGCCCGTTTTTGTTCTTTATAAGAAAGGAATCATACGGAAGATGCTCTGTTTACTTTCACTAAGCATCATGTTTGTGAGATTCACACATAGCATTGTGTTGACCTTGTTCCTTTTTACTGCTAGGTGGTATCCTTGGGTGACTATACCACAATTTATTTCTCCGTTCTGCTGTTGGCCTTTGGGTTGTTTCCTGTTTGGGTCTTTTATAGGAAGTGCTGTGTTCACATTCTAGTAGATGCCTTTTGGTGGAATGTGTGTGCAGCCCTGTTGGGCACAGATGTGGGGCTGGAATTGCCAGATCACAGGTTATGCTTATGTTCAGTTTTCGTCGATGCTGCCACCCAGTTTTACAAAGTAGTGGTCACATTTCACAACCGCACCAGCATGGTGACGCTGGCAACCACTTGAATTTTGCTGCCTGCCCTGGACTGGGCAGGATGTTACTTCATCTTCATAGCAGCCTGTTTTCAGAGGAAGAAGTTGAGGTAGAGACTTGCCAAGGTGACACCAGATAACTCCAGGTCCTTGTGACTGGAAAGCTGGAGCTCTCAGTCCACACGTTCACAGCCTCCAGGATGTTCTGATTTGGTTAGGGTACTGTGGTGAACTTGATTTAGAACCTCAGCTGTCAAGTGAAGGTGTGATGTTATGTCCAGAACGTAATCTCTCTGTGGAACTGGTACATTCTTACTAGCGGTACATTCTTTCTCAAAGCAATTCTTTGTGAGACTGAGGCATGGAGAATGGTAAAATATGTTAGCACAGAAGAGCAAGAAATGAGCTTGGGGGGAGGACCCAGCTCAGTGGTAAATGCATGCTTAGCACGCACAAAGTCCTAGGTTCAATCCCCAGTACCTCCATTAAATAAATAAAGATGGATTAATTAATTAAAACCTAATTACCTCCCCCACCAAAGAAAAAGAAAAAAAATTTAAGAAAGAAATGAGCTTGAAGCTTTCTCCCGGTTCACACATCCCATGCTTTTCTGGTCCTGCTTTTGTACGCCGCGTATCCTCTGTGAACTCACTGCCCCGGTGGGTGTGCTCCTCAGTCCAGCAGCCTCCCTGGGGCAGGAACGGGTACATTCCTCAGAGCTGGACCTTGTCTCCGACTCGTCCCCCGATCCACGGTCATTCTGACTCTTTCCTTCCCACTTCAGGCATCTTTATCCTCAACCTTGTGTGCCGTGACATGGGGCTCAAGGACTCAGTGCTGGCTGGGCTCAAGGCGGTGTTCCCCCTCCTGTACGTGCGGCGGATTGAGGGCGAAGTGAACGAGATCCTGTTCTGTCAGCTGCACCCTGAGCGGAAGCTGGCCACGCCGGAGCTCCTGGAAACGGCCCAGGCCTTGGAGCAGACCCTGCGGAAGCCTGGGAAGGGCTGGGATGACTCGTACATCCTGTCGGATATGCTCAAAACCGTGCAGCTTGTGTGACGGTCCAGACCAGGCCGTCCCCCCAGCTTCCTTCCAGACTGACCTTGGCCAATCCTGGCCGGCCAGAGATCGAGGAAATATAAATGCACGATACTTTCTAAGCCGCGGATTTTTCTTAGTTTCACACTCAGCTGCGTGTGACCTCCAGCGTGGTGAGGTTTCCCGAAGAGCTGGGAAAATAAAAAGTCCTTTCCATCCTGCCGTCTTCAGTACTGCGTGGGTTGATCGTCTTTGCTTCCTCTACTGTGTCCTTGAGTAGGCGTCCCTGCTGGGCCCCTGTCAGTTGCTGATGCCTTAGCGGGCATGCACCAGGCTCCTGAGGACGAGAGACGGTCAGATGTGATCTACGGTTTGCTTTGCTTCATCCTGTTGGTTGGTTCCGTAGGAACGATCTCGAGTGAGGTAGCAGAGCTTTCTGCGCCAAAAGGCTAGACAGAGAGTAGGGTCTCTAGAGATGGGAGACAGATTTAAGACAACATGTGCTCTGTCTCCCTGCAGATGGAACGGCCGCTGACACGGTCCCACCTTGCACGTAACTGGCCCATGACTGCGTGTGTCAGGCTTCGCTGCCGAAGTCTCCGGGCTTGGTTCCTCACACTTCCTGAGCGGCAGCTACGTGCCAGACCCACTGTGAAGGGCTGGAGTGGACGTAAAGATATTTAAGAATGGTCCCAAACTGAATCAGTAATAAAAATTGACATGTTCCAGGAACTCTTCTAAGTGATTTACTACATTGCCTCATGCAATCTGAGGTAAAGGACAGCTCAACCAAAGCTGCGTCTGACCCCAGATCTCACTCGAGCCAAAAGTTTCTATTGAGACTGTTAGGCCAGCAGTTCAGAGGCTGGCTTGAATTTCATCTCATAATGAGTAATCCAAGGCTGACTTCACGAGCAGTGCCATGGAAAACCCACCGCCCCATCTCCGCTCTCCACAGACCCTTTAAAATGGACTCTAACCTCTTCAGGTGACGCACATTTCAAAACTAGGTTGTTGCCCTTACACAGTCTTGTCAGCCCATTGAGGAGAAGGGCTGGGTAGGCAGGGCAGTTTTTAGATGGTACGCTTTAGAAATTCTAGGTGTTCTTCAGGGGCGGGTCTTCCCTGGAGCTGTGTAAAGGGAAGCTTGTCACGCCTGCACCCCAGGGCCTCAGCCTGGGAATGCTCCATTGTTTTCTCACTTGTAAGCTCCTGCAGCGTTAGGGTGGGATATAGAGGCACAGGGTCTGAGTGGGAGGACCTGGTCTGACCGCCCTGCGGTCAGATCACCCCCTAGTGCCGGGCAGACCTTGAAACAGGCACACTAGATGGCACAGGCAAGTGAGGGAATGACCAGAGTGATGACGAGGTCTCAACTACATCTTAATAGGAGTAGTCCAAGGAATTAGGTTCAGTGGAGAGAAGCCTTTGAGGGTGGGAAGAGACACTCCAGGGCAATGATAGTTGTCTTAAAAATTTTGAAAGTCTGGGTATATAAGAAGAGTGAGGTTGGTTACACAAGCCTCCAGATGAGACAGGAAGGGGCAGGGCACAGCCATGCAAGGAATGCTACAGCAATTAACATCAAAATGGTGAGAGATTCAACCCCCAGTAGGCCTTGAGGCTCAAGATGATGGGAGATTTAACTTCTAGCAGAACTTGAACTTCATTATATGCTTCTTGTAATATATTAACATGGTGAATAACATGCCCACAGGTGCCATGACAGTCCCAAGGCTAGCCACAAAAGGTCAAAGAGTGGGAAATGGCCAAACTTCCTGGGAATCCCAGCCCCTTCCCCAGGCTAATTAGACGGGTCCTTCCACTTACTAGCATAAGAAGCTACCAAAGCACTGCCCCTCACGGCCCCTCTCTCCTCTCTTTCTATTCTCCGCACTCTGTCTATGGAGTGTGTAACTACTTTTAATCTAATCTGAGCGCCCAACCCCCACACCTTGTGGCCTTTCTCTTGCCTATCAATGTTATCTCTCTAAATCTACCTTCACTCAACTGTGGCTCGCTCATGAATTCTTTCCTGCGCAAAGCCAAGGACCCACGTGGGGGTGGGGCACGTCCCAGGGGCTCAACCGAAGCTTGGGACGTGGCCCTCCTCACGCCCCACATCTGTTTTCCTGCATCACAAAGGCTGAAGAAAGACCAGTGGGCAGAAAGAACAGTTGGGCAGCTTTCAGCTTCACTTCCTACAAAGAGATGAATGCCAGTGGAGCCCATTATGTTCACCAGGACACGTGGTGATTCAGGCTGTTTACTCAAGCCCTAGTCTAACTTCCCTCCATGTGCTTGCTGAGTTGTGAAGAAAGGGCTTCGTGTGTACAAGGTCACTGGCCTGTATCCCATCTTTCCCACTGGAGAGCTATTCACTCTTTTCTTTTTTGGGGGGTTTCCATTTTATATGTATTTTTTAAATTTTAAAAAAAGAGGTGTAATTGACATACAACACTATATTAGTTTCAGGTGTACAACATATTGATTCGATAATCTGTACATATTGTGAAATGATCACAGTAAGTCTAGTTAACATCCGAGAGCTATTATTCACTTTTGCATTGATGACAGGCAAATGGGTCTTTATGAGAATTTTGCCTAAGTTTAGGCATATGACTTCCGGAGAACGGGGAAGCTAATAAACTCAGATTCCTTCCAGACTAGGCAAGTAACAAATGCGTGAAGTGAGCCAGGTGTAAAACAAAAAGGCTAGGATAAAGCCTGTGGTAAACCAGAGAATAAATGCCCCATCAACAGGCAGCAGCTGTAATTCCAGCTGAGAGTGGTCCTGCAGGAGTGCTGTCCCAGCATGGCTACATCTTTTAAGAGAAGCCAGAAATTCCGATGAGAGAGAGAGGGAGAGAGAGAGAGGGAGAGGGAGAGGGAGAGGGAGAGAGAGAGAGAGAGAGAGAGAGAGAGGAGAGAGTGAGAGAGAGAGAGAGTGAGTGAGAGTGAATGTTAAAGTGTTGGCCAATCAGAACACACCTTCAAGCCCTGTTCAACCAGTTGGCCAGTAATTTGCATCTTCCACTGCAGGGGATAGCCTTCAGAGCACTTGAGAATCCGGCATACACCCAGGATCTGAGTGAGCATAAAACAAGGAGCAAGCCGATAGCTACTAGTCTCAAAAGTCTGGCAAAGTTCAATCCTGTGTTATACTCTCCATTTTCTGTAATGGCTACTCTTGTGTGGGGTGGGACCCACCATCTTTAACTTCCCAGAGAACCAAATGGAAATGTATCACACGACATCACCCCCGACCCCCGACTAACACAAGTTCTGTAGCAATGTAAAGTTGGTCCGGCTGGCTATTGCCCCTTCTCCCCCACCCTTCCCCCACACACCAATTTTCCAGTGTGTGCCTCCCATCTTCCTTCATGGCTCAGCTTGCTACCTGGGCCACCTCTTAAGCCCATCTTCTTGTGTGTAGACCCGTAGTTCTTAGCTGCACATTGGAGTCATCTGATGTGATAGGCAGAATAAGGGTCCCCAAAGGCGTCCACGTCCTAAAACCGGCAACCTGTGAATACGTTACACTACATGGCAAAGGGGAATTAAGGCAGCGGATGGATTTGGTGTTGCTAACCAGCTGACTATGATATGGAGATGAGCCTAGATTACCCAGGTGGGCCCAACATAATCACAAGGGTATTTAAAAGTGGGAGAGGGAGGCAGAAAAGCCAGTGTAGGAGTGAGGTGATGTGAGAAAGACTCACTCACTGTTGCTGGCTTGGAAGACGGAAGGAACTCCGGCAGCCTCTAGAAGCTGAAAAAGGTAGGGAAACCGTTTCTCCCCCAGAGCCTCCAGTAAGGAATGCAGATCTGCCAGTAACTTGATTTTAGCCCAGTGAGACCCACTTCCGACATCTGCACTGTAGACCTGTAAGATAGTAAGTTTGTGTTGTTTGGAGCCACTGAGTTTGTGGTGAATTGTTACAACAGCAACAGGAAATTAACATACTGGGGAAACGTGTGGTAAGAACTTTTTAACTCTACTTTTTTGGCAATTTTAAAGTATGCAACACAGTACTATTAACTATGGTCACCATATTGTACATTCCATCCCCATGACTTGCTCATTTTATTACTGGAAGTTTGTACATTTTGACCCCCTTCACCCATTTTGCCACCACTGCAGTCACCCCTCCTTCCCCCACTCCTCTGCCTCTAGTCTGTTCTCTGCATCTATGAGCTTGGTGGGGGTTTTTTGTTTTGTTTTGTTTTTTCAGATCCTATGTTTGAGATTTTATTATATTTGTCTTTCTTTGGCTGGTTTATTTCATTTAACATCATATCCTCAAGATCTGTGCTTGTTGCAAATGGCATTCCTTCATTCTTTTTTATGGCTGAATAATAGTCCATGGTGTGTGTACGTGTATCTATTTCACATCTTCCTTATCCATGGACACTTATGTCATTTCTATAGGTTGGTTATTGTAAATAATGCTGCAGTGAACATGGGAGTGCATATTTCTTGTTGAGTTAGTGTTTTCATTTTCTTCAGATAAATACCCAGGGGAATTGCTGAATTGTATACTAGTTCTATTTTTAATTTTTTGAGGAACCTCCATACTGCTTTCCATAGTGGCTGCACCGGTTTACATTCCCACCAACAGTGTACCACCTGGGAAACTTAAAAATACTTAGGCCTGGGCCCTACTGTCAGAGATTCTGATTTAATTGGTCTGTGGTTCAGCCTATGCATCAGAATTTTTAAAAGCTTTCTAGGTGATAATGTTGTGCAGTTGAGGACCACTGAGGAGGTAGAGGTTCTGCGAGTGGCTGTTATTAGGGAAGGGGGATGGGGTTGCTATGCCCATCGGTGAGTATCAGTTTAGCTCAGATATATAAGCAGCAACAATCACTTGATAATTGTAATATGCTCTCCCACCTTGTCCAGGAAAAACACACTGTGTTTGCCTTTACTCATACTCCATATTCTGGTATCAGATATGTGGGGTTTTTCCACCCACACTAAGCAATGCTCCAACTCTCTGACACCAATTAGGTGTCATTCAATTCAAATCTGACATTATCTGCCTGGGGTTAGCACCTACGCACAAGACTGCCCGGACCCTGCTTCAGATACCAGTTTCCAAATTGCAAGTCCAGGGTGTCACCTGTGCTTCTGACCAACAGGCTATAAATTAGAGGTTCCCATGACCCTCTTCCTCAGGTTCGATAATTTGCTAGAGTGGCTCACAGAACTCAGGGAAACAGTTCACTTAGATTATCAGTTTATTATAAAAGGATACAATTCAGAACAGCCAGAATGAAGAAATACACAGGGCAAGGTCTGGGAAGGGGTGTGGAGCTGGCACGCCCTCTCTGGGCACACCACCCTCCATGTTCCTCCCTGTGTCACCGCCCCCACCCCACCCCAAAGGCTCTCAGAACCCTGTGCTCATGGAGTTTCATGGAAGCTTCATCATGCAGGCATGATTGATTAACTCATGTATCTAACCCCTCTCCCCCAGAGGATGGGGGGGAGGGGTGGTGGTGGGAGGGAATGAAAGTTCCTAGCTTCTAGAATCTAATCATGGCTTTGTTACCAACCCAGGTTCTTGGACTTTGAATCAACAGAAATTGATAAGAGGCTGTTGAGAAATTCAGGCAAGGCTTCACTGGGACTCGTGCTGCAGCATGAGGGAGTGAGAACAAGTAACAGGTGCCCTTGCTCGCTCCCTGAGTTGGAGGGAGGTAGTTTCTTACAGGGGTTGAGGGTGGGGGCAGATGGGTGGGCAGGGCAGGAGGAGTGGCTTAGGTGATCTGCCCACCCCGGTGGTGGTGCTATGTTCAGGGATCAGGGGCGGTACCCTGCGTTTGCTCCTGGCACTTCAGAAGTGGCAGCTGGGTTTTGGTTTTTTTGTATCTTGTTCATAATTTGCCTCAACTGCATTGCACGTAGTTATTTTTAGTCTGTTATAGTTTCTTTGTATTCTATTGGCGGAGGAGACATTTGTCCAGGTGCAACCACTGCAGACAAGGGTCTCAGGCCCCAGCCTATCTCAGCTTGGTCTTTCTGATGACCGACTCCCATCCAGGAGCCTACCAAGAGTCACCTCTCAGAACAAAAGATGCTCCTAACACCCGGGAAATTGCAGGACCTTCAGGAGCTCTGTGTCAGGAACTGGGGCAGAGACCAGTATGTATTTTTTATTTCACATACCTATACACTGGTGCACAACTCAGCTCTTTGCCCTTTGAGCGATGACAAGAGGGTGACAGGTGGCTTATGGTGTGGGGTGAGTTCCTCCACGGAGCAGAGCGGTCACACTCTCCACTACAGCTGGGCCCTAGAATACGTCCTAAGGATTGCTTCATGGAGTCCAAAGGCTACAGCAGAGTAAACCACAGGTAACCCAGTTCTTCTGTAGTAGCTTATCTTGACATTTGGTTTCTACAAATTTGTTAACAAGTGATGGTCAATGAGAAGTAGAATTCTTAAGCTGGGGTTTTCTTTTTTATATTCAGTAGGCTTTTTTTTCTTTTTTTTTTTTTTTGAAGAGGCTGTCCTGCACTAGACACCATGCTCGTGCTGAGGTTAGAAGGAGGGAAGAGATCCAGCTCCTGCTGTTACAGGGCTCTTTGACAAATTGCAACACATGGATGAACCCCGCGTGCATAAATCGTGAGAAATGCACAAAAGATGGTCAGGTGTTAAGACTCTTGTTAAGTCATTATTAGACAGGAAAGGGTCAAGTCTCAATAGAAACTGCCCTCTTAAAGTGACTGAAGGTGTGACGAACTGTTTTGTTTTTCTAGCTCAGGTCTGAACTAGTTCCTGTGATTCCCAGTAGGTGGCGCTAGAAATCGCATTTAATTTCCTGGGGCGTCTGCGACATTTCCTCGGGAGGGAGAGAAAGACTCTTTTAAGGGCTTGTTTCACCTGAACCATATCTCCTGCTTCTTCCATGTCTGAGGACAGACTCCTCCTTTGCCTATTTTTCTCTTTTTATCCAATACCCTACCCACTCTACTCTTTCATCATCATTCTTTTTTCCTTCCCATTCCTATGGAGAGAGTATGAGTTTCCCCAAGCAAGGTCTGCAGTGGTGGGAGCATTGTATAGAGGCAGAGATCCCTTTGCCTCACATCCCTGATTTTAGAAACAATGTCTGGAAATAGAGCAATAGGATAATGCTACTAGAGTGTGAAAGCGCATAAAGCTAGGAAGCATACAAGAAACAAAATGTAATAACACGCATCTGGGCCTGAGCTGGCATGCCAAATTTTCTGCCGAGAAGTAAGCCGTTTCTATCATAGTAGTAAATAGTACATAAGAGAAAGGTTGGCAAAAATAAAATTTGATGGAAATAATGGATTTGGATTTTTTTTTTTTAATGTAAGCCTCCTGTAGTGAGTTGCATCGTGACTCCCATAAAGGAAATATCCAAGTCTTAACCCCTGCAACCTGTAAGTGTGACCTTACTCAGGTCTTAGCAGATGTAATGAAGAATCTCGAGATGAAATCATCCTGGATTGGGGCAGCCCTAAATCTCATGACAAGGCCTTAGAATAGAAGGGGCAACAGACCGCGATGGGAGAGACACACAGGAAAGGAGGCCATATGAAGACAGGCAGATTGGAGAGACTTGTCCATGAGCCAAGGGACCCCAAGGATCGCTAACAGCCACCAAATGTAAGGAAAGAGACATAAAACCATTCTGCCTCAGCCTCCAGAAGGAACCCATGGTGCCAACACCTTGATTGAAAACTTCTGGCTCCATTATTGTGAGAAGATACATTTCAGTAGTTTAAAGCCACCAAGTTTGTGTAATTTGTTTCGGCAGCCTCAGGAAATGCATACCACTGCCTAAGAGGGTTGTGTCCATGCCACTCCACAGGACCAGAGAGCGTATGGACTCTGGGCCATGTGCTACCCCAAGATGTGTTTAGTTCAGCATTTGTTACCAAGTCCAAACTCATTTTCCTCACCACATAGGCCAATAAATCAGGAGATGAGATGTTGGGGCAAGGAATAGCAACTTCATTTGGAAAGCTGGCAGACAGAGAAGATGGCAGACTGAAGCCCTGGAGAATCATCTCCCCAAGTCAGAATTCAGGCTCCTTTTTGCACTAAAAAGGGGAGGGGGTGTGGTTGGTTGGTGTGAACTTATTGCTGTAGGAATTCTTTGTTCTTGCAGCTGTCCATGTGGGTCAGGTCATGGTGCCCCTGTAAAACCTCCAACAAAACAAAGGTTATTTTCTGTTCTGCAACTTGTTATCTTTATATGAGTGCAAAAGTGTTAATATCCTTAAAGGTCAGAGCCTGGAGAATAGGCTCTCCTGTGAAATTTCAGGCTAAAGGCAACACTTTTTTACAAAAGGTGCAGGGGGCTAGCAAGACTAAGCCTAGAAACAGGGCACAGGGTTGAAGCCAAAGGAACAAATCTAATATGGAGTCAGATTTGTTCTCTTCTATTACACGTTCACAGGATATTGTATGTAAAATCTGAATTTCTGGCTTCTTTGGAAGACTTTGAGCCCGGCACTACCAGAGCTTCTTGTTCACACTTGGCTAGAACTGGTGAGGGTATGTCCCTTTTAGATCAGTCACACGTGCTACCTTCCCCACTGCTCCCTGTCTGCCTCCTTCACGCATTTATGTTACACACCTTGTCCTGTAGGCATCTGACGTAGCTCCTAGATTAGCATCAAGCTGGGTAGGTTAAAAGACTCACTCCTCTGTTTAAGAGTAAGAGAAAAGAAGCCCCTGATCTTGTAATCGGTAATCATGGAAGATTTTTTAAAGCAGAACAGTATAAAAGGTGGCTCTGAAATCCGATTGCTCAACAAAACCACCTGGAGACCACTTTCCATATACAGATTCTGGACCACATCCCGGACCTACTGTATCAGAATCTTGGGTGTGTGTGTGTGGGGTGGGGTGATGGAGTAGGACAGGGGTAGAGCCCAGGACTCTGCATTTTAAAAGCTCCCAAGTGATTCTGATCATAAACAAGCTATAGAGCAGCTATTGTATAATATTGATCTTCTAGGACTCAAATGGAGTGTGAATTTCTTACCCACTAGAGATATTTTGAAGCATGTTTTTTAAAAAGTCTTTTCTCAATATAATTGAAAAGATTTGCAAAATTTTGCTGCTAAGGGTCTGAATTTGTTAAATTCTTCAGCCACTCTTCATTTGCAGATAGTTAAATACAAACAAGGTAGTTCCTTTTAATGAAAGCACAGAACAGCTAATTAATATAGTGATCTATTTTATTTATCTAGGCAATATATTCATAACATCTTTCTGTGTTTTGGTGATGAGTGGGAACGAGCTGAGAATATGGTCTAAGGGCTTGTTGACCGGCTGAGTACCATCTTCCAGGCATGGTATTGGTTAGGTTGAGATGTAAGCTACAACTCTGAAACAACTGTTTCCAGCTTTTCTCCTTTTAATATAAAGCCTGGTCTCTATCAGTCTCCAGGATGCTAGACCACCTGAAAGAATGAATAAGGAAATGTGAGGGTATTTAAAAAAAGTTGTTACCAAAATCCTGATCAAGGAAGGTTACATACATTTGGCCATTCTTCAAAGCATTGCATATAGATTCAATTCACAGATAATCTTATTAAATGATTCCTTGATAAACATTTATTGAGTGCCTACTACATGCTAGGCACTGTTCTATTGCACTAGAAAGACTGCAGTGAAAAGAAGTAAAAATTAAAGTTCCTGTTCTCATGAGCATTATAGTTGACAAAATGAAAAGATAGCTTCATTAATACATGGCAGGTGATTTTCATAGAAAGTATGCTTGTTATATGGCTTATAATAATCATTTTCAAGGCACCTATGACAACATGTCCTGCAGAAAACCCAAGTTGACCTCGCAGTAAGTGCTATTAGTTTACAGAAACCATGAAGTGCAATTTTCAAGGTAAGTTCAGGGGTAGCACCAACTGAATGTTTGCATACCCACTGCTCTCCATATTTTCTCATGGCCACCTCAGTATCTACTTCTCATGAGAATTAATGAGCCTCAGGTCATTTGGAAACTGGACCACAGAAAAATTTCCTACAAAGGGTCCTTTGAATGGGCTAGGCTGCCCAATGAATCTTTTGGTTATTATGTGGAGGGTCCAGGTCTTACCTCCAACCCAGGTCTCATAAAGTTATTCTTAATATTGGCATCTCACAGTCATGGTAGGAAAGGCTAGCCAATGAGTTACAAGGACAGATCAGACTGATTCCAGGTCATTCACTCATGAGAAAGGGCAGAGCCAGGACTGGAATTTATATATCTAGGTTTCCAGTTCAGTGCTTTCTATCACACCATGTCAACCATCTTTTTGGGGGCACAAGAGTTGGGAATCCTAGCAGCATGAAGATCTTAAAATATAACCTCTGTTTTGCTATCAAATCAAGATTAAAGGACTGAGAATGGTTGTGATGCCTTAGGAGAAGGCTTGGTAAGCCCAAGAAGTGAAGCAGTTGTGGAAAGGCATTGGTGTCAAACTTGTGTTATCAAGACCCAGAGCCACAGTGGCTCTGGCTGCTGCCAGTCAGAGCAGTTCTCAGCCCACCCAGAGCTAAGGCTTCAAGGGCATTTCAAGGCTCTTTCTTCTTCCTTCATAATTAAAGTCAGCCCTTTAGGATTTGCTTGAGGACCACACTCCAATAATTAAAATGATATTATTTGACTATGCCTACAGGACTCTGTAGTCTTTTGAGAGGCATTTTGAAAGTAAGCACTTAGGAGAATACTGAGAACTCAGAGATAATCTTACTTTCAACATATCTGAAAGTGATGAGCAGAAAAGGCAACGCTCTGAAAAGCCGACGTTTAAAGCTAGTGGGGAGCCACGATCACAGGATAACTTTTATGTTTTCCTAATGTATGAGCTTAGATTCCTATCTCAGAGCTAAGAATTCTTAGAGATTATTGTTTCAGCTTACTTCTTACGATGAGATCCTTTCCTAATGGATGTATCCCAAACTTCTTCATTCCCACAAGTCTGCAGGGACAAATGATCATATTGAGGTGTAAGTCTTCCTTGACTTACTTAACCTATCATTTAAGTTGAAAATATAAGTCAAGAATGCATTCAATATACCTGACCTATCGAACATCACAGCTTAGCCTAGCCCACCTCAAATGTGCTTAGAACACTTACATTAGCCTGAAGTTGAGTTAGATACTCACCTAACACAAAGCCTATTTTGTAATAGTGTTGAATAGCTCATGTAATTTATTGAATACTGTACTGAAAGTGAAAAACAATGGTTTTATGGGTGCAGAATAGTTAAGTGTATGGGTTGTTAACCCTGGTGATCACGTGGCTGACCAGGAGCTGGGGTTCCCTGCCACTGTCCAGCATCACCAGGGAGGACCATACTGCCTACAGCTAGCCTGTGAAATCAGATCACAATTTGAAGTCCAGTTTCTACTGAATGCAGACTGCTTTTTCACCATCATAAAGCTGAAAACTTGCAATTTGAAGCATCGTAAGTTGGGGACCACCAATGAGGATTCGGGCACTCCTGAATCCTTGCTCCCACTTGCATAGTGAGTCTGAGCCCCACCCCACACCCCTCAGTCTTGGCAGTTAGCACGGCTTCTCAATCTTCTGCTCTGGTCTGGTCTCAGTCTTGTCAGCTGAGAGCTGCCTGTCCCACTGCTCCTATTCTTTCCCTGAGAGTGCTGGCCCTGTCTCTCAGCACTCATGAAGCCACAAAACACGCAAGATGGCACAGTGTCAGGGCATCACCTTCCAGCCTCCTTGCATCAGAACCTCCCTGGATCCTGTGCAGAAATGGGGAGGATTCCAGTCTCTCTCCTGTTCTGAGCTGTATTTCTTCATCTTCTAAAATGGTGCTGCTGGGGTCCAGGTCAGACCTCTCAGGGGCTTTCGCCTGGAGTGTCCTGGGTGGCACCAACTTCTCTGTACCTACTTCACCCTCACGGACCCTCTCCTCTCCCCTCACAAGCAAAGCAACGTCTGAGTTCTCATGCATTTATCAGACACACTTGGGCTCCTTAGGATTCTGTTTCTTGAGGTTCCGCAGGGACCTACACCAGATGGGGGAGCCAGAGGTCACAGTGCAGGCATACAGAAACAGGGATGGAAACTTCACTCTTTTCCTTCGTGTCTTCCTTCTTCCCGCGTTTATTAAGCACTAGCACATCCCAAACACTATGCTGGGGCAGTAGGGTACCAAAATCAAGAAACTTACATGTAGGTAAGCCATCAAATTGGGTTTGATTGGCTCTGGGAGACGAGGGTGAAGCGTGAAGGCAGGCTGGCCTCTCTGACTGCCTGGCTCTCTGGGGCCGTTGCTGACACGGAGCTGCCAGCCTAGGAAAATTGAAAGCGAAGACTGACTGAGCAGTTTGGCTTTTCAAAAATTGTTTCTACCTTTTTGCTGGTGAGAAATGAGCTGCTGGGAATTAAGACCCATAGTTCGTAGTTGTAAAACATAGCTGTTAAAATAAAGAAAACATTTACTGATGACCTCCTATGTGAGAGGTACCATACAAATACTATGTCATTTTTAAGAAGCAGCTTTATTGAGTGTAATTGACAAAAAACTGCACATGTTTAAAATCATACAATTTAGTAAGTTTTAACGTGTGTATACACCCATGAAACCATCACCATGATCAAAATAATGAACAAAGCCATCACCCTAAAAAATTTCCTTATGTCTCCTTGTCGTCCTTTCGTCCTATTTCTTCCCACCCCAAGTTTTATACTCGAGCAACCAATGGTCTGTTTTCTGTCACTCTCAATAAGTTTACATTTTCTATAATTTTATGTTAACAGAATCATATGTATGTACTCTTTTTTTGTGTGACTACTTTCATTCATCATACTTTGAGATTCATCATATTGTCATATTGTTGTATATATCAATAGTTAATTTGTGTTCATTGATGAGGAATATTCCCTTGCTTGGATACACCACAAGTTTATCCATTCATCTGTTGGTGAATATTTAAGTCACAATTTTGGGCAATTAAAAATAAAGCTGCTGGGTGGGGGAGGGTATAGCTCATTGGTAGAGCGCATGCTTAGCATGCATGAGGTCTTATGTTCAATCCCCAGCACCTCCATTTAAATAAATAAACCTAATTACCTCCCTGACACACAAAAATTTTAAACTACAAAACAATACAACTCTATACATTAAAAAAAAAATAAAGCTGCTATGTTCAAGGTTTTGAATGGACATATGCTTTCATTTCTCTTGGGTAAATAACTAAGAGTAGAATGGCTGTGTCTTATGGTAGGTGTATATTTCACTTTTTAAGAAACTACTAAACAGTTTTCCAAAGTGACTGCATCTTATATTTTCATCAGCAGTGTATGAGAGCTCCAATTGTTCCATGTCCTTGCTAACACTTAAGTTTGGTCAATCTTTTTAATTTCAGATATTGTAATAGGTGGGTAGTGGTAACAGCTAATGTTTTGAGCATCTTTTCATGTTTATTTACCATGTGTATATCTTATTTGGTGAAGTATCTTTTCAAATCTTTTGCCTGTTTAAAAAATTGGATTGTATGTTTTCTTCAGTTTTGAGAGTTCTTTATAAATTCTATACTTGTGTCTTTTACCAGATACGAGATTTGCAAACTTCTTATCTTTTCATTTTCTTAACAGTATCTTTTAAAGAGCAGACATTCTTTATTTTGATGAAGTCTAATTTATCAGTTGTTTTATGGACTGTGTTTGGATCCATATCTAAGAAATCTTTGGAGGCTAACTCAAAGTCACAATAATTGTTTTTGCTCTTCTAGAAGTTCAATAATTTTAGTTCATATATATACATATATGAATCTAGGATTCATTTTGAGTTAATTTAGTAGTATAGTATGAAGTATAGATCAATTTGAAAAAATATATATAGATATCCAATTAGTCTTTTCAGCAAATGGTGCTAGAATATCTTTTTCTCACTAAATTGCCTTTGCACTTTTGTCAAAATCAATTTGTGTGTCTTTATGCCAATATCACTCAGTCTTGATGACTATAAGTTTATAATAAGCCTTGAAGTTAAATAGTGTTAAGTCTGCCAAAGCTGTTCTTTTTTTGAGTTATTTTGGCTCTTCTAGGTCTTCGCATTTCCAAATGAATTTTAGAATCAGATTGTCAACATTCACACACACAAGTCTGCTGGGATTTTGATTGGGATTGCATTGAATCTATAGATCTCATTTGAGGACACTTTACATAATTAAAATCCTGAATCTTCTGTTCCATGAACACTGTATCCTTCCATTTACTTAGATATTCTTTAATTTCTCACAGCAATGTTTTATAATTTTTAATATACAAGTATTATGCATCCTTTGTCAGATTTATCTCTAAACAGTTTATATTTTTAATGCTATTGTAAATAGTATTTTAAAATTTCCATTTCTGATGGTTTATTACTAGCGTAGGGAGATACATTGATTTTTGTATATTGGTCATGTATTCTGAAACCTTGCTTAACCAACTCATTCTAGTAGCTTTTCTTCCCAGCTTCCATAGGATTTTCTGCATAGACAATCATGTTACCTGTGAATAAAGACTTCCTCCTTTCCAACTTAAGCTTTTTATGTGTTTTTATTGCCTTATCGAACGACCTAAACTCTCTAGTAAAACGTTGAGCAGAAATGGTGAGAGTAGACATCCTTACATTGTTCCTGCTTAGGGGAAGCATTCAGTCTTTCACCATTATGTATGATGTTGGCATGCACTTTTCATAGATCCCCTTCATCAGGTTGAGGAATTTGTCTTGTACTCAAGGTTACTGGAATCTTTTAAAAAAAAAAAATTCAGAAAAGAATGTTGGATTTTTTTGTTAAATACTTTTCCCTGAGATTTCTTTTCCTTTTTGGTCTGCTAATATGGTGAACTATATTAGTTGATTTTTTAAAAAGCCAATTTCACATTTCTGAGATAATGCATTACAATCAAGTGGGCTTTATCTTCTTCAAATATTGTTTGATTCGTTTTGCTAAACATTTTAAGAATTTTTACATTGATGTTCGTGAGAAATGAATCAATAATTTTCTTTTATTGAATTGCCTTGCTAGTTTTAGTACTGGGGTAATGCTGACTTTGTAGAATGACCTGGGAAATACTCCCTCCTTTTCAATTATCTGGAAGCATTTGTGTGGAGTTGGAATTGTTTCTTCCTTTGATACAACTCACCAGTGAATTCATCTGAGTCTGGAATTTCCTCTGTGGAAAAGTTAACTACAAATTAATTTCATTTCTTTAACAGATATAGGGATATTCGGGCTGCAAAAAAAAAAAAAAATTCTTGAGTGAGCTTTGGTGGTTTCGGTCCTTAAAGGAATTTCTCTCCTCTGCTTTGGTGACTCCAATTATATATCTTAGGATTCTTGAGGTTGTCATACAGCTCAATGATGCTCTATTTATTTATTTTTAAAATTTTCTTTGCCTTTATTTTTCATCACTTCTATTGTTAGGTCTTCAAATTAACTTTTCCTGTAGTGTTTAATTTGCCATGAATCTCATCCATTGTATTTTTCATCCCAGATACCGTAGCTTTCATCTCTTTATATTTGATTTGTGTCTTTTCATATCATACATATCTCAAACATATTTAATCTTCCTCTAACTTCTTAAATGTGTGAAATACAGTTATGTTTTAATACCTTTGTCTACTGATTGTATCAGCTGTGGCTTTCTGTGGTTGATTTTGACTGATTTTTTTTTCTGCCTCATTATAGGTTGCTTTTTCCTGCTTCTCTGTATGCCTGTTAATATTTGATTGAGGCACATTGTGAATTTTACATTTTTGAGTGCTGGATATGTATGTATACCTATAATAAATATTCTTAAGCTTTGTTTCAGGACATAGTTATGTTACCTGGAAACAGCCTGATCCTTCTGAGTCTTGCTTTTTAGCTTTGTTAGAAACACAGGTTGTTTTTTTCTTTACTATTACCGAGTCCAAATGCATTCTGCTCTCCACACGACATGCTAATAAATTGGGAGAGGAGGTGTTGGGGCAAGGAATAATGACTTTATTCGGAAAGCTGTCAGACCGAGAAGATGGCAGACTGACATCCTAGAGAACCATTTTCCCCCAAGTCAGAATTCAGGCTCCTTTCATACTAATGAGAGGAGGGTATGGTTGGTTGTTGGAAACTTCTTGGTGTTGGAATTCTTTGTTCTTGCAGCTGTCCACCTAGGTCAGGCTGTGGTGTTCCTGCAGACCTCTAACAAGACAAATGTTATTTTCTATTCTGCAAATTTTTATCTTTATATGAATGGGGAAGTGTTATACCCTTAAAGGTCAGAGTCTTGAGAATGAGCTATCCTGTGTATTTCAGGCTATAGGCAACATCCTTTTACAAAAGGTGCAGAATCAGCATGACTCAGAGTACAGGAAAGAGAGCACTGGGTTAAAGCCAAAGGATCTAATATGGAGTCAAAGGATCTAATATGGAATCAGATTTGTTCTTTTCTATTACATTACTATTGAGGCAATATTCTGAATACTCTACCTAATGCCCCATGAATTATGATATTTTCCATTCAAGATAAAAACTGTTCTTGATTCTGTGTGAGCACTTGGGATTATTTAATCTTTATATTCCTCTACTAAATTCTTGAAGGGACCCTCTGCCTTGCAAATTTCAGTCACTTAATCTCTCTGGATTCTCGTCTGTGTGTTTTCGACTCAGAGCTGACCAGGCTGCATGTTGATTCCGTAGCCTGGGAATTCTCTTAGGCAGTAAGCTGGCTTAGTTGTAGGGCTCACATCATTTATATCCCATCAGTCCTGAGCGGGTGAACTGGCGGGCAGTCTGGCCCCAGCTGTGGCTGGAGTGTTTCTCAGTGGGGACTTTGTCTTTTGTTGCCTGATGTCCGATGTCTTGGTAAACCATTGTTTCATGTATTTTGTATTTCAGTTTCAAGTGGGAGAGAATTTGGTCCCTATTATTCCATTGTTTTGACCTTTTAAAATGTATTCTTTGATTCACACATTTACATGTAATAAAATTCAGTTCTTGTTGTACAAAATGTATGAATTTTGGCAAATACATACAGCCATGTAACAACCATGATTAAGATGCAGAAAAGTTTCATGACCCTCCAAAATTTCTCTCATGCTGTCACTGTACAGTCAGTTTCCCCTACCACAAGCCCCTAGCCAATCTCCCATCCATTTTCTATTTCTATAATTCAGCCTTTCCCAAAAATTTATATAGATAGAATCAAAAGGGACTGGGCTTCTTTTACTTAGCATAATGCATTTGAGATCTATCCATATTGTCAAGCATATTAGAAATTCTTATTGCTGAACAGTATTCTGTTATAAAGATATACCATAGTTTGTTTATTCATCAAGTTGAAGTTCATTTGGCTGCTTGAAGGTCTTAGCAATTACCTGTCATTCCATTTTATTGGAAATGGAAATCACAGCATATAGCTTAGTCCCCCTAATCTCATTTTACAATGAGTATTTTTTTTTCCACAGTGAGTATTTTTTATCTCTTTTTCACACAAGAAAATTCTGATTCAGAGAGATTTAGTTCTAAGCTAATTAAAGGTAAACCCAGGTGTGTTTCTTTCTAAAGCCTGAGTTCTTTTCACTGTGTTAGGCTCATGGTGTTGTCTGAAAGACATTCAGGGCTGGGTTTTAGGTCCATCTGACTTCAATGATACATATGCTCTTAGACAAGTCATGCAAATTTTCTATTTCAGGGAACTCAAGGGGACTTTTCAGGTGCTCTGTTCCAGGGCTACTCTTTATTTTATTCACTTCTACGGGTGGGGAGGTAATTTGGCTTTTTATTTTAATGGAGGTACTGGGTATTGAACCCAAGACCTGGTGCTTGCTGAGCATGTACTCTACCACTTGAGCTATACCCCCACCCCACAGGGCTACTCTTTAGAGCATGACTGACCTCTCTTCCTAGAGGCCACATATTTTCAGCCTGGTTTCCTGTCCCCTTTAAAGGAATAACCCTACCTATAAAGTTACTTTCCTTTAAAACTCTCTTCTCCAAGCGCAGTGCCTGACACACAGAAAGATCCTCCATAAATGATAATTGAGTGAATAAATTGTGCATGCATGTTTGACTGAAGACAAGGGTGCTGTCCCCTCCCTTGCCTTCCCTGACAACCACAGCAGGAGGGTCCCAGGCCCCTGCAATCCCTGGACACCAGTGGAATCACATTAACATCAGCAATCCCGTGTCTGGCTCCATTTGCTCAAGCAGGACCTCAGCTCTCTTGAAACTCTTCCCTCACCCAGAAACAGTATTTCTGAATTTTGAAGAATTCGTGAAGGAATAACAACCAAGTATTTTGAACTGTTGGGGTGGGGGAAGGCATTAACCATAGTTACATAAATAGAAGGTGGTAATTTTTTTGTTCCTTCAATTCATAAACCAAAGTCTGAAATTCTGACTTTATGAGTTTTGGGCTGTAAATGTCACCTGTTAGCAAGAAAGTCATGAAATTCACAAAAGGACACACTTCTTCCTAAGATCCCTCTGGCTTAAACAGCTCCTGCTGACCAGGTGATGAGATGAGTCACAGCCCCTTTCTGGCACACTCAAGGAGCTCTTGCCCCCTGGAAGGTCTTTTGCAGCCCAGAGGGCAATGGAACAAAGAGGAGGGGCCGGAACAGAAAGTTCTGCTCAGTCCCCCCTGCCACCACCACGTTTCTGTGTCCTTCAGGCATGGTGATATCCCCATTTATTGCTCAGTTCCTCAGAATGGTTAGTTTTAGAAGCTGGCTTTTAGGACCCTTGGGAATTCAATTCAATTTAACCGTTACTTACGGAGCATTTGCTTCATGCCCAGGTTGGTGCTCTTATAGAGGTGGTCTTCGGCTTTCTGGTGGGTAGATGTCTCCTTAATCCCTTAGTGTGAGGAAAACTTAGAGGTAACTCCTTGGGGCTTGGGAGGGTCAGCTTTGTAAAGAGACTGACCACTCTGATAGATTAAGGGCTTCTGATAGTTTTAGAAATGCCCAGAAGGTTCTCTGTCTTCCTCATTCCCATCCCCTGCAAGGCTTGAAGATACCACAGTGTTTGGAAATAGTTCAGGTAAATCCAATGAAATACATACTATGATATGTAGGTACCTAGTTTTTTTTTTTTTAACTGGGGCATAAATTGCTTTATTTTAGGGGGGGGATAATTAGGCTTATTTATTACTAATTTTTTAAATTAATAGACTTCATTTTTTTTAAGAAAAGTTTCAGGTTCACAGTATTACTATTTTTTTTTTTAATGGAGGTACTAGGGGTTGAACCCAGGACTTCGTGCATGCTAAGCACACACTCTGCCACTGAGCTATGCCCTCCCCACGAGTTTGTATTTTAATTGCTTATTAAAATTCACACTTAAAAGTGGATGCTTAATATGTGTTAGTCATATCTACATGTTTATTCATTTCATACTTAGTTGTCTGAGATAGATGCTAGCATTTTCTCCATTTTCCTCAGATGAGGAAACTGAGAAGGGTTAAGGCATTGACCAAACAAGTTAGAAACTGAAATTTAATTAAAATTTGGTCTGCTGATTTTTAGCTCAGTGCTCACCTTATGATACCCCTTTCTCTCAGTGGGACCTCTTTCTGAGCCAATAACATTTGTTTTAGCTCTTGGATTTACCTGACGGTAATAAGCAACATAGGTAGAAGGAAAAGCAGTAACTTTGGCATTAGATAAACTTTATTTTAAATCTGTAATCTATCACTTAAGAGCTTGGTAACTTTGGGCAAGCTACTTCTCTGTTCCTTTACCTATAAAGTAAGGATAAAAGCACCTGCCTTCCAAGCTTGTTGTGAGTATTCTGAGCGATGATATATGTATACAAGTGCCTGGCACACTAGAGACACTAAGGGGGGTGGCAGCTATTACCAGCCAGCCGCAGAGTTCCCATTCCTTTCACGATACATCTTCTCATTCCCGTTGAAGCTTCATTCCCTTATTATTTCAGACCTCATGAATCTACTTTTCCTCTGCGTTACTTCAGCAGTTACAACCTCTACTGTTCAATTGAACAATTAATTATTTATTGTTTTATATTCTTAGTCTCAGTCCCTGCCTAGTTTGGAAGCTTTGGGGAGCCATTGGACTAGGTCTGAGATCTCGGTGTTCTACAGTGTTGAATACATTCTAGACGTGCAATAAATACTTGGAGTGTGATGCTTAGAGTTTTGGGGAGAGTAACTCTTGCAGTCACAGAAGGAAGCAGAAGGCAGGCTATTCCAGTGCCGTCGGCTTGTACTAACATGTCCTGTTTATATTTTTGCGGAGACTGAGAGGATAAAGCAGTGTTTATATGTTCCAGCACACCTTTTGCAGCAAGATAAGTGAGTTTTGATTACATATCTCCTCTCCAGGTTTGCCAAACCATAGTGACCTATGGACTGAATCAAGGTGGCAGAGAGACCGAACTCTTGAGTTTCAGAGCATCAGACTTTGAGTCTTATATCCATTCTGACTACTTTGCATCCTGGGGCAAGTTTTGTCAGCCCTCTGAGTCTGTTTGCTCATTTAAAAAAATGAGGCTAATGGTCCTTTGGAGGGCTGTTTGTAAAGATAAAGTGAACTTTATTAAATGGAAGGGTTTTAGTAAATGGTAATGGGCTATAAGAGTTTTAAAAAATTAGTTTTATTAAGAAGAAATTGGATCTTTGTTTTTACTATTCAAAAAAGGCAGAGAAAAGTAAAATGAAGTAAATAAGAACAGTGTTAACTTGGAGGCACCCTATTGTGCTCATCTAGAGTGAGGGGAAGAAAGACAAGTGAGACCGTTTGGGGGAAGGACACCTGCAGATCATAGCAAGTTTATGAGCCAAGTGCAGAGAAAGGTCCTAGTTAGGGGGGGAAAAAAAAAAAAGGCTTCCTTTCTCAGAGGCCTAGAACACTGAGGGAGCTAAGGTGGTTTTGGGGATGTGAGGCAGACGAGCAAGAAACAGGTATGACCTTGAGGGTCAGAGCTAGAGAAAGAGCCCAGGGAAGGAGCAGAGCCTGGGGTAACCCCAGGGGCCACGTGCCAACGATGGGCTGATATTTACCATGCATATTATATACCAGGCCCTGTGGGAAGTACTTTACTGGCTATAGGTCACTTACTCTCCACAACAGCACCTGAGGCAGGTGATACTGCTGTCCCTGCTTTACTGGTGAAGAAACAGAAGCTTAGAGGAATTAAATCAGCACAAGGTCAGCTTCTGTTCTCCCTGACTGCACATCCTAACTCTTCAACCGTTACATCCTGCTCTCTTAAAACTTGTGAACTTCTGCCTCCACTTAGATAGTTCTTTTCCCTCCAAATATTTAACTTTGGAGAAAAACCTCCTTCCGTATGTGAGCACACCAGGGTATGCAGTATTGTGATCTGGGTAGAGAGGTTGTTGCCCCGGAGAATAGGAAGTGGGGATAGACCATGATCCCAGAGACAGATACACACACACACACACCCCTCATTTTTGTTGATTTCCTGGTCATTGTGGCAGCAAAAATTTACCAAAGGCAGTGATGGAAACCCAGATTAGCAAGAGCAGGGAGTGGGGTGGTGAATTTTGGATTGAGGACGGCCCTGCAGGAGCCCCATTTCTTCTCAGCAGTGTGGGTCAAGATCACAAGCTGTTCCCTAAAGCACATTCACCTCTTCCTGGAACAATGATTATTTCCAGAGCTCTGCAGGGCTTCTTATACATCCTGACCATCTCCTGGGATGTGACCCTAATACTTCATTCTTCATACTGCTTGTTAACTGAACATGACAGCATAGTTGAATAGGATGGACCTGGGAGAAGAAAGATTTTTTTTAAATGGCTAACAGAATCATTTAGTCTCAATATGAAAAAGAAATTTCTCAATTTATGCCTCAGATCTGTTCTTGAGTCACCTCTTTATGGTCATCAACTGTACCAGGGACAGAGATGAATAAGAAATGGCCCCTAAGTTTTAAGGAGTTAATATAAAAATGTAAATGTGATACATTGTGATTATTACTAGAATAGAAGTTCCAACAATTAAAGCCTCCTTCAGTTAGAATAGATTGCAAAGGAAAGTCAGGAGCTTTCCTGTCTCTGGAAGTTTTAAGCATATGCTGAATAATCACCTGGTATTGACTGGGTTCTTGTATCGGATAAGGACATGGACTGCAGGACCTGAAAATAGTCACTTCTTGGGATGCTAAGACTTTATTTTATGCAGAAGCTACAATGTTGTAGTTCTGGAGTTAAGACAGAAGCAATGTGGCAGATGTTCTTGGTTGCCTCCCGCAATTTTATATTCCTTCCTAACCAAGAGAAATCCAACTTTGTCCTAATTATGCCCAGCTTAAACTACTCAGCTTGCTTCTAGGGGTGGTCTTGTTACATACTTCTTGCCAGTGAGATGCAAGATGATGTCACCAAGTAGGGCTTCCGAGAAAGCTTGTCAAACAGGGCTGAGTCATCTGGTAAGTGCATTTTCAGCTTTGACCTCTTGCCTTTTGTCCTCGCTCCAATTTTTATTTACTACTAGGAACATGGCTATGATGCTTGGAGGTGGGATAGCCATTTTGTGACAAAAGCCACTTTGCTAAAGATAGTGGAACAGAAAAAAGAGGAGAAACCTGTGTCTCTGGTACCATTCTTGATCCTCTTTACCAGCTTTGATTCCACACATGGGAACTTTTTGTCACAGGAAAAAATTAACCACTGTTTAAATCACTGTAATTGAATTTCTGTTACCTGCAGCCAAATACACTCTTAACTGATAATACAGTGTAGTGAAAAACAATACTTGGATTCAAATTCCTTTTTCATCATTTATTCTCTGAGACATTAGGCAAGTGTCATGGGTCTCATGAAATAATCTCATCTGTAACTGAAATGAATAACACCTATCTTACAAGGCTTTTGGATAGATTAAATTAGATAATATGGATGAAGTGGTCCAGCACGTTGCCTGGTACATGGAAGGACCTCAATAGATGTTTCTTTGATTTTTGTAGTTGGAGATCTCCCTAAATGAGACCCTTAAGACCATTAGAAAAGATGCCCATTCTATTGATGGGCAGATTCCTTCGTAGGGAGGCACAAGATAACCTACTGATGTATGGAAAGAAAATATTAGAAACTCTATTTAGATTTATTTTTATCTCATCCTTTTAACATTTCTCTTTGAGTACATTTTATCTGTAAGTACAGAAACACATGATATAATTTATAAATAAAAAATTAAATACTTGTGCATAATAAAAGGTTTTGAGACCACTGCAACCATTACTTGGGTTGCCTGTAAGAAAAGGAATTTTCCGGGCCCCCCTGAATCAGCATCTCCATGAAAATAGCAGTAAAAAACTGCCTAGGTGATTCTTATGTTAACCTAAGTTTCAGGACCATTAATAGAGGAATTTCTCTTTATATTCCCAAGACTTGCAGTGCCAATCTTTTCTAGAAGACAGGATCCTTAATATTTAGTTCCTTTCTTGGCTGTATGTAGTAGCATAAGGCTGATGAAGTCACGGTTGGTATTCACAATCACTGAACCTAAATTTCATCTATATCTGCCAGAGTCTGGACCTGCCAAACGCAAAATTAGGAAGTAGGTAAAATTTGCCTTTTTTGACCTTTGATCTTGGTCACGAGATTCCCCTCCACCTGTAGGCTGACTCTGCCCTCATAAATACCCCCGGATTTCACAGAACCCTCCTTCACTCCTACTACTGCTCTCTATTAAGACTGGGTTATGTTCCTGTAAGCCAATTAATTCCCTTCAAATCTGCGTGCAAACCCACCCCTGTGGTAGTGATGAGCTACTGAGGGAGGCAGCCTGGAATAATGAATGAAAAGAGCTTGGTTTTGGAATCATTCATATAATAGACACTTAAAACTACACGCTGAAGTTGTATCATATGATAGGCACCATGCTAGGCACTGGATCTAAAATTAGAAGGAAAGTCGTTCTTACTGTGAAAGAATGTGAAGATTAATGTGGAGAAACAGGTTATTCACTACTATGAGGTGACTGTTCATAGGGTATGAACAAAAAACTATGGGAGCACAGGGGAAAAGTATCTAGGTCTATTTGGGGAGGCAAGGACAGCTTCTAAAAAAGGCATCACATGAGCTGAAGGATGAGGAGTTTGCCAAGAAAGAGAAGAGTGTTCTAGGCAGAGGATTTGCCTGGGCAATGGCCCAGGGCAGGAGACAGTGGAGGGTTCTGGAAACTTGGAGTGGTTTGCTTCTTCTGTATCATAAGGTATGTGGTGGGACTGTCAAGAGATGTGGCTGGGGCCCAACCATGCACACGAGTGTTTAGGTTTCATACTGTTAGCAATTGGGAGCCATGGAAGGATTTAGAGGCAGAGGCACTATTAGATTTGCGTGTTAGAAAGATAACTTAGGAGCAGAATGGAGGATAGACAGGAGGGAACATCATCCTCGAGAGAAAAGACCAGCCAGAAAGCCAGTGTTATTGACCAGGTAAGAGATGATGAGGGCCAGAGAGGAAGCTGGTGGTGGGAGTGGAGAGGAAGGAATGGATTGGATAGATAAGAAGGGGTTCACATCGAGTCTTGATATGTCGTGGTGATTGACCGGATGTGAGCAGTGAGGGAGACAAATTTTTAGCTCAAGTAGTTAGATGAATGGTGGGGCCATTTCTCCAAAATAGGATGCTGGAGGAGGGGACTTTCTCTTGCTTCTGCCACTCACTAGCTGTCTGAACTTGACAAATGACTTGACCTTTCCAAGTCTCATTTTCTCTTCATCTATAAAATGTAATTGTGACCATTAGATATAAAGGTATGTAGGAGGTACTCCATTTGTGAAGGCTAACAATAATAACAACCCAAGAAAATAATTCTTCCAGATGTCAAAATGCATAATATTTTATTTTTCCCAAGTAATACATATGCTTTAACATAGTGAAAAAAAATGCATACATCTTCAGAAAGTCTTGGATTATGTGTGTTTATATAGTTGTATTGGCTTATATTTACATAAAGAAACAGTGAAAGGATATACAACAGACATAAATAATTAAGGGATGGAGATGAGAGTTTGGGATGGGGGTAGGGAGGATGAGAAGATTGCCATTGACATGGGAACAAGATTTTGAAATGTACACCCTTTTTGTATTGTCTTAATTCTGAACCATGACTATATCACCTATTTAAACTGTTAAATTAAAAAAAAAAAAAATCCGGGGGTGACTTGAATGGTATGAATTTCAGACATGTGTCCAGTGGTTTCCATCAGAAGTCCTGGGGCTCTTTTACCTCCCTGCTTTTGCAAAACCTACATCTTTTCTGAAATTTTCCTCCTAACCTCCCCTTCTCTAACCTTGGTTAACTTCTTTCATCCTTCCTTTCCTTTCTTCCTGTCCCTTCTTTCCTCTCTGCCTCTTTCCCTCTCTCCCTTCCTTCCTTTCTTTTTAGAATATACTCTTAAGTGACCCCCTATTCTGGCCTCTCAGTCGCAATTATTGAGTAAGAAGCAGAAGTTCTTCGGCTATGAGGTTGACATGAATAAAGGCAGAAATTCACTTTTACATTAAACCGGGGTCTAAGGGCAACCAGGAGCCTTAAAAGAAATGCAGAAGTTGTTCCTCTAATTAGATTGAGTTCTTGGACAGTAGAGACTGTCTTTTTCTACTTTTGTGCCCCCAGTAACTTGTACAGTGGCTGGTACACAGTAGGTGCTCAATAAATGAGTGCTAAACTTAATTGAAAAAATGTAACAGGGCATATCTTCTCTTGAGAAATTTTTCTGGAAGTGAAGAACTCTGAATTTTGAAAATTAAATGATTAATTATACATAGAAGTAGGAAAATGGTTAAGAGTATAGAATTGAGGACAGATAGACCTGAGCTCAAATTCTTTTTTTTTTTAACCAGTGACTGTGACCTTGGTGAAATTACTTAACTCCTCTGAGCCTATTTTCATCTGTAAATGCACATACATGTACACACACACACACAGTTTCAGATGGTTAGTAGACAACAGACTGGGATAACCAAAGTAAGAACCTTAGCACAAGCCCTGACACCTAGTAATAACTCAGTGTTGCTTCATTAAACATGTTATTGCTCAATATATCTAGTTATAACAAAATTTCTGCAAGGTCAAGTCAATGGCACAGGTCTCAAACTTAGGAAACCTGAAGGAGCCTCAACTAAGAGAGGAATGAGGAAGAAAGACTGGATTAGAAGCCAGTCAGCTGAAGGTATTTGCCTCTCAAATTGAGTTCCTGGCTGAAGCTATAATTGGAAGACAAGAGAAACCGGGCTTTGGAGTCGTGGATTCTGTGCACCGCAAAGTGATCAGAGCAGAGTGCAGTGTTGGCTGGTAGCCGCGAGCTTGTTATCTCGGAGGTGCAGCCCTTATGCACCTCTATCTGATTCATTTTCAGCAATATGGTGTTGTTTTTTTTGTGTGTGTGTGAGTGGGGTGGAAAGAGGAAGGATGACAGAAGGACACTGGAGGACTGATGGGAGAGAATATTTGAGGATAAAACCAAATAGACTAAGATTCCTAGTGCTTTTTAACTCACTGATTGCCAGGAACCTGGGTGAGGTAGAGCATTGGTTTATTGAACTTTTATGCAGCCCAGCACCCTGTTGACAACAATGTGTCTGAGTCACAGGGGGTCAAGTGACTGCAGCTTCTCTGATGAGTCATTGTCTTGCTTCCACTAATGTCCTGGCGGCTGGGGCTGACTTGTTTACTGAGAGCAAGCTACAGCTGTCTGCAGGTACAGATTCTTGTGCTCCACGCCTCACTGGCAGAGCCAGCAGGCTTGATTCGGGAGCTTTTACACTCCTGGAAGGTCCTGATGTGGAATGGGCAGTAGAGGCGGCCCCGTGTGATGTGCTGATGCTCCTTCCTTCGATTTGGCATTGCAGTGAGCAAGTGTTTAGATTGGGAACCCAAAGGACTAAGCAAGAGATAGGTGTGAACAGCACTAATACACAATACTCAGGATCCTAGCAAGACACTGGGTAATTAAGGGGCACTTAATGGAAAGACTATTTACAGGTGTGGGCGGGGTTCATGGAAACAGCAAGGGGATGGTACAGGGTCCCTTGGGAAGCAAGTGGTGGGAGCCATTACTAGGCTGAAGAAGCAAAGGGAGGGAGGAAAAATATGGAGAGGGTCACCTGAGAGGAGCTGTGGCCTTGATGGTCACAGCCGACTTCTGGTCAACCAATAGGAAAGGAGCAAGAGGGATAAACACCCAACCTTACTCTCCTTTCACCCTCCCTCCTTGGGTCCTTCCACTGGCCAAATCTAACAGGAAGCCAGCGAGCAAGAGGGCTATTGATGAAGGCCACAGAGGTCAGCTTCCCCCTGGGGAAGGGGTGGAGAAGGGGGAGAGTGGATCTTGGGGGGGAGCAAACAGAAAATACTTAGTACAAGTTGTTAGCTAGGCATGCTAGTGTCCTCTCTGGTTTTGTTTTGTTCATTGGTGAACTGGGAAAATCACTACCTAATTTGTTGTGAGAACGGAATGAGATAAGGTAGATAAAAGGTTTTGAAGTGCCCTGAAGAGTTTTGTGAAGGTTGAGTATGAAGTTGTTAAACAGCTGCTACATTTCAAGGAAGAGGGAACCACAATGACACAGCGGCCAGAAGAAATTCCTTACTTCCGAGTTGGTTCACCAGCCTTTCTTGTGACCCTACCAAGTGTACAGGCCACACCTGAGGCTGAACATGGGCACAGATATGTGGGCTATGAAAAAAAAAAGTGATGCCCGATACAAGGCATAGCCATTATACCCTCAAAAGCCTGTACTATAGTTAGATATGAAAGGGTGTGTGCACACTTCTTTACCTATATATGAAATGTATAGAAAGATATGACAATATTTATCCATATCCATTTAGCATGTGAATACATGCACACAAAGTAATGCAGTCATGCATGCAAAATTAAGCAATACAGTTAGGAATGATTAGAGCTGGTTAGGGACAGTCAGCAAAGGTGTTCAGAAGAATGGAGTTTGAGTTCCAACTCAAGAACCAGATCTGGAGGTGCCAGTCTTTGACCTGTCCAGGTTATTGAGTTATTACTCCTTCCATGTTTCGAAATAGACCATTTCAAAAAGAGGGATGAAATATTTGACTTCTTTCAACTTACATCTGTTTCCTCATCTTTTCCTCTCCAATGCCGAGCATGGTATTCTGAAGGTCCTCAAGAAATGTTTTGTTAACTGAATCATTTAAAAAAAAATCTGGTATCTGTGCTGTCTTATTAAGTGAGAGAAGAGAATACATAGGGTAACAGTTCCTCCCTTCAGTGCTGATCTCTGAGAATTCTTCCATGGGTGTTTGAAAAAACACCACTTGCAAAAGAGAAGCCACTGTGAGTGAGCTTAGTGTATGCTTTTGATAAGTGATTTGCATAAGATGATTGTGTGCATAGACTGCAATCTTAGAAATTTCCAGACAGAAAATGACTGCTCTCTGGAAGATGTTTAGTTTATGATATGCCAGACATGTCTCTGTTATCCTTCACTCTGAGACTCCGTAGAAAGAGACGAGTAGGGAGGGTGACAGTCTCTCAAATAGTTGTCAGGTTATTGAAAAGCTTAAACAGTGTTTAGCGCTCAAACACTTGTCCCATAAATGTTAATAGTCAAGGACTCAGGATGTAGCAATGAAAGGGAGTGTTAAAGTAACGTTGTCTAAACTCCTTTGGGCAAATATCAGTGGAAATGATACTGGTGTGGGACTGCTCAGAAACACTGTTATGAATGCAGAAATCATTGGCTCTGAGCCCATGGGGCACAACCCACAGCACAGAGGCCTGGAGCAGTGCCAAGGCTTCTTGGGCTTTGAGATGTGTCTGTAGCTGGTAGGAGCTCTTGAAACAGGCTGAAGGTTGTGCAATGAAAGCACAGAGTGCACCTACTATCATCTCCCTAAGGAAGAAAGAGGAGAACATGGCCCACCCAGAAGCCCAAGGGCCACAGGGGATGTTTGTTTCAACCCCTGCTCTCCCCCAGGCTCAGGGCTGTGGGTGTGCAAGGCTGAAGTCAGGCTTCCGATGACCAAAGAACAGCTTGTGCCACACCTCAACCCAAAACACAGGACTGCCAGGCCCTGGTAAAGGACCACAAATGAGGGTGTGTATATGCCTAGGCCGGTCCTGCCTGTTGAGTTTTTTCCATTTATTTTTATTGAGGTAAAACCATTTTAAAGTGTGCAGTTCAGGCATATAGTTCATTCACAATGTTTTATAACTGTCACCACAATCTAGCTCCAAGACATTTTCATCATCCTAAAAATAAACCCCATGTCCATTAAGCAGTCACTCCCCATTTCCCCCTTTGCCCAGGCCCTGGTAACTGCCCTTCTGGGTTTGGTCTCTAGGATTTATCTATTCTGGATATTTCATATAAATGGAGTCATACAATATGTGGCCTTTTATGTGTGGTTTTTGCCACTTAGCATAAAGTTTTCGAAGGTCATCCATGTTGTGGCATGGATCAGTACCTCATTCTTTTTATGGCTAAATAATATTCAGTTATATGGATATACCACATTTTGTTTATCCATTCATCAGTTGCTGGAAACTTGTGTTGTTTCCACCTTTTGGCTATTGTGAATAATGCTGCTCTGAAATTCATGTACCAGGCTTCTCTGAATACCTATTTTCGGTTTTGGGGGTGTACATACCTAGGAGTGGAATTGCTTGCTGAGTAATATAATTATGTATTTAGCTTACTGAGGAAACACCATACTGGTGTTTTATATTCCCATCAGCAATGTTGGAGGGTTCCAATTTCTCCACATTTTCGTCAACACTTATTTCCTATTAAAATTTTTTTAACCATCCTAGTATGTAGTTTTGATGTGCATTTCCCTAGTGACTAATAATACTGGGCATCTTTTTATCCCCTGGTTTGTTTTAACCCAGTGGAAATATTCTAAAGCTGTACCTTTCTGATCTTGAGTGGATCTGTAGTGTTATTTAGATGGTACCTTCTCATGTGTCGATTTGTTTAGCTCTCTTTGAGTCACATGGAATAGGCTGCTATTTGTGAATAGATCCTAATAAACACTCCTGGTTGATGGTGTGGATATAGAAGAGCTGAAGAACTTTTTTAGAAACAATTTTTATTAAAACTATCCTACTAATGTAACGTGACTTTTTTTTTTTTTTTTTTTTTTGCTCTGAAGTTTTATTTTAAAACCTGTCTTAGGAAGATGAACAAGACAAATAGCAAATCTCCCATTTTGTGGGCTGGAGTCTCTGTTAAAAGGGGGCAACTAAAGCTTATGAGTTTCAATCCTGCCTTTGTTGCTGAGTGACCTCTGACCTTTGACAATACTTCTGAGTTGTATTCTATATTAAGACAACCCACTGTGTCTCATTTCCCATTGGCTCCACTGAGAATGATGATGATGAGCTCCTATAAAGGTTGGCAGGTCCTCTGGGAAATGCCAGGAAGAAACCCACACATGAACTCACTGCGAGTTGCGAGGCTCTCCCCATGTAAGCCACCCATTTCAGCACTCCGGGCGTGGACTGAATTTCTCTTTCATGAGAGCCGTTCCCACATTTTAATGCCAATTTCTTGAGGCAGATGGGCAGGGTGATATGTGTCCAATTAGAGACAGAGAAAATTGAGCCTCCCCAGAATAGTCTCATATCACAGCTAGGTTTGTTAGCTACAAAAATAGATCTACATTTAAACAGAGAAATGTGGAAAATGATATGAAAATAGAAACCATATTGTGTGCTACCCTTTTTGATAAGTAGGTTAACTCTTAAGAATTAAGTTTAGAAGAGATAAGAAACAAAATAATGTAGCTCCAGAGTCCTCCACTGACTCGGTATTGGCCCAGGTATTGGGGTCATGTCTGTGATCAGGCCCTGATTAGGTTTTTCTTGTAATTTTTTTCTTCTACAGCATAACTTCTCATCACTAATATTTAACTTTTCCTCCAAAAACTGAGAACATTCTGAAATGTTTTTAGTTGAGAGCTGAGACTAAATTTTTATACAAAGGAACTATTTCAGCCCCACTCTGAAGAATAATGCTACTCTTCTCATCCTGTCCACCATACTCCGCTTTCCCCGAGTTAATCACCTGTCAGTAAGGTCTTTAGCTGGGAGGCCCTGGTAGGCTGAATGAGCCTGCCTGAATGGCAATGGTCAGAATAATTGTTTTCCTAGAGGCACCAATAGGCCAAAATGATTATCTTAGAAGAGAAGACAGATAAGGAGAACTGATGATGTCCAGGTCATGGGAAGTTTCCTAAAATCTGTTGTCTCTTCTCTGCCATCTTCTATCTCCTGTTAGCAACATGTAAGGTCATTTTGCCAGAGAAATAAATCTGGTCAATAAATAGTCATTGGATGAATCTGCTTTAGATGCTTTGATGGTATTTTTCTATGGATGAGTTACAAGGTCTTTCCAGATATGACCA
This sequence comes from Camelus ferus, assembly GCF_009834535.1. NCBI lineage: Eukaryota > Metazoa > Chordata > Mammalia > Artiodactyla > Camelidae > Camelus > Camelus ferus. The sequence goes on along the minus strand of NC_045716.1, from coordinate 10,579,488 downwards.
TTATCCTTCAGCAGAACTAGAGATTTCTTCATTTCCCTTTCCTTGTAATTTGCTGCCTCCTTTTCATAAGTGGACCTTACCACTCCTAGCATGTGGAGTGGTACAGGTACAATCCTCAGGTACAATGTGCAATTGCACTGATTTTGAGTTGTTGGAACTGGTCTTGAGTATTCTGAGACTGGGACATATTGAGTGAGATTGCCTTCCTCTTTCTTATTTGGATATTATTCATTCAGTGGAAATGTTATTTTCTTCCTAGTAGAATTGCAGGCAAATACAGGATACTGTATTTTGTTTTATATTTTACCTAAATCTGGCAACTCTACTTACTGGACACTTAGCTAGACTGTATTTCCCAGTGTTCCTTGCAGGTGGGGGTGGCCATGTGACTGAGTTCTACCGGTGGAATGTTTGCAGGAGTGATGTACCACTTCTAGTCCCAGCCCATTAAAACCTCCCATGCATGCTCTGCAGGATTTTTCCTTTTTGTAATTGGCTAGAATGGAAAAAAGCTTCTAGGATGACTTTGGAAACCACATGTTGAAGTTATCAGAGCTATTATTAGACTGCCTAGAGGAAGACCACCCCATACCTTGTTGACTTCTCTGTACTATGTGACCGAAAAATAAATATTTACTGTATTTGAACTATTATGCATTTTGGGATCTATTATATTTATGACATAGTTTACTTAACCAATAAATATATGCAGTGTATTAAGTAATTTTATTGGTAACTAGATTGCTAGATAGGCAACTCAGTATGGAACAGCTAACTTAATAAGAATTATTTGTAACTTTCAAAAGCAATACTGTAAAAGTGTCACAGTAGGCTTTTGCTATGTAATCACTGACTCTAAAACAACAATCATTTTGCTATCTCTCTCAGGTTCTGTAGGTCAGGAATTTGGGAAGGGCTTGGCTGATCAGTATGTTATTTATACTGAAGTTCAATTCAGTTGAACATATTGAATGTGGAAGCTGTGGTTTGTGCTGTGGAGGGAAGCTGGAAAAGAAGATGGCATGATTCTGACCATGAAGAGGCTTATAATACTCCTAGACTTGCACACATGGGTAGGTACAAGATAATATAGCACAACATAGAAAGGTGTTAAAATCATTCATTCAACAAACATTTAAGCATCTACTGTGCACCAGACACTCTACTGGGCACTGGGTATATAGCTCTGATCAAAACAGACAAAGCCTTTTCTTTGTAGAGCTTACTTTCAGGTGTGTGTGTCTGTGGAACAGATAACAAACAACTTAAAATTTAATTATATATGATAGTAGAAGATACGTGCTACGGAGAAAAATCAGAGGGAAGGAGAATAGAAATTGTGTGTGAGGGAGTACAATTCTAAGTGGAATGGGCAGGTAAAGTGTTCCTGAGGAAGTAACTTTTGAGGCTAGATTCAAAAAGAAGTGAGAGGATGAGCCTCGTGACCACTTGAACTGAGTCCTTCAAGAAGAGGGACGAGCAAGTGAAAACAAACCTCATGAAGCAATGTGTTGGTTATTTTCAAGGAACAACAAGGAAGTCTGTGTCTGTAGCAAAGTGAGTCAAGGGGAAAGTTGTAGATAAAGGCAGAGGAGATGCAGGATGGGGACTGGGAGGAGAGCTTTTTGAGTCAAAAGGTGACTTGATGGGACCTATGTTGAAAAGGATCACTTTGGCTGCTGCATTGGGAATAGTTAGTAGGAGGGTCAGGATAGAAGTAGGGAGGCCAGATGGGAAGCTGTTATCATGATCTAGGTACTAGATGGTGGTGGCTTAGACCAGGATGCAACAGCAAAGGTGGTGAGAAACAGGTCAGATTCTAGATCTCTTTTGAAGGTAGAGCCAGTAGGATTTCTTGAGGGACTGAATACACAGTGTGAGAGAAAGACAGAAGTCAAGAAGGACCATGAGTTCCTCCTGCACTGGGAACTATATTCAATACCTTGTAATAGCCTATAATGAAAAAGAATATGAAAAGGAATATATATATGATATATATATATGTATAACTGAATCACTATGCTGGACACCAGAAATTAACACAAAATTGCTAAACTGACTATACTTCAATTAAAAAAAAAAAGAATGACCATATTTTTTGGTTTAAGCAAAGAAAGGAAGAAAGGAAGTTTACACTACCTGAAATAGGTAAGAAAAAAATGATAGATCAAGTGCTGAGAGTGAGAGAGCATGTTTATATGCTGAGGGAATGATCTAGTAGAGAGACAAATTAATGATGCAGTAAAGGAGAATTGTAATTGAATAGAGAAGAGAGTAGAATCTAGTGCATATGTGGAGATCCTGTCTTAGATAGGAGTTGGGGTGGTCCATGTATAGAAAAACTAGGGAAAGCAGATATATGGCTTAGAAGCTGGTAGTTTGTACTTGAGATGATGGAAGCTAACAGAATTTCTCTTCTGATTGTTTCCTTTTTCTTTGTGAAATAGGATACAATTCCTCATTTGAGAATGAGGATGGGGAAGAGACATGGAAGTCTGAGGAAACAGGAGAAAATGTGAAATTGTCATCTGGGGAGTGAGAAAGAGTGAATGGTCTATAGTATTTTCCAGGTCCATTTGTGGTTCAGTGATATTAACTTAAAGTGATTCCTTATAAGCATGACAATGTGTGTGTTTATTTGTTTTCTAGCTATGTTCAGCTTCTTGAGTGCAGGCACAGAATAGGAGGAGAGTTGGATTTTCCCAGGGCTGGGTTTTGCTAAGTAAGTGTGATACATTGAGAGAGAAGCAAGAGGGTGGAGGGTGTAAGCAAGAGAGTGTTTAAAATGACAAGCCATGGCATTTAAACAGGATGAAGGGAAGTGAGGACATGAAGAGGGTGAGGAACAGCAAACTGACGGCAGAATTAATTGATGATAGGTCCTAGTGGGGCGGCTGATGGATTTTTGCAGGTGGGCACCATAAAGCATGACCTGGAAATAGAATTCGAGGGAGGTCTGAGTGCTGGAATGTTTGAACCTGAGATTATGGGTGGTTGTAAATTTTGGAAATGACAAGGATTAGGGATTGGCCCAGGGGAGATGGACTGAGATAGGGTAGAGGACAAAATCGTTGGAGGAGAGAGGATGGAAGAACAAAGTGGACAGTGTTGAAGGTATCAATGTGAAATTGAAATCACTAAGAATTAAGATAAGCATGTTATTAGAGAGAGAGGCAGTGAGTCATGAACTAAAATCTTTGAAAAATTAGGGAGAACGACCAAAAAGTTGGTAGATGTCTACAACAAGGAGAGGTGGGGTGATAACAGACTGATGTAGGTTCAAAGCTGGAAAATTAAAGGCAAAGGGAAAGAGAAGGGTTTAGAAGCAGCAATAGCACAGAGTGTATCTATTCTACTTTTAGTCCTGAGAATTTAGGACGCATGAAGGAGACAACAGCTACCACTTGAGACTATTCCCGTAGAATCGGGGTCCTCAGGGGAGAATTCGGGTTCTGATAGTAACTTTGGAGACAAGATGAGGATAGAGAATTTACTGCTAATAGACTGGGGTGCAGAGGGCACAGTGGAGAGACTTCAGGAGTAGAGGGAGGCAGAAGTAGAAGAGATGACCAGACTTAACAAAAATAACAGAGGGCCCATGTTTAACATACAGATTATTAACGACAGTATGAGAAAGTTCTTTACCCTATCTGCTTCTGACCGACTGTTTCCATGAACTGGGGCTGTGCCTGCAGAGGCTGTGTGTGTCCTAGTTCCCTCCTGTCTAAAAGGATCTAGCTCTTGGAACATACAGGAAAAGCAGATAATAAGAGCCCTCAGCCAACAAGGCAAGATTAGACCTAACTGTCCATCAACTCTCTGACCAATTGCCCTAAAAGAGACTTCTCTGATTTTTTTCTTCTGTTTGGATCAAGACATGTGGGTAGGACAGAAAAATATTTGAGGAGCCCATCTCAATTGCATGAAAGACTTGGCAATGGGAAACTTGGCCATCCCACTGCCATGCCTAGCCCCTTGGGATTGTAAGGGAAATTGTGTCTGTGGATGGAGAGCCAACAACACTGCCGCCAGATCCTTCTCTAATTCACCACTGCTGAAAATTGGTTTTAAAAAGAAGGGAAAACATTTTTTATTAGGGTAGATGATAAATAGCTCATTTGAAACATGTACACACTCATTCACAGAAAACGTAATTGTTTTCTTGCTGCTGTCATGGCCTCCTTGGCGGAGCTGTCATTTTGCAGATGCCAATGGCCTGAAGGAGACTCTCTCAGTGTGAGTGTGTGTTATGTGTGACAAATTCCTGTTCTGCAGCAGGATATAAGTAGAGCATGCCCTAATGAAATCAGAGGCATTGGACACAGGTTGAACTGCAATCTTCCTAGTTGAATTTATTTTTCAGAACATGTTTCTTCAGCAATAAATTGTTTTCTGGCAATTTTTACCAATAAAAATACATACATACATAAATACATAAATAGCATAAGAAGGAGATGGGGTTGAAGCTGCCTGTTTCCTTTCATGTGATTTTTTTTCTATTTTCTCAGTTCATATCAGCTAGCATTTATACAGCTAAAATAATTTATGTGAGAATGGAAGAAAAACAGAAAAGAAATTGCCTCCAGCTACTCTAAAAGGAGAAGATTTTGAAGATCATATAGGGAAGCACAGAGAAGATTTTATCAGAGTGACTGGTGCATGGAATAGATGTGAGGGTAAAATCAAGGGTCTACAGTTTTGATCTTTTTCCGGGTTTAGCTATGAGAGCTCAGGGTATTGACTTCTCACAGTGAGTTGCTCTTTGGCAGACTTGATGAAGGACTAATTCTTAGATCAGCAAATAGTTTTCAAAGACAGATGAGGATGCTAGCTGGAGAGGGTCAGCAGGCTGAGGGAAACAGGGTAGAGTGGGAGTCCTGCTCGAATAGTCACCAAGGAAAGTAAAGAAGAGGCCTCCACTGGAAGTGGGAATTTTTGGAGATCCTTGGTTACAGAGATACTGGGTTCCTTTGCATAATTTTGACTGAGAATTTAAAGATTATACTTGTGTGATTGGCTACCTTGATTCTCCTTTAAGCCCTTTTCATCTATACATAAGAGAACAATAGAAGTCGTAAAGGAATTAAGCTAAGTTGTAATTTTCTCATCAAAGTTAACCTTGGCCCCCCCCCCTTTTTTTTTTTGGCCTCCTCTTAACTTGCTGCTTCCTGAATGTTCTTCCCTATTTGTGAAAACTCATCTTGCTTTGTCATGCTTGATTCCTTGTTACTTTCACCTGTACTCTGTTGGGTTACTTCTGGGTTCTTCCTAGGAGTGAACTCCCACAATTCTAACTTACCAGATGAAGGAATCCTAAGATTGAGATCCATGAATGGTAAGATTCTTGAAGATATTTCATCATATAGATCATTTAAAAATTGCAGTTAATCAAGAAGAAAAAACCTTTTGGTGAATTAATAAAACATCTCTACAATTGCTGTGTAGGTTTGAATAATTATAAATAAAACATCTAATAGTCATTTGGTACTGTGCAGTTCACAGAATATTTTAGTATTCATTATTTATTTGATTGTACAATTGTTCTTTGAATTAAAAATGAACCTTAATTTCATCTGTAAAATGGATATATTAAGGGCTGGGAGGGTGAATCACAGAACCAGTGGGGACTTGAATTTCAATCTGCTGACTTAAGGTCATGGCAATTGAAATAATTTATGTAAAGATAAAACCTGCTCTTGTTTACAAATAGTGTGCATTTAAAAAATCAATTAAAAATTTTTTAATACAATTTTTAAAGGTTACATTCCATTTACAGTTATTACAAAGAACTGGCTGCATTTCCCGTGTTGTACAGTATATCCCTGTAGCGTATCTTGCACCCAGTAATCTATACCTCCCGCTCTCCCGCCCCTATATTGTCCCCCCACCCCTACACTGGTAAGGACTAGTTTGTTTTCTATATCTGTGAGTCTGCTTCTTTGTTATATTCACTAGTTTGTTGTTTTTTAGATTCCACATACAAGTTTACCACACATTTTTCAATCTCAGTATTAGGTTGGCAAATGTAGGTACTGTATTTTACCAGGTTCAAAGTTTTCACATGGGGATCCAAGTATGGGCGCCTGAAATACATCAGGGAGTATCTCTGGTAGTTCTTAGCTGTGTGGCCTGGGCCAGGCCACCTAATCTCTCTGATTTCTCTCTTTCCTTAACGGAAAAGGGAACGATGTTGCTGTCTTACTGTTAGTTATAACCTCAAAGATAACTCTGCTGATCTAATGAAATGACTGACCTGAAAATGGTGGCTGTAAAGCAGTATACAAAAGCTGTCACTGTGCATCACAACCGCCTTTGGCAAAAGGGCCAGGGTAGAGGGAACTGGGCTTCAACTGGGCCTTAATGTCTATGATCAGGGGTGAACTTTTCTGAGGTTTACACTTCTCTTGGGAAATGAAAGAGAGGAGCCCAAGTGAAATAGGCAAAGCTATCCTAGAACGCTCTTCAGTCTGGCGTGTCTGTGAGGCCCTCTCCACTCCCAGGCCACCCCTTCCTGAGCTGGCACTGCTGGAATGTGACTTTTTCTAAGAGATAGTAGATAATGGCTTACGGTATTTCTTTCTCTTCTCTTTAAGTGAATGTTTTCCCATTAACATAATACCCAGAGATCCCGTAAGAATGATTCTACATTGGCAGAATTTTGCAGTTATTGCAAGCTCCTTGGAGGGTGGGTGGGTATATTTTATTTTGGATTATGGCTGCCTACTACTGAGGTTGTCCCCAGACTGAGACTACTTTGTATCACACTTTGTGTCACCATTTCATGTAGCACCATGACATAAATGCCAGAGATCACTTGTTTTTATTGCAGTATAATTTACATAGAACCCAAAGCACCATTTTAAAAGTACAGTTCAATGCATTTTGACAAACATATACAACCATGTAACCACCACCAGAGTCAAGACATAGTTTTCATGTGCTCCCTTGCAGCCAATCCATGGTCCCCACCCTTGCTCTGGACTTTCTGTCAACATAGCTTAGTTCTGCTTTGTCTAGATTGTCATATAAATATATTCATATCAGATGTCATGTTTTATGTCTGGCTTGTTGGTGCAGTAGAATTATGGCCTCTGCTTTAGGCAAACAAAATTCAGTGCATATAACTACTTTCCTACAATATTGAATAGCCTGCAGTTTTGTGTCCTGAATGAACTTGTAGCTAATGATAGTCCATGTGACCATGGTGACCAGGGCTTGTGACATTTTTGCTCTTTGAATCAGAAAGAAATGTTTCCCATTTAAAAATCTTAGTTATCGTTAGCCAGTTATCGGCTGCCAGGGAGTGCCAAAGGTTTGGGGACAGGGAAGCTTGTGGAAGCTCCTGTTTGCACAGGACTATTTGCAAAGGTCTTTTAACCTTACAGTATGCAACATTCTTGTTGATAGGCTGGAGTGTATGTAAACCAATTGTGGTTGAATCAAATGGCATTTATTCAACTTTTTAAATTGTAAGAGTGATACACGATCACTGTAGAAATTTTGTGAAATAAAAGGAAAAGGATAGTAAATTTTTCCCCATATTGTCTCACAGAGAATAACATTAAATTTCTGGACATATTTATTTCCAGTCTTTTCCTAGACATGGTCTTTTATGTAGGTATGATAATACTTAATATTAAATTTTGTAATATTAAATTTAATATTTCATTCATAACATTTCTCTGTCATAGAAAAATCTTTGTAAACAATTTTAAGTGGCCATTAATAGCTTACCAAATACATATAATTATATATATTCATAATTCAATAAATGAGAATTAAAAAGTACTAGAGAATCTTCCCCTTTAAAAGGAATCCCATGTGATTCCTGTTCTACTTTAGTGGATATGGACTATATTCACAGCAGAACACATTTATACCGACTTGATGGAAGGAAACACACAATGGCTGCTAAATCAGACTTAAGTGATAGAGTTCTTCCTACCTGTCTCTTAATATTTTAAGCTTGCCCATTGGTATGTCTGCCCTGCATGTGTGTAGATGTAGCCATGCTTCCGTGAGACTACTGGTGAGTTTCCATCTGTCCAATCTCAAATTGTCAGAAGTGATAGGGGTAGGAGACTGGAGTGGTGCTTCCAGAGTTATTTTGCTTCTTGATTACAGCTGATGAAAAATATAGACAATAAACTGGGAGTCTTGACGCTCTCACCACCCCTCTAGGCTAAAGGAGAAAAGCCTTGAGAGGCAATAAGTGTCACCTACAGTGGCTACAGTATTGAAAGTCTGTTTTATATTGGATGTTCGTTGGGTTTAACAGAACCCAAAAGATGCCTGCAGACAAGCTGTTTGCAGTAAAATCTAAAATCTGTCCATGAAACAACCTTTGGAGAAAGAGCTGAAGGACTTGAATACATCCTAAAGAACATAGAGGAATAATATTATTTACCCTGTGATACTCACAATGGACAACATGACAGATGCGTAAGTTTTGGTTCAGTTCTGCTTCATAAATATTTATTGACCACCGAGCTAGGCACTGTGAGAAACATATAGAATGTGACCCTGCAGTGATGAGACTGATAAAAAAAATAAATGAATTCCTGACTTCATACATTCAGGTATGTGCTGTTCTTTGAGAGGTTAAATATTTTTCTAGGGATTTTTTTTACCACTCCCAAATTTTCTAGCTGCTCTCTTAGAACTTGCCTTCAAGCCTGCAGCATATTTAAAAAAATGTGTGTGTATAATATGCATATACATGTATTTAATATAGATTTAATTTTTAAAGTTAGCCAAAAGTTACCTAGTGCTAAGTCCTATGAATGAGGTAGAAGATCAACGTGGATAATATTCTGCTCATCTAAAAAGATGTGGGACTGTGGAAAACTGAGTTTGATTTTGGGGGTAAAGTTCATCAATTTTGAAGGAGGAGTTCCACTGATATTGTGCAGAATGCGGTATTACTGCCGTAAGTTTGTTGATTCTCAAAAGGACCCTCAAGGGAAATACTCATTTAAATACAAGAGCTTTGAAGTGTTTATAAAAAGTTCTAATTTCTTAGCTAGAAAGCCACACCTATAAAATGCTGTTAATCTTTAGAAATCTTCTGCCTTGCTAGGAAAACAATGTGATAGTTAGAGAGCAGGAGTTGGCATTAATTACTTGGTGCTGAAACAGGGCTGAGGTGGTCATGTGATACAGTCAGGAGGTTGGTGTGCCTGACCTGGCTCCCCTTTTCAGCTTTGCACCCACCCTCAAAGGTGTAGGTTGTCTTCTTGTTGGAATCTCCCCTCTCCTTTTCCCTTTCAAGGTTTTCCCTTGCTAGTTGTTTTGTCCAGATTAATTTAGGAGAAAAGGGTATTGAGTGTGTCTGTGTGTGTTTAACTCCGCGGTTCCATGTTACTGCAGGAATGATTCTGGAAATGGGAAGTAAAGAAGGCAAACAATTAGCAAGAGTAGTTCAGGACGGTTTCTTGAAGTAGGTGAGTGAGACTAATTTGAACTAAGTTCTGGAGAACAGAGATGACATGCATTGCTTCAATGCACATGAAATTCAAATTTGTATAATGATGATACATTCTCTGTTTAATGCGTGGTAGCACTGCCTCCTACAATTGATTGCAAGACACTTGGGAAAAGGATGAGTGCTTCTGAATCTTTTGCATTCCTCACAGCACAGTAGCAGAGTGCAGGACAGACTCAACCAGGCTCACCTCAACAGTCACCTCTTCTCTGAAATTTCCATGACCCTCCCCAGACAGAATTGTTACTCCCGTATTTCCATCTCATGTTCCTTTAAACAAACCCTGTGTCTTAGTCAGCTTGGGCTGCTAGTAACAAAATGCCATAGACAGGATGGCTTAAAGAACAGAAATTTATTTTCTCAAAATTCTGGAGTTTCGGAAGTCCAAGATCAAGGTGCCAGCTGATTCAGGTCCTGGTGAGGACTCTCTTCCTGGCTTGCAGATGACTGTCTTCTCACTGTGTCCTCACATGACACAGAAAGAGAGCAAGATCCCTAACGTCTCCTCTTATAAGGATACTCATCCTATTGGATCAAGGCTCCATCCTTATGACCTCATTTAACCGTCATTACTTCCTTTCTCCAAATACAGCCACACTGGGGTTAGGGCTTCAACATACAGATTTTGAGGAGACACAATTCAGTCCGTAGCACCCTTGGAACACTTATTATATTGTATTATAATAATTTGTCTGTCCCCAGTAGACTATGGTCTCCTTAGGTGCCAAGCACTGTGCTAGGCACCAAGAATCACAAAGATGGATCTTGCCCTCAAAGAGCTCTCACTGATGCAGCTTAGGTCACTGTTCCCTGGTGCATGAGGCTGTTGCCATAGCACAGTTAGTTCATGCCTTTGTATCATTATGACCACTCTGGCTTCATCCATGTGGTAGATGGAGGAGTGATTCTTAGAAAAGGCATGCTGGGCAGACATTCTAATAGGGATCTACTTACCTTGGAAAGATGATGCATTCAGGTTTGTTCTTCTTTTCTACTTTTTTTTTTTTAAGTTTAGGTATACCTTATAATGAAATGAACAGATCTTAAGTGTTCAGTTCAATGAGTTTTGGTAAATGTACACTCAAGATATGGAACACTTCCATTACCTCCACAAAGATCTCTCATGTGTCTTACAGTCAATCTTTATTCCTCAAAGGCAACCACTGCTCTGACTTCTATTTAAAATAGAGCACTTTTGCTTGTTCTAGAACTTCGTATAAATGGAATCATACAATATGTACTTCGTCTGGCTTCTCTCATACAGCATATGCATCTGAGATGCCACTTCTGATACTTGCTGTATCAGAAGTCCACTCCTCTTTGTTGCTGAGAATCTTATTGTATGCACATATCATATGTGTTTCTTCATTGACCTTTTGGTGGACATTTGGGTTGTCCTTAGTTTTTTGGTTATTATGGACATTTTTATACAAGTCTTTCTATGGTTAGAAATTTATAGCATGAAATGTTGAGACTAGAAAAGATGAGATCAGTTTTGAATAAATTAAGTGAGAAGCGCTTGTGGGTCATTCAGGCAGCGAGATCTAGGGCCAACTGGAATACACTCTAAGGCACAGAGGAGGGAGGTGGGCTAGTAACTTAGATTATGTAGTCCCTAGCCATTATGAATAGTTTAAAGCTGTGAGGAAGCCTTTAGGTAGACTAAAAGGCCCATGAGTTAAATCCTGAGGGATATCCGTATTTGAAAAGAGGACCCTCTAAGGAGGCTAAGAGAAACGTGACCGTTTATCTTTGTGTCACCAGGCAAAGGACCCGACAGTCACTTCTCAATTTGCTAAATTTAACAGAATGGGTGCAGAGGGCACGTTTATTGATGGAGCCTATAGGAGATAGATCAGGAAAAGAAATGGCATGTGGAGTCGCAAAGGACAGAATGAACTTGGTAGGTTGAAGAGGGGGAATGTTAAGGGCTAAACGCGGACTCTACCTTTGCTTAGACCGGGCTGGGAGGACCGAGCTATTAAAGATGATTAGGAAGGGTCAACCTACGCAGGGCCTGAAATGGGATGTCAGATGGAAGTATTTAGACCCGAAAAGGCCGGCTACCCTGAGAAGAGCCAGGCTTCTGGAGTGGGATGTGAGAACATGAGACTTCCTTTTGGGAGGGGCACTCTTAGGGGCGGTGCACTGGTGGCGACGCTGGCGACAGTGCTGAGTTGTTACTAGTGGTAGTGCTTTCCATTGGACTTGGCTTTGTAGCTGCTGCAGGGGAATAGTGCCTCCGACTGCTGTTGATTTCATGTCATTTCCTGACTCTGCCTCTGAGCCTTGGTAGCACAAGACAGAGGCGGTGGCATCTGTCTGCAGCTGGGAGGCAGTGCGTACGCGCCGGGCGGGGGATGTTTGGCTGGGAAGCCTAGGGCCGAGCAGCTGCCCAGCGCGGTGCGGGCGGGGTGGTCTTGGAGCCAGGCCACGCCCCCGCTCGCCTGCGCAGGCGCGCTTCGGGGCCGTTGCTGTCAGGAGCGCACTCGAGGCCGGTCGGCGGCGGGATCCGACGTCTGAGCTGGACCCTGCTGACTGAACCGAGCGCAGCAGCCGCGGGGAGGGCTGCGCGGCCCCGGCTCCCCGCCAGGTCGCGGAGACCAGTAGGGATTAGCGTGCAGCTGGTGGCGCAGGCACAATGGGGAACCGGGAGATGGAGGAGCTGATCCCTCTGGTGAACCGTCTGCAGGACGCCTTCTCCGCGCTGGGACAGACCTGCCTGCTGGAGCTGCCGCAGATCGCCGTGGTGGGCGGCCAGAGCGCCGGCAAGAGCTCGGTGCTTGAGAACTTCGTGGGCAGGTGAGCGCGCGGGGCGACCCGCTCCGGGCCGTTGGAGCGTGGACCCCGAGGCTGGACCAGGGGCTGCGGCGGAGCCGAGGGCAGAGCAGCGGTGTCCGTGAGGCGGGCGGGGTCGTCCCGGCTCCGAGCATCCTCCGTCCCTCCCCGCCTGGTGGCCCTCCAGTCTGCCTTTCATCCTGTGATACAAAGCCATTTCCTCCCTGTCCTCGGGTTGAGGAGTCGGGGGAGGGGGGCCGCCCCAGCATCGACTTCCCCCCGCCCAGTACGCACCAGCCCCAGCCCTGGGCAGCCTAGATGCGTAGCGAGTCCGGGCGCTTCCCGGTCCCGCTCTCCGTTTTCCCGGCTCAACATCCTCCTCCTTTTCCTGTCAGCCTCCCCGAGGCTCTCCGCGAGGCTGTGAGGTTTATTTCCCCGCCTCCCTCCCCCACTGGAGACGCTTTCCTTCTCGCCCTGGTTCTCGGCTCCTCTCAGCTGTCTACTGTTCGAGACAGTCGTCGCCTGCCCCTAGCAGGGGAGGCGGGATGCGAGGAGAAAGAAATCATTTGTTGTGGTGAAGCTTTAACGGGCGACGCTTCCCCACCATTCTCCTCTCTAGGAGTCTAAGAATAAAAGGTGGTGTGTTCGCGTGTGCACCGAGTCACAGCTCCAGGCATCTGTCAGAGAAACCGAGGCACAGACTCTGGAGTGGGGGTGAACGTAGACTTGTGTTGTCCAGGTGCCATGTCATTCCTGCATCATCTCGGAATGGACCAGCGTCTTTCTCGCACTCTCTCCGCGCCCCCTCCCCCAGCAGCGTCTTCCGTTTCCTAAGCTTTTATTTGTCCTGCGAGTCTTCAGGATAACGTGCTGAATCTAAATTGTAGTTACGGGTTTCGTCGTTACTCTTAATTCAGAAAAAAAAAAACCCTAAAGAATTCATTTTAAAATTGGAAATCAGCATTTTTTTTTCCACTGAGCAATTCCTGAGGGATTAAGTTACCTTAACGGCCTTGCCTGAGGAGTGCAGACATTAGCTAAGAAAAGCCCATTTGAAAGCATTATGAAAGCTGAAATCTGTTTCCCAGTAGTAAACCAGGTAGAAATGTAGAGCAGCCGAGAGAGTGGGCTGGAGGGGGTACAATCCAGAGATTGTACCTTACTCTCCTTATTTAGCTGGTTAGTGATTCGGATTCAGAAGGTTCTTGGTTTTTTTTTTTTTTTTTTTTTTTTCTTTTTCTTTTTTTGTTAGTGTTTGTGTAAAATTTAGGTATTCCTGCATCTCCTTTGGAAATGCTAATACCCTGTAAAGTGAATATTCTCTTCTCTCAGATAGTGCTCTATCTCTCAGATGATACTTAGGTATTTTTTTTCCTCCCTGTTTGAACTAGAAAGCTAAGAAACCTAATAAAAAGTAAAATTGCTGACAGTTGGCTGGTATCTTTGAGTAAGTCACTTAATCACTTTGCCTTGGTTTTATCATTAATTTGAGTGATGAGAAAAGTGATGGTAAAGCATTTTGCCTACGTCATCATAGACTTATGGTGAAACGATGGATGAATATGTGATTTCAAGCATGTACACACAACAGTTACATACTTAAGGGTTTTACTTTCTTTGATTTATTGCCAGTGAAATTTGCTAAATTTAAAGTGGTATCCATAGGGAAGATGAGGCTTGATGACAATGTATTTTTGGGTTTTCAAACTCCAGAACATTTAATGTGATGTCATAATATTCATTTAACTGCTTTGGTTTTTTAAACAAATGCTTAAGGGTTAAAATTGTGATTCAAGTGCAATAAGCATGTTTATACATCTTTCATAAATTTAGTTGGATGAGTCTGTATTATCAGTATTAAAAATGAACTGTTTGTGCCAGGAGCTTTTGAACCTAATGCCAGTTTTATGCATGTATCTCAATTCTATTCTCCAGGTTTTCAAGCCTAACACGTTCCTTAATGCTGCAATGAAAGTGTATACATTTTTCCTCACTAGCTATATTCTTTTAAAATGCAGATCTAAAGAAAATCTGAAAGAGTAAAATATTTTAGCCTGAACACTTTTTTAATGACAGAGTGAAAAATAGGGACATCATAAATATTATACAAATCACAGCATTTAGCAGAATACATTAGAAATTTACTATACTTCTAAAAGTTTTACTGATAATGACCATTAGAGTGTCAAATCAAAGAAAAGGTTAACAAAAAGGGAAAAACTCAATACATATAGAAAGGCTTTATTATCTGTAGAGATGACACTTGTCTAGCAAGCTTATGTATTAGGAGAAATTTAATTAAAAAGGTCATTTGACTTAATAAAGCTTTCAGACATTGAATTACTGCAGAATCCAATTGCTAATTGTAAACCAACCTTAGGGAAAAAGGAGTTTCTCTATTTTGTTAGGAGATTCATCCTAGGCAAAAAAAAAGCATACTCACATTCCACTATAACCTTTTGTCTTCTTATTATCCAGAATTTTTTCAGTAAAGATAAGGTCCTTTAAGAATGAAACTTGCTTCTTTTACATGTAGCTCTGTTCATTTTAAAACTCTGACCTCTGTGCAGTTACTGAATGCGGTCATAAAACAAGAGGTCTTTACTTGTGTAAATTAATAGCATTTGCTTGTCATTTAAGCTTGTTGTCTTAAAATAATGATGCATTTTCTCCTCAACATTTAACAATCTATGATTAGTGGACCTAGCCATCTCTTCTCCTTTCAGTTTGTTCATATTGATATTTTTGACGTTACTGAATGAATTTGGTTGTGAATGTGTTTATTTCATTTAACTGTAGCTCTAAAATTCAGTTTTGGGGTGACAAGTTTGAGATTGTTATGAATAAGATGAGTCATGAATGAGCTACTTGTTTGTGATTTTTCTTGCTGAAGTGATGAATTTACATATTAATGTGATATAATGTGAGTAACCAGATTGTTCTTTTGGATATACAGATGAGATATATACTGGCAGTGAGAGGCAGCTTTAGAGGTCTAATGAATACAGCTGGGACTCATGGTCTGAATATAGGGGTTCACTAACTGGCTTGTGGTCTGCCCATTGGTCTGGTTTGTGTACAGAAGAGTCAAATTTATTCAGCTACTTTTACATCCAGTTTTTTTTAACAGTGCAGTGAGGATGATGATGATGATGATAATGATGGTTAACATTTATTGAGAGCTTACTATGCATCAGGTGCTATTTTAGGTGCTTTTACATGGATAAGTTCATTGAATCCTCATAAAACCCCAAAGAGGAAGATACTTTTGAGTTCCATTTTATAGAGGAGGAAACTGAGATTTAGAGAGTTTGAGTAACTTGCTAAAGGCAGATTTAATATAAAAACAGTAGAATCAGGATTCACCCTGAGCTGTTTGGACTCGATACCTATGCTGTAAAATCTCTGTGCCATATTGAACCCTCTCTGTATTAAGATTGACCAATTCCTCTGATAAGTACTTTTAATTTATTTCTTTGACACTTAAAAGCACCACCTAAATAAATAAAAAGCTGCTATATTAATAATTTTAAATTTATATGTATCTATCTTGCCTCATTTCACAGAGGATTTGAGGCAACCCCTTAGGCAGAAGCAACATTAGAAAGATAAGAATTTTTCTTTACTGTATTAGACATTCTTGAAGGGAGGTCTAAGCATATAATTGGGTTGTTTATTTAAGTATGTGTTTAGAGTGAATATAACTTGTTTACAGAGGTGTTAAGTAAAAACTGTACTAGTTGCTAATGTGCAAATGTTTTTTAATGATATACTTGTTAGAAACGTTAGTTCTTCACTACTAATTATATAGGCAGAAGATTCCACATTATTTTTTATTCTAGCCCGAGTGGTAAACAGACTTTTTTAATTTTGCACAAATAGAATAGGTTTTTTGATTTATTTGAAAATATAAAAGATTTTAAAAAAGTGATTTTGTTGAAAGGATTTAATTTCAATGTGGAAATATCAAATAATGTATACTTATTTAGCTGTTAGTTTTCTAAAGATGAATATGTTGATTATCAGCGTTGTTTGGTGGGAGAACCTTAAAAGTGAGCCATTTGATGCTGTTGTTGAATGAACATAACCAGATAATTAAAAAATCTGAAAGTCATTTATATGACTTAGACACTAATTTACTCTTAAATCCTTTGAATAATTTCATGAGTATTTAAAAATTGAGGAGGTAAGCGTTCTCTAACTGCAAATGAGATGGGGCACAGAAGCATTCATATTAGTAAAATTCTTAATTCAGAAATGGATTTGTATTGAGGAAGAGATTTTTAAAAACATCAGAGCATCTGAATTACTGAGTATTTTTCAACAAATGGCTTCCAAGTATTAAAGTTATTAGATAAATGGGTGCTAACAGTTAAAATGTGATAATTGTTGAAAATCATGCTTCATGGTTCTCAAGGGTCTATTTAAATAAAGTATCAGGAACATGAACTTTTTCTCATTCAACAATGAATTGCTAAAACCTGAAATTACAAAGCTATTTTTGCTGAATTAAAATTACATACTGTACTTTTAGGTTATCACAAATTCACTGTTGGTAGCATTTAGTTATAACAATCAGCTTAATTCTTTTTTATTACTAACACCTGAGAAGCAATACAACTATGTGAACTGGACTGGATAGGATATCTCTGTTTTGAAATTTACTTATGATTAACAGATATTAAAAAAATGGCCTTGATTAACTTCTTAGGAATGAAGTTGGGCAGGCATCGCCCAGAAGAATGGAAACTTAGTAGATACCTATGCTAGAGGGTAGGCTACTGGGTTCTCTACCAACAGGACATACATTTAGTATATTAGGTGTTTATCTCAAGTAGTAAGTACCTTTTGCTAGGGCTAATAAGTAGAGTTAAATTGTGATGTTTTACTTACTATGATTTATTTAATTTTAAGGGAGGACTGGAAGCAGCTAAAAAAATAGATAATTTTTGTCCTCTTCAACCAGGGGCAAGTCAAAGGAACTCTGAACTACTGTGTTGTGTAGAATAACCAATTTATTTTTCTGTATGGCCAGCATTAATTTAAAAATTCTAATGAATTATAGTAAACAGATTTTTATAAAGCAGAAGGAAGAAGGGAGCCAATGTTTGTTTAGCCTTACTTGGTGACAGGCATGGATGCTGTGATATACTTTCCATGCCTCCTGTACCTTACTTGTTTTCACATCCCCATGTCAATAGGGCAGGAAACTCAGGGTTAGAGAGAGAAGCAATTTGCGCAGAGTCACATGGCTAGTGAGTGGGATTTAGCTCTGAGTATGACTCCTATCGATATTCTTGACAAATATGGGCAAGTAAAGTCAATGAGCATGTATTACTGAGTTTTAAGTGTACTGGCTAAGAATGTAGAAGGAAGTGTGAGTGTGTAGGAGCTGATGTGCATGTAAAAAGAGAACTGACCGCATAAGGTATGAAACTATAACTTTAAAAGACTGTAAAATGAATTCAGTCGGGATAATGCAACAATAAATGGGACAAAATAATTTATACTATGTCAATTTATTTTTACACAAAAGAAAACGGCTCTGAAAAATTAGTTATGAAATTGAATTGTGATATAGTGGAAAGTAGACAATATTTGAGTTTATAGTGTCAGTTGGCAGCCCGTATCATTTTAGCTCAAGGCTGCATGTGTTGAAGTATCAATGTCAAAGTAGGGAGGTGGTGATCTGGGTCTCAGTGTCTGACTTGACAACAAGGCATTGAATTTAGACTGTCACTTTATCACAGAGAGATACTGTATATTGGAGAGGGCCTGCGAGAAGAGCAGCAGGAAAGAAAAGAGGTTGGAGAGATTAAAAATATAACTGGGTGCACTGAGGGTGGGATAGGTTGGACCAGCTGCTTTATAGGGATATGTAAGGCACTAATACTTAAGGGAGGTGGAATACTATTTTCTTTTTAAAGAATAAGACAGTTTAGTTAAAGTAGTGAAGTAAATGGAAGACAAAATGTCAGGGAAAATGTTCTGAAGGCAAACTTGAGAATAGAATGTGTTTAGAAAGAGGAGGGTAAAAGCAGAGGGTTGACACAAAATGATTTGTGTTCTTGAGTAAAACACTGTTCCAGAAAATTAGGTTTATTAATACCAGAATGGTTTTTTTTTTTTTTTTCCTGCATTACAGAGAAACGAGATTTGCCCAAGGTCAGACAGAGAATCAGAGTTGAGTTTGAAACTTGGTGTTCTGAACTGGGAGCCCGTTGGCAGTTAATCATCTTCTCTTCCTCCTCTTACTATTTGAAAGTGCCTCCCTCTCACCATTACCACCTCCTTTTCCCATTCCCTTCCATTGGACCAATCTTTCCTTCTCCTTCATACTTGCCTCCATTACTTTCTGTGATGATAGACCAGCAGTGATGTTTTTTCCCCCCATACACAATAGGGTAAGGAGACAGGGAGCAGAATTTCTCTCAGACTTAGATCAGGTAATTTGGCTGAGATAATAGACTCTCAAGTAAATTGTGACTTTTAGGAAACAGATGGGCCCAGCAAAAAACTACATGAAATAGTGAATGTTTTTACACATTAGTATTTTCCCACCAGGTGGGCATATCTAGAAAGTTGTGCCTGGGATGGTCACTGATTGGCCTTACTTTAACCAAGGAGAGTTTCTGAAAAGTTGTATATAAATAAATAATGTAAATGGAAAGATTAGAATTTAAAGAAATGCGTGAGGTTTTTGGTAAACTAGGAGATATATTTGGGTAGCAAATCATCATCCTTCAGTTTGTCTATTTCATATTCTTACTTTTTTTGTTTGTAGTCTTTGAGACCCATTGTCATGGAAAATTTAACAATTTCAACAAGCATTAATGTTATTAAATTCTCAATATTAATAAGAAAGACAAGCTAGTTGTTGAGGAAAGTATGATTTATTTAACCCATGAATTATATGAATGATACAGGATTGCTTTAGGTCTTATTTTTCCTCTAACATCCTGCTGAAAATTCTTTATTCCCAGGAGGTAAAGTGTATATCTCAGTGCTTCTTTGTGACACTGTGTCATTTTCATTTCTCATGGCTTCCAGGTCATGATATAGCCGGGAATAACACATACATACCTATAAGAAATGGATAGGGCTTCCAAAGGACCTCATTGTTTCATTGGCTTGAAACTGAAAAGATGAATCCATTTAAATCAAGTAATTTGATGGGTGCCTAATCTTATTTATGATGTTTGTTTCCTAGATCCTGAAAAAGCCAATTTTGAAAGGAGTCATCGTATTCTGTGATAGAGTGTAGGCTTTGCTGACTGATGTTTCAATCCCACCTCTAACTCCATACTAGCTTGGCTCCTCAGCCAGGCATTGAACTTGGAAACTGGGACTTAATTTCCTCGTTTGCAATATAGGGACAATAATATAGACTTTGTGCATTTGAGTTCCAAGTAAGATGATGTAAAGTATATGGCCCATAAGCATTCAATAAATGATTGCTGTGAGATTGTGATTTATCAGAAAAACATGACCAAAATAATTCTCAAATATATTTGGTCTTCAATCACAGTTTCTGGTTCACAGCTCCCTAAACCTTTGGAATTTCCTAAGTGTTGAGAGTGATAAAGTTGTCCTTTGTTAGGTTAATGAGGTGACTTTTGGAAAGCACTCAAGGATGGGGGCTGGTTGCTAGTGGAATCAGCCATGGGTTTAGAGGGTTGGAACTTTCAGTCCCATCCCCCAACCTCCAGGAAGGGGAGAGGAGATCAAAGTTGAATCAATCTCCAGTGACCAGTGATTTAATGGATCATGACTGTGATGAAGCTTCCATAAAAAACCCAAAAGGACAGAGTT
Organism: Camelus ferus; assembly: GCF_009834535.1. Taxonomy (NCBI): domain Eukaryota; kingdom Metazoa; phylum Chordata; class Mammalia; order Artiodactyla; family Camelidae; genus Camelus; species Camelus ferus. The sequence continues at coordinate 10,559,414 of NC_045716.1, read as the reverse complement.
CAGAGAGCTTCCAGGTTGGCGAACACGTGGAGATTTGGGGAGAGTGGCGTACCTGGAGAGGGCATGGAAGCTCCTTGCCCTTTCCCTGTATCTTGTCCTTTGCATCTCTTCCGTCTGGCTGTTCCTGAGTTACATCTTTTTATAATAAACCAGTATGATGTACTTAGTGAAATGTTTCTTTAAGTTCTCTGAGTTGCTCTAGCAAATTAAAAAAAAATTTTTTATTGAAGTGTAATTGATTCACAGTGCTAGTTTCAGGTGTACAGCAAAGTGGTTCAGTTATACATATATACCTACATATATATTTTCAGATTCTTTTCCATTATAAGTTATTACAAGAAATTGAATATAGTTTCCTGTGCTACTAAGTAGGTCCTTGTTTATTTTATATATAGTAATGTGTGTCTGTTAATCCCCAATCCCTAGTTTACCTCTCTCTGCCCTTTCTTCTTTGGTAACCATAGTTTGTTTTCTATGTTTGTGAGTCTGTTTTTGGTTTGTAAATAGAATTTGTATTTTTTTAGATTTCACATGTAAGTGATTTAATATGTTTGCTTTCCCTGTCTGACGTCACTCAATATGATAATCTTTAGGTCCATCCATGAAGCTGCAAACGGCATTATTTTATTCTTTTCATGGCAGAGTAATGTTCCATTCCACATCTTCTTTATCCAGGTATCTGTTGATGGACATTTATGTTGTTTCCATGTCTTGGCTATTGTAAATAGTGCTGCTATGAACATTGGGGTGCAAGTGTCTTTTTGAATTATAGTTTTCTCTGGTTACATGCCCAGGAGTCAAATTGCTGGATCATATGGTGAATCTATTTTTAGTTTTTTAAGGAACCACCATATTGTCCTCCATTGAGGCTGTGCCAAATTTACATTCCCACCAACAGTGTAGGAGGGTTCCTTTTTCTTCACACTCTCTTTAGCATTTGTTTGTAGACTTTTTAATGATGGCCGTTCTGACTGGTGTGAGGTGATACCTCATTGTAGTTTTGATTTTCTACCAAATTAATTGAACCAAGGAGGAGGTTGTGGGGACCTCTGATTTATAGCCAGAAATGTGGGTAACAATCTGGACTTACGACTGGAGTCTGAAGTCTAAGGATGGAACCTCCAATCTGTAGCCAGTTGGTTAGAAGTGCACATAACAACCTCAGCTTGTGATTGGTGCCTGATGTTGGGGCGGAGGGGAGTTTTGTGGGATGAGCCCTTGACCTGTAGAATCTGATGCTTTCTCTAAGTAGGTAGTCAGAATTGAGTTGAATTCTAGGACAGCCGGGTAGTGTCCAGAGGACTGCTTGTTGTTGGTATGGGAAACCCCCTCCCCATGTTAGAATTGTATCAGAACCCATTTAATGGTTATTAGTTTTAGTCTTTAATCTAGAATGGACCTTTTCTAACTATTTTAACAAACAAAAGTAAATTTAGGAAAGACAATAGATAGTAATGTGTATTTGCAAATTCTTTTTTTTTTGCATCTTAGAAAATTATAGCCACATCAAAATAGTTTTAGGTCATGCAGTAATGTGTATTTGCAAATTCTTTTTTTTTTTTGCATGTTAGAAAATTATAGCCACATCAAAATAGTTTTAGGTCATACTAACCTAAAGTATACTAGAAAAAGAATGCATTGCCCGCATTTAGCACTACCATGGTAAATTTTTTTCTTTAAACAGGTACATACAATGTAAATCCAGTTTGTATACTCTTCCCTCTCAAGAGTTCCAAAGAACTTTTTCATTTATTCTGTTATTAATCCTTACAATATCCCTGAGAGTAGAGTAAAGGCATGTTTTATTAACCTCAATTTAAAAATGTGGAAGATTGAGCTGAAAAAGAGGTTAAGTGACATGCTAGGGTTTAAGTGGTGAATACTAGAGATAATGAACATAGTAGAATTAATAACACAGAGATAATAGAATGAAAATGAATTTTGCTGAAATTATTTTCAGACATTCTCTTAGAAAATGAATTTTAAGCATGGTATTTGATTCTGTGATATGGAGTAAACCATTCTTAGCATATCTTTATCTTTTGGAAATGTTAGATGAAATTGTAGACAAAGATCGGGGTAGAAGTAAGTAAAACAGCTGAGAGTGTCCGACTGGAGAAGCAGGACTACTTATTAGCACGCATATGCGCGAAGGCCAAGGAACAGAAGTGATCTACAGCCAAGAGGTCAAGAGGCAAGACAGAAAAATAGTGGTGTTTAGTGTTGTTAGACCTTAGAGAAGTGCCAGAATTCTTATGGTAGGTGTTGAAGTAATACCCAATGACTCTAATCTTCAGTGGAAAGAGTCATATTCTGACATGACTGATATCTCTACAACTTGTTAACCTTCAGTTTTAGCTCTGAGCTAGTTAACTGGTTCCATTTGGAATTATATTATCATTGTATCACTAGGTATGTCTCAGAAGCTTTGTGTAAGAATAGTTTTAGGTTATCCAGAGGAGGCTGAGTGTATGTGTCTCTGTTTCTGTTTTCTGATTAATAAAACTGAGGTCCAGACTTTTCATACATTTAAAGGAAGAGAAAAGGCCCACAGTTTATTTTCATGGATCCTAGTATTCATGATCCTGAGTCCTACTTCCTGGACAACAACCATTGTGTGGTGAGATTTTTACATTCTCATCTAGAAATACCTTTATAGCTAACATTAGTCTTTGTAGATTCAATTTAAGAAACTTTAATCTGTTTACTTAATCCAAAAAAAAAATCATGTGAAATTGTGGAGGGATACTGATTTTATTGGCCTACTTTGAGTATTATATACCCAGGAATTTTTTTTTTTTTTTAAGTCAGTGAAGAAAGGAAATGGTGGAAGTATCATGAGTCTCTTGCTTCAAGAGCAAGAGGAAGAATGGGAAGAAAGAAGCTTTGCTGAGTTGATTGTCTGCTATATTGAGGGGAGATTTGAAGAAAAAACATAATTTTACTGCTGAGGGAGTTAGGAGTATCAGTGAGTTACATAGTTTGAGGTAGATTTGATTTACACCCATAGTAGGTGTTCCCTGGAAGTTAAAGAAATGCCTCATATAAGCCGAGGCAACATGGCAGACAGCAAGGAGAACTGGGGTTAGTTTGGTCTTTACTGTCACCCCAGTGGTCTTCCTCAGCTCTCCCCGTGTGATTTAGAGGCCCTCCTCGGTGATCTTTGTTCATACTTCACTGCTTGCGGGTCTTACCTGTGCAGCTGGTTGCCTTGTCTGTCTACCCAACTGTTTGCGGCTTCCATGAAGTCAGGAGCTGTGTTTCATTTGTTATTTTCCGTAACACCGTGCCAGCATACCGCGGGAGCTAAAGTGAATGAATTAATTATGTGATTCTATGCAAGACATTTATACAAGCTGAAACATACCTTCTTCATCAGTAAATTGGTTGAGGATAGGGGTGGATGTTGGACTAGATCTGTGTTTTTCAAGTTGTGGGTGTGACCTATTAGTGGGATATGATATCAATTTAATGGGCTGCAGCAATCTTAAAAAAGTGTCAGAGTATGTTCTAGGTAGTAATGATAAGCACTGTATTGTAAAACTTTTGTATTAATTGTGTATTTGTATATGTGTACCATGCTGCACTATAAAATATTTTTTACTATGATTGTCCTCAGAATTGTTGAATATCTCTGAACTAGATTAAATGTAATGTTACTTCTAGTCATTTTTTGAATTCTATATTTCAGTGGTAGAATATATCTTTATATTATAGAAGCCAAAATTCAAGCTGTACTATTTCACTAGGTGAGTTAAAATGAAGATAATTATTTTTATTTTGTTAAATTAACTCTTTTTTTTTTTGTCAGGGGGAGGTAATTTGGTTATTTATTTATTTTTTTGCATGTGATCATTTACTTTGTGATTACAATACCTTTTACTTTTTATCGATAGCAGTATTTTAGTTAACTCATTTTATTTTATTAATTAATTAATTTTAAACATTTTTAAATTGAGTTATAGTCATTTTACAATGTTGTGTCAAATTCCAATGTAGAGCACAGTTTTTCAGTTATACATGAATATATACACATTCATTATCACATTCTCTTTCTCTGTGAGCCACAGTTATTTATTTTTTTAATGGAGATACTGGGGATTGAACCTAGGACCTTGTGTATGCTAAGCATGCACTCTACCACTGAGCTGTACCTTCCCCCTAACTATCTTTTAATTGAAAAAGGAATATGTGTATATGAAACTCAGACTTTCCAATAGTGCACACAGTAAAAATTGTGTTTCACTAAAGTTTCTTATTAAGATGCTCATTTAACATGCATACCTGACAAATTATTTCTGGGTTTATATTTTCTTTATATGACATTGATTTTGAGGACAGAGCGTTTAATAAACTTGTTTGGTTGTAGGTAGAAGATTCAACCAGTTGAGAAAGAATATATTTGAAAATTCTACTAGCAGATGGATTTATTCTCTCACTGAGTCATTTACAGTCGTATTTTGAGAGTCCACTACATGCCAGAAACTGTGTGAGGTTCTATGTGTATAGCAGCCCCTTCAAAGGACTTGGTGACCTAGAAGAGTACAATGCTTGATACGCATTGTGTTGTTGTTATCAGGGAAAACAGGCTAACAATTCTTATGCAAGGCATTTGTTAGAAAGTAGTTGTCCAGGTCATGATGATGTCTCCAAATATTTGAGGAGCTGTTAATTGGAGAGCGATTAGATTGACTCTGTATGTCCTCAGAAGACAGAACAAATGGATGAAAGTTAGAGGCAGACAGATTTGAGCAGTCTCCCTTACATTAAGCTCAACAGAACAGTTAAAAAATAGAATGAGTTGCCTGTGAAGCGTAAAGTATTCCATCACCAGAAGGATAAAAGCTGGGGATTAAAGACTGACTGGCTCCTTGGCGTGGTGTAGATGGGAGGCAGGTTGAGCCTATTTGAAGGTTCTTGACTTTGAAGGTTCTTTTTAACTTAGCCTGTGATTAGGATTGCTGGATGTCACAGAGAAACCTGGCTTAAAAAAAAAGCTTTTCTATAGACTATCTCTAGGTCAATAAAAAATGCCAGACATATAAAAGGGTTAAGACCTCCCTGGGTCTAGACCTTCCAGGCCTTCAAAGAATAGTTGCGGATGTAAAGAAACTGGAATCTCTCACTAAGTGACTAATTCCATGAAGCAGTGGATAAGGATGTTTTAGTGGTAAATTGTGTTTATTCTTTGAAAAAAATAGAATGGAATAAAAGCTTGATTTTAAAATCTGCTTTTCCTAAAAATCTCACTTCTTTCAGTGGTATACTATTTTAGAGACATGAAAAAATAAAACCCCATCACTTTTCTTTTTTAATTTGTAAAATCTTCCTGCATCTAATACATATTGTAATTTCCTTATTTGGAACACCTTTTAGGTCTACCCTTTCCTCTGTATTCTCACTGAGACCATTCTGGTCTAGGTCCTTCCCTCACATGTGGATAACTTTGATAGCACCTACTCTTTCCCTTCCTTCATTTCTCATCCATTCATCCCACGTTAATATTGCTACTCTCAGATTACTCCTCCAACACACAGCTTTAATGCTGCTGTCCTCAAGAACCTTCAGTTGCCACCTACTTTTTAAAATCTCTATATGGTTTCCAAAATCTTCTACCTGTTTAGCTTTTGTTTCCCACTCCTCCCGAATGTGTTTTCCTGTCTCTTTTTATCATCTTTTCTGTGTATACTGTGGTCATTTCTGATTACAAGCTGGGAAGAGCATGATATTTTGTGACCAAAAAGATTTCACAGTCCACATGTATTTGAGTGCCTACTTGTGGGATGAAAAGGTAATTAGAAAATACTTGCTTTGAACAGAACCTAATGTAGACTAGCATAGAGTGACTCCAGATCTTGTAGAATGTTGAGGTAAAGAACATGTAGTCTCTGAAACCAGACTGCCTGAGTTCACTTCCTAGCTTTGCTGAACCGCTCGGTCCCTCAGCTTTCTCATCTATACAATGGGGTGATAGTCAGACCCACCCTTCACAAAGTAGTTGTGAAGATTAAATTAGTTAATATAGGTAAAGCACTTAGGGCAGTGTCTATTGCATACCAATAGTTATGTGTTTGTTTATTATTGGGGATGGAAGTTTGGAGAGAATTTGGGTGTCTTTAGAGGTACAGAGTGGTCTGGATGGTTAAAGGAAAATATATCTCTTCGAGAGTCGAGGAAAGATTTCATGACATAAGTAGGGTTTGAAATGAGTGTGAGAGAATAAGAATTTGGTAAGTTGAGATGGGACCAGAAGCAGAGGCCACAGATTGCAGCATTCTCTGACCCCTTGATGACTTAGGGTTGATTCCCTAAGTTTAGTTCCATACTATTTAGCACTTCAAGGTTTCTGACTGATTTATATTAGTTTTTGGTCCCTGAGGCAGACTGCAAACTCCTTATTGGTATTTCCCATAGTATATTTTCCAATTCTGTTTCAGTACTTAATTTTTATTGAGTTTTCACTAGTTAAATTGTTGGCCCAATTTCAGATGGGTTGGTATTGGGAGTAAAGATCATGGATCATGTAGAAAGATATTACTATTGGACCTTTAAGAGATAGCATTGACTGTGTTTAATGAATGAATGCTCTTAGGTTGATAAGCTAATGTTTGGAGCCTACCTTCCTTAGTTTTTGAGTTATCTTTTTTCTTACCTGTGCTTTTTTATCTACTTTTTTATTAAAAACTTTAAAAAATTGAAGTATAGTTGATTTACAATATTGCATTAGTTTCAGGTGTACAGCATAGTGATTCAATTTTTTCAGATTATATTCCATTATAGGCCATTATAAGATATCAGATGTAATTACGTTCCATTTTCTTAATGATATAAATCTCCTTATGATTCTCCCATTTTAACCTCTGCCTCTTCAGCTGTTGGCTTAGCTCTTTCCTTCCCTCACTATCTTTCCAACCCTCATTATCTGAACTCTTGCTGTCTGAACCCAGGAACCAAATAGGTTTGAATTACATGGGATAATTATGCTTGACAGACTAGTCGACCCCAGTGTTTCCCAAAAGAAATATATGTATATATGTGTAAGATTTACCTTAGGAACTTGTCAAAATAAGGGTTCCTGAGCTCCACTCATGGAGACTGACTCAGTGGGTCTGGTAGTTAAGCCAGAGTAATCTGCATTTGTCAAAAGCTCTTCTGGTGCCCCTGATAAGGAGCCAGATTTGGGAGCTACTAATCACCACTTTCACAATTCCTATTATTTCTGCAGCTGTGGATAAGGAATGAAATGTGTCTTCATTTCCCATCAGGACACTGAAACTGCTTTTGCCAAGGTCACTGATCCAGACTGCTTAATTTACTGTCTGAGTTTCTGAAATTGATCACCTATGCTTAATTCCTACTACCACTGATGCTGAATTCCTACAACCACTGACTGAGTTCAGGTAGTCATCGTCCATCTTCTGGACTATAGCAATAGATGTAATGCTTTTCCCATCTGTAACCCTCCAGTGTAACATCCACACAGCCGTCGTGTAATTGATATGGAATTAAAACTAAATGGTGTCACTATCTTGGTGAAAACTTTTCAGCTTTTATTGCTAACAGCATAAAAACCTAAGCTTCTTGGCATGGCATAAAAGGCCCTGTATGGCCCACCCTTTCCAGGTTATCTGTTATGCTTCGATCAAACTGTGATTCCTGCCCTGTACACATTCACCATGCTGTTTCACATTTCTTTGCCTTTTTCATTTGGATCCCTTTATAGGAATGGTATTATAATCCTGGAAAAACAGAAACAACAAAGTTGGACGACCCATACTTCCCATTTCTAAAACTTACTACAAAACTGCAGTAATCAAAAGAGCATGGTACTGGCATAAGGATAGACATATACATCAATGGAATAGAATTGAGAATCCAGGAATAAACTATTGTATTTATGATAAGTTAATTTCTGACAAGAGTACCAAGACAATTTAGTAGGGGAAAGAGTAGCCTTTTCAACAAATGGTGCTGAGACAACAGGATATCCACATGCAAAACAGAGTTTGGATCCATATCTCAAAACATAAGGACAAACTCAGAGTGGATCAAAGACCTAAATGTAAAAGCTAACACTATAAAACTCTTAGATGAAAACACAACTGTAAATCTGGATGACTTCAGATGTGGCAGTGGTTTCTTAACTATGACACCAAAAGTACAAGTGACTAAAAAAAAGATAAATTGGACTTCATCAAAATTAAAATCTTCTGTGCTTCAAAGGACACTTTTAAGAACATGAAAAGATAACCCAGAAAATGGGACTTTCTTTTTTTTGCAAAGCACATATCTGACAAAGGGCTAGTATCCAGAATATATAAGGAACTCTTGAAACTCAATAATAAAAAGACAACTCAATTTAAAAATGGGCAAAGGATTTGAATAGACATTTCTCCAAAGAATATTACAAATGGCCAATAAGCACATGAAAAGATGCTCAATATCATTAAATATTAAGGAAATACAAATCAAATCCACGATGAGATAACATTTCACATGCACTAGGATGGCTGTGACAAAAGATGAACAATAAATTTTGGTGAGGATGTGGGTAAATTGGAATCCTTATACATTGCTAGTGGGCATGTAAAATAATTGTGTAGCCATTTTGGAGAACAATTTGGCAGTTTCTTAAAAAGTTAAACATAGTTATAATATCCAGAAATTCCACTCCTATGCATATACTCACAAGAATGTAAACCTAAGTCTACACAAAAACCTGTACATGAGTGTTTATAGCAGCATTATTCATAATAGCCAAAAGGTGGAAATAACCCAAATACTCATCAGCTGATGAATGGATAAACAAAATGTGGTATGTCTATAAATGGAACTTCATTCAGCCATAAAAGGGGATAGAGTATTAACACATGCTACAGTGTGGATGAACCTTGAAAACATTATGCTAAGTGAAAGAAGCCAGGCACAAAAGATCATATCATATGGTTCCATTTATATGAAATGTATGGAATAGGCAAATCCATATGAGACAGAAGGCAGATTAGTGGTTGCTGGAGGCGAAGGCAGGGAATAGAACAGAGAATGACTGATGGGTATGGGTTTTCTCTTTGGGGTGATGAGAACTTTTGAGAATTAGATAGTGTTGATTAGTTGCACAATACTGTGAATATATTAAAGACAACAGAATTGTACACTTCCAAGGGGTAAATTTTATGATGTGTGAATTATATCTCAATTAAAAGAAAATTTTAAGGACTAGATTAAATCACTCCAGGGACTATGTGAAAAAAGGGAAAAAGAAAAAAAGCAAGAGAAGAAGGACACCCTGCAAAGGGAGGCAACAAAGGGAGACCAGAGAGGTGGGAGGTAGAGAAAGAGGCTATTTAGAACTGAGAGAAAAGAGCAATTTTGTTGGAGTGGTAGGAATCTCAACTTGGAGCCTACCTCGGGTGAGTTGAGAAGGAAATGGGAAGTGAAGAAATGGGGACAGTGTGTAGAAAAAGTTGGAAGAGGGTCTGGGGCTTAGGAAGGTGCATTTTTTTCTTTTGATGGGAGATATTAGCATTTTTGTTTGCTAGTGGGAATGATCCAGGAGAAGACACAGAGGATACAGGGAAGATAGACAGGAAAGACTGGAGAAACCACAGTGGGATGGAATGCAGAGGTTCTGTGGTGGGAGGCCTCTTACGTGAGGAGGAGGGGCGCCTCATGCACCGGAACCAAAGGATAAAGAAACTGATGCAGGCATGAGAGGTGCGTAGAGCTGATGGGAGGACAGGGAGGTTCTGATTTGGTAAGATGACAGCATTAGCTGATGGTAGAGTGGGAAGGAGAGGGAGGAATAGAAAGAAGAGGAAAATGTAGACAAAGAATATCTGAGGAAATGGGAGCGTGAGTTCAGTAGAGGAATATAGTCAAAATGTATATGCAGTTGCCCTTTTCGTAAATCAACAATGGTTAAGTGGATTTTCTAAAATGCAAGTTTTATCAGGTTACTTTACTGTTAAAACCCCCATTACCTGGCTTTTTAGCATAACTGTTCCTGTCATGATTTGCCCTCTGCCTCTGTCCATTCTCCTCTCCTGCTGCTCCTCCCACTCACCGTGGTGTTTAGTCCTTGCTGAACTACTTAGAGTTCCTAGGATGCATCAAGCCCTTTCATGTCTCCATGGCTTAACACATGCTCCTGTCTATCTGGAAAGCTCTTTGGGTTCCCCTTTGCCTGTCTAACTCTACTTACCTTTCAAGATCATAGCTTTCATCTCTTCTTGGAAGCCTCCACTAAGCTCACAGTTAGAAGCTATTCACTAAATGTATGTTGAAAGACTGGAGATGCTTAGAGCTCTGTTAAGCTAATGATGAGCTCTTTGAACACAGAAGAATTATCCAGAAAGGAAGTGTTGTGTGCACAAAAAAGCCAAGAGCTTTTGAACATATGTGGATTTCTGAGTTTGTTTCCTCACTTGCAGAATGGAAATAATTATATTATCTCAATTCCCTTTTACAAAGTCTAAAAAGTGAGTTCTAAATGTCTAGAATATAGACTCCTCAATACATGGTAGTTTAAAAAATCGTGCTTAAGCAAAGATTTACGTGTAGCAAAACATACCTAAGAGATCGTCTCCATTGCAAGGATCATAAGGACACCTGCATTATTTAAAATGCTGCGCTTTCTTGGCACAGCGTTTAAGACAGATTATGAAGACCAGTAACTGAAGACTGTTTTTCCGAAAGGTAATATGTCTTCAGAGTGGCTCATGGGTCTCCTGGTTTGGACCTGTGGGTGGGTGAAAGGAGGAATACATCTGATGTAGAAGGAAAATATGTATATTCTGCCCCACTCACCATACTTTCCATTTAAGTCTCCAGCTGCCTGAGCAGCTCCTTAAGGAGTTGTGCCAGTGAGGAGGGCAGAACCTGGTAACTCATTAAAGGAGCTAACGGAGATTGTGATAAGGCTTGCCAGGGTAGAGGACAAACTCCCAGCTGTCTATAGAACAGACAGGACTTGTGGAAGCGCAGTGTGTTAAGTGGAGGCCCCTGAGCTTGGAAAAGGGGCTTTCCTATTAGGCTGGAACCAAGAAGAGTACAAAGAGATCATAGTTTATATACATAATGTATATATACAAACACCTCTGTTTGGAATGGGGTACACATTTATTGTTGAATTATCATTGTGTGGCTTGTTTATTCAGTAGCTTTTCTCTTTAAAAATCGTATCTAAATTGAGTATTTGTAAACAGTGTTTTCTTAATACTTTGTGTTACTGTGTTAGAGATGCTTTAATTTTCAGATTCTGCTAGCCAAAAGTTTCTAATTCTTGCTTGAAAAAATTTCTCAACAAGTAGCTTGGAGTTTTAATTTGAGTGAAAATCTTTGTGATGCTAAATTGTTTTATAATGAAATTAATCATTCCTTAATTTGCCTTTTAAAATACAGACGTTTAAAACTTAGCAGATTTTCTTAATTGGAGAGAAATATTCCTGTAATTCATAAGAAGTTAACTATCTTCCCTGCAAATAAAACCATTTGAGATTTATTTATGTCTTACTTTCTACAGAGGACTTGAGGTGGCTTCCTTGCTTTCTACAAATCCTATTCATTCATTTATTCATGCATTTTTTTCTAACAAATATTTATAGAAGTATTAGGCACAAAAATGAAATAATGAAGTATAGAAGTGAAGAGACAGGGCCAAAAAAAAAAAAAAAAAAAAAAAAGAAGAGTAACTAATGTAAGACAAAGAAATGGAAAGTGGGGAACAGAAAATTCCCAAACAGGTTATTTTAATAGTGGAACTGAACAGAACACATATAAACAGCCTGGTGGTCAGGGGGAAAAGTGAAATATGATCACTTAGTTTTGTTATCAGAAAGGAGGAAGAAACGTTCATATTCATGCTGTTTCCTCTAAAGCTGAATCAAGAGCAACTTCTAATATTTTATAATAACTGGTAGTAGTTTCCTTCCTCTGTGACCTCACCCCTTATCAGGGTTCAGCTCAGCAGTGACTTCGGGATCTTGAGCCTGGATCTCATTCCTGCATTGCGGATGCATGCTGAAATTTCAGGTTGAGTGCTCATACTTTTACTGATTAATCATCTTCCCCAGACAGCTCATTTCCTTTGTGTATTGATGGATTTCTGTTCTCTTAATCAACAAACCTTAAACCTTTCCTATTAACGCTCCTCCCTCTCTACCTACTGAATGTGGGCGTTCTACTTCAGCGGGGTCTTTGCACGCTGTTGGTGCTTTTCCATTTCACTTGCTATTGTCTCAGGTTCAGAACTTATTTTCCCTTTCCTTTCCTCTAGGATATCCTAAATATTATTATTTTATATGCCCCTTTATGTGAAAAGCTTCTATGCATCCATGCATCCCATTACCTTCATCCTTAGGTCCCTCTGCATGCCATATTATAAGGTTCACATAGTAGGTGTTCAGTAACTTTTTTGCAGGGTTGTGTACATGGTCCACTGGCCAAGGTGATACGTAGATCCTGAGAAGTGGGTATCATTGTTGAAACACTCACATTCAGTATTTTTAGGGTCTTGTTTTAAAAGTTGGTTTTAGGTCTTATCTTAAAAGCTTAGGTGCATGTAAGTTCTAGTAAAGGCCAAGCATTTAAAAACTTTTCCACTATGTGTTTAACCACATATAGAGCAGGGCCTTTGAAGTCAGCAGGAACTCCACACAGCATGCAGAGAAGAGCTTGAAAGGGTTAGGGCAGGGATAGGAGTCAGCCTTTCGGGGTAGGCCTCCCCAGAGGACAGGCGAGCCGAGTATCAGGCACGGAACAGATTGGAAGCAAACTTGTATTCACACGAGAGGTGATGGCTTTTGAAACATGATATAACGCTGGCTAGTCAGTTGTGGAAATTGTTGCTGGATAAGTAATTGAATTAACCCTCTCCCTGCTCCTCCCGTGATTCCTTTATTTCACAAAAAAGTCCGTATTTTAATATGGCTGTTCATGCTTTGAACCACAAATATTTGGAATATAGAAGTCACCTCTGGACTCGGCTATAATAGGTCACATCTGTGGTTCATTTGGTCCATGATTCTTCTAACAGATACCCAAGTAATGTGCCGTGGGGAGACGCAGGACACGTGGTTTTACTTTCATATGTTAGTCCTAAGCTAAGGTTAGATGCACCCTAAGTACTTTTTATATAATTATGGTATTGTATTTTTCTGTATTTCCTTTGAATTTACTTTTATTAAACCTATTTCTTGGAATAATGTGTACTTCATATTTATAATCCACTTTGGAGATTAACAGGCCCCAAATTTACATACTTGAGTGTCAAAGGGAATTCTTATCACCCTAGTATTTGGCATTTCTGGGTTCTCCTTCAGTGGTACCTTTGATTGTGTATCATATGTTTTTATATCTTTACTTACCATATTTTATCTATCGAAGATGACACAATTTTAAGATGCACCATTATTTTATATACAGCTAAGAAAGAAAAACAACTTGTCATTTAATATATGCTTTCTTATCACTTAAAATTTTTGTTTTATATTTATTGGAACAGCTCTCCAACTTTAGAAGTAGATTTTTATCACATGTCACTGTTAATGCATGCATAAGTTATAAGATGTTAATAAAATAAATTGGATAATTATTCCACAAACTTCTTCACATTGGGTCCCACTCATGAATTTACTTTTCAGTGCATGGTTGACGTTCATGTTTTTCCACCCAATATCATCTCCTGTGATAATTAGGGGTGTTGGTTGTGAAGCATTTCTTTAAAAGCTACTTCTTGATTGAATAAGAATAGTGTTATTTTCCTAAGAGACAGGATCTTTTAGAGCTGACCAGTTTTAGAATTCTTTGGTTCACACCCTGGGACCCACCCTCCTGGTGAGGGTGTTGAGTGGTGTCCTGATCACAGGTCGTGGCATGCCAGGCATCCATCTTCTCTGTGGACTGCCCAGGCCGAGGGGCAGAAACTGAAACGCCCTGAAGTACTTGGTGCCAAGCCAAATGATTTTTCCTGTTTTCAACCTTGACACTGTAGTTTGCGCATTGTGTAAATGAGTGGAAAATTTTGAGCAAGAAATAGCTTCTTGCCTGATCTATCTGAAATGCTCAAATCCACCTGTTTAATGGCATCTTCACAGACATGCATAATTGAGTTAGAGATGTCACAACTTAGGCAGTTTTTCAGGCAGAAAGAAAGGAGAATTAGCTCTCTTCTAAGTGCCTCTTGGCGACTGTGGCTTGCTTTATTAACTAAGGAATATACTTATCTATTGAAAACATAATCTTTAATTTTTCTCTTTCATTCATAGAGCATTTGCAGTATGACAAGAAACAAAAGGAGCTTCTTAGTGTCCTTTACTTAATTTCTCAAAGTACAGTTGCAGGGCTAATTGTTCTTGCGTGTGCTTTTTTTAGGGCTGTGTATTTGAACATCGTATGTTTGGCCTTTTGGGGAAAACCGTTTTGTGAATGCTTTGGGGCATAAACTATTGCTTTCCCCTCTGAATTAAGGCATGTGAGAACACCTGGCTCAAAGCCGAAGTGCTGTTCCCTTTGCTCTCCCCATCTGGTGCTACCCTCCACGTGCTCAAGGAACTGTCACTCGCTTGCTCACAGCTTAGCCACATAGGATCTTAGTGGAGTTCACATTTCCCAAGATCTGTAGTCTGTGATTTCACTCTTGCTGGAGTTTGTTTCTTCAGAGGCATTTCCTCATAAGGGAGACAGCTATATCGCTCATTTATAGTTAACTGTGTAATTGTGCTGGTTTATTCTAGAATTCCTCTTCTCTAGTTTATACTAACCGTGTTTTTCCTGTACCCACATCCATGTAGAAACTTCAACTCTTGACCGGAAATTTTCTGGCTGTTTATTTTTTCTTTTTCCATTTGCTTAATTACAAATGGATTCATGTCGTGACTGGTAATCATTAGTTCTCACTGAGATAAACTGCTGGGTTATTATCACTAAAATATTTTATCGCTCTGCCTGATTTTCATTCTTTAAGCATTAAAACTAATGCTTATAGGTTATAAATGTCCCATACCATATCAAGACAGAAATCAAAGTATTACCAACTACTTTCAGTTTAACTTTTGGCTAGTTAAAGGTAGGAACTGATAACTTTTACATAGGCTCAGATGAATTTTTAAATATGGAAAGTTCTGACATTTTCTATAATTTTAATTACAGCAGCTCGTGTCTGACAACTCAGCTTTCTTCACTAGTCATTTGGGTTATAAAGCCATAATTAGGCACCACTGGTGGGAACTACTAGAGGTGCAGATATAGTGCCTAGGAAGACAGAAAGGCTGCATTGAAGAACTAACCTTGCGATCAGGGCTCTGATGGCTCGCTTCAGGGCTATTTACATCGTAGTGCACTTGCTGTTTGCTTTCCATTATCATGAGAATATTAAATAATATCTGATTGATGTAAATTACCCCTTATATTCCTTACTGATTTAAAGTAAAATTGGTGGCATATATAATTTTTAGACTCTCTCTAGATCCTCATTAAGAAGATACGACTGAAGATAACTTTTAGCTAGGACCAGTTGAAAACGAATGTGTTTGTATTTTCATGGTGAACTAGCTGGTGATCAGGGGGGTCTTCTACTCATTTGGGACTTGTAAGCCTTTAAAGTCTCTTGTGCATTGTTTACTGTTCTGTAGAATGTTGACCCTAATTGTCCGAAATAAAAAGTGAAGAGTTGATCTTTTGTAAAATGTTTCCTATTGAATACTTACTGTATGCCAGTCACTGTGCAAAATAGATTATGCATCAAAAAGGGATACAGGATGGTCCTTGAACTCAGAATTACATGCTAAAAGTCAAAAGTTTACACTGGAAATTATTGCAAGTGATGGGGCAGAGAGGGCCATTTGGGGTGAGGGAGGTCAGGGAGGAACCAGTGCCCATTGTTCAGAAATGGAGTGATACAATACACAATCATGTTTGTATTCGCCACTCTATTTTCAATGCCCAAAGCCACAAGAACAGATAGATCCATTGCCGTTAGGGATCTGATTTTACCAGATGCTTTATGATTTTTCATAAAGTTCTCAAAAACAAAGTATAATCTCCTAATTTACATGGTAGTATCATTCCCAGAAAATTCATTGTGTCGCCTAAACCCTTTTTGTATGTAAACCTGAATTAGGCTCCAGCTCAGATAATTTCACCTACATGGTTGTATAGCAAAAGACTGGAAAATTATGCAGGATGCAGGGGAGTTGTTCAGTGTATAAGACTCTCCCCCAAATTCAGGATGTTTAACACTCCTGGTCCTGCAGTCATTGTGAAACATGCCTGTGAATTTCCAAATTGCACTCAGTTGACAACCACTGCCCTACTGTTATATCAGTGACTAACTTATACATCCTAATGTCCCTTTTTTGTTTAAATATTTGGTGGTGGTGGTTGTTTTGCTTGCTTTTACCTGCCAAAGGAAACACTTAAGATATACTCGCCTAATAAGTCAGAGGTCATGTATTAATTAAATGTTTTCTACAGGAAGATAGATTCCGTGGATTTCAGAAGTAGTAAGCCCTTTGTGTTCCATCCAGTGTAGTCAGAATTTGCCAGGCCTCTGCTGACCGCTGGGTACCATGCAGGTCTGGGTTATGGCTTCTGCTCTCACACAGCTGGCTACTAGCCCATCAGGAAAGTCCGCTGTGTGATGAGGAGTCCGTGGAGAACTTGAGAGAACGCCTTGTAGACAGGACTGAAGCAAGGTCAGGGGGAAAAGACAGAGATTGTTACATCTGAGTTAGGTTTTAAGGAATAAGTACAATTTTAGCAGAATTTTAAGCGTGCACTACTTTGTAGCAGAAAGTTGAGTTTGACATGACCTTTCAAGTCATACTAATTGTACAGACTTTGCAATGAATGACTAAGTGCCAAGTATTTCTTGAAATGAAAAAGCTTCTTTGCTAACCCGTTGTTTCTAGTTTTTGTTTTTTCCTTTTTGCAGATAGCTTTGTCTTTACATCTTTGTATCTGGTCTTCCCAGCTAGTTTTTGAGGATAGAAAGTATGCCTTATACTTCATTGGATGCTGAGCACAGAGTAGCCACTCAGTGAATACTGGACCTTAGATGTTGTCAAAATAACTTATATAGGAACGAAGAAATTATTCTTAGTTGAGAAATTTTTCTGTTTATTTTCCTATTAGCGTTTCCTAGGAAAAGTGAAGTCAAGATGTTAGAATCAGGGCAGTAAGAGGACAGCCTCCACCAGTCTTGGCATGTTGGCCAGGCCCCAGTTGTCCTCTGAGTTTGTAGAACTATGTTATTTTTCTCTTAGTCTCTTTCTTTAGGTACGAGAACATTTGGAAAGCTAGTATCTGCTCTGGAATTTATAGAAATTGCTACTCAGGAGGTCTCTTTCTGAATATCTGTTTCTTATTCAGGTCTAATTTGGACAAGATGCTCTTTCTCTCTCTCTTTGGAGTCAGTGGAAGAGCAAGAATTATAGATGTTTTTTAATAGTTTATGTAAATTTGATAATATTTGTAAAAGCATGTTATGAACTGTAAAGAATTACAGAAGTTATTATTCTTTTGCTGCTATTAAGATCAAGGGAGGAGTCTAATCATAGCCAGGAAGAGCAAAAGAGTTCTGTAATTACTTTTAGGGTCTGAGTCTTGTGTTTGTCATAAGTTGGGAAGACACGTGATAAGCTTTGTTAACTCACATTTTTTTGTAGTTCTTAGATGTGTTTGAATATTTAAAGATACAATGGTGTCAGTCCTTTAAGGAATCAAGTTGAATCGTACTTCAAGATGAAGAGATTTTGAATGAGCTTCATTTGCTGTGAAGTTGCTTAATCTTTTTAGGTGACACACTTTAAAAAAAATCGTTATTTTAGAAATTTCTTATGGTGGGTAGGGGAGGTAATTAGGCTTTTATTTATTTATTTTAATGGAGGTACTAGGGATTGAACTTAGGACCGCATGCTAGCTATGCAGACATTCTGCCTCTGAGCTGTACCCTCGCCCCCCACCTTCTCATCAGTGAAATGGTATATATTTCACAGACCTGTTATGAGTTTTTTTAATGGATGTGAAGGGCACAGCTTGGTGCCTGGCCTGTGATAAGTTCTTCATTTCCATACATGTTTGCTGTAAAAATTACTATTATTTAAAAAGTTATTAAGAAACCCCAATTAGGCAGATATTTATTGAATGCCTACTATGTGTCAACACTGTTTAAGAGCTAGAAGATTTCTGTTCTCTAGGAACTCACATTCTAACTGGGGTTACTGATAACAAATGAACATAAGTAAATTACATTGTAGGTTACAGGATGATGCGGACTAGGGACCAAAGAAAAGGTAAAGCAGGGCTTGGCGGATCGGTACTGCTCAGGGGAAGAGCCAAGGACTTGGAGATGACAGCATTAATTGCATCTCCCAAGGGGAGAACTGGCATTGCAAATGGCAAAATAAATTACTTAGGTTGGGAGAAATTGGTCCCAAACAAAGAACAGCTAACTTTGGGAGTGATAAATGACATCTCTTAAAGAAGTATTCAGCCCCTTTGATCTAAAGTACGGCTGTTATGCTCCAGAAGCTGTGAAAATACTTAACTGATGTTCTTAACTATCAGGCTTAAAACGTGAAAAGTTATATATCATTTCTTTCCCTTTCTCCAGAAAGTAAGAAAAATAGTATTCTTTTATCTTTCTCTTCAGTGACAGTAAAGTAAGCATTTCTGATGGTATTATCAGGTCTTTCCTTAGGAGCTGTTTCCTTTACTTCCTAATGGGTTTAGCTCTAATCTAAACCAGAGGCACGTTTACGTTAAACCACTCATTATATGACATTATTACCCCATGTGCTTTCAAAAGTAGGAATGTTTCTATTTTTCCTTTGAGTGTCACTTGACTACAGGAAAGAAATGTGAGAAGGCCTCTTGTCACAGCTAAAGTAGCTATTAAAGCTGTTTAGTAAATGGTAGACAGTTCTTGTTTTTGGAACTCATTTGAAAACTTAATGTGAATTCATTTATTTCAATTCTTAATCAGATGGCAGTTTTTCTGTGTTTTTAAAATTGGATGTCTCATCACACACAGGTATACAAACATATGTATTTTTCAGATATCTGGGTTTTCAGATATAAAATTGGATGCTATTAATATATGTGATGTATGTAGATCTATATATACACATGTAAACATATTTGTAATTAAGTTAATTTGGCTTGAGATTATTATTAATTTTGAAGAAGGCCTGTACCATTATGAACTTCCCTCTTAGGACTGCTTTTGCTGCATCCTATAGATTTTGTGTGGTTGTGTTTTCATTGTCATTTGTCTCAAAGTATTTAAAAACTTTCTTTAGGTGTATTCTTGATGCACCATATGTAAAACACATTTTTCTAAGTTAAAGTATATTTTAAATCCAAAGACCTTATGTCTGTTAAAAGCAGAGACTATTTTAAGGCAAAGAATTATAGTTAACCTCTCATTTAAGTGTTTTGTACCTCTGTTTGTTTATAAGTTGAACTTGCCCAAGGTGAAGATTCCATTCTTACTAGTCTTTTCTTTACAATTCATCTTTTTTTTTTTAACTGAACTTATTTCCATGCAGTGAAATTGAGCTACCTTGAGTTTCACTTCAATCTTTTCCATTTATATCCTTTATAGAGGTGCTAATCACCAGTGAAATAGTTAAAAGATGGTGCTAATGGCAAAAAGAGGCACTAATGTAGCCGAGACATGGAAACAATCTAAATGTTCAACAGATGAATGGATAAAAATGATATGGTGTATATATACACAATTGAGTATTACTCAGCCATAAAAAAGAATGAAATAATGCCATTTACAACAACATGGATGGACCTAGAGTTTATCATACTAAGTGAAGTAAATCAAAGACAAATATTAATTGATATAACATATATGTGGAATCTAAAAAAAAATAGTACAAATGAACTTATTTATAGAACAGAAACAGACTGAGAGATAAAGAAAACAAACTTATGGTTATCAAAGGGGCAAGGGAGAGTGTAGGAATAAATTGGGAGTATGGGATTAACAGATGGACACTACCATATATAATATGGATAGACAACAAAGGTTTGCTGTGTAACACAGGGAACTGTATTCAGTATTTTGTAATAAAGTACAATGGGAAAGAATAAAGTATAGATACATATATATGTATAACCAAATCACTTTGCTGTATACCTGAAACTAACACAATATTGTAAATCAACTATATGTCAATTGGAAAAAAGTGCTAAAGGACACAGACAATATAAACTAAATCAAGCCCCCCCCCCAAAAAGTGGGGTTTTATTGCCATGACTGTCCCACTTGCAGTGGAGAATAAAGAGTCCCTGACTTTGATTTTCTCCACTCCCTGCTGCATCGCCACCCCAGTGGCATGTTCTCATTAACCCAGTTCCTTGACCTTTAGCTACTGCACTGAAGAATTCAGATTCAAAGGAATTGAATTGCCTCATTCATATCTGCAAGGTTCGAATCGTGGTTAAGTTTTAGGCGGGGTGTCTGATGAGGAACAGGCTGCAAGCGGGAGTGGGTGTTCTTTAGTGAGGATCTGCGCTTGCTGAGCTGGATTGTTTCATTCACTCATTTAGTTCTCCGTGGCACTAAGGACAGTGATTCTCAGTGTAGTCATTGTGACACGTCATGCTATCTTTGGCTGACTAATGAAGTTCTGAGACAATTTAAAAATAAAGTAGATTTTTCATTTAAAAATATGCCACATGAAATTATTAAGAAGAATGTAGGAGTAGGTATTAAAGATAATAACTCTTCCAAATAAGGATTACTGACAGTTTGCAGAAGCTTTAATGATTAAAAAAAAAAAGCGTGAGAATTTTTATCCTTCACGCTTCTCTGGGGATAGAGGACCTTGTTCCCTTTTCTGCTGTATCCTTCCTTCCTTGGCAATTAAGGAAGTGCTTTGCACAAATTAAATAACTGGGAAATAGTAATTAAACATTTTGTTTTTTTTGAAGTTGGGAACAACTGAAATCTGTTGACAGATGGATAGGACTATGGGAATTTGTTCATGAAAAATGCTTGCAACTAAAGTGGACTTCTTCCTATACCAGACATGCTTCTGGTAAAAGGATCTAGTGAAGCATCTCAGTTTCTCCCATGAACCAGAGAACTGACTTGTGTTAAGTGAGTGAATTGAAAGTAAGCTCTGTTTATTCCACTGCTTTTCTGTAGAAGTGTGAACCCAGACTGTACCATTCATTATCCAGGGGAAAGCCAGTTGGCCATGGCTTTATTTCTTTTATATTATGTTTTTGCATGAAAAGGTATGTCATTAGTACTTTGAGGAGGGAAGAGTATTGCATTGATCCCTCGAGGTACTTGGTACTGTTGGTACCAAGTTGTTGTGGTACTACCTCAGTGAGTATATTTCTGACCTTTAAGGTTAAGTTCTTTTTTTTTTAATGGAATAAACATAAATATATAAAAAATAGATAATTTCCTCAGGATATTTCTATCTGATGAGCTCCTCTGTCATTCTGGGAAATTATACTATTCCTAAAATTTTGTAGAACCTTTGTAGAAATTTCCTAAAATTTTAACATGGAGCCCCACATATTTTCTGTCAGAGCTTATCTGTTGTACAACAAAGTAAATAGATTTCCTGCTAATGCATTTAGTTTCATCTGTAACGTTCTCATAATTCAATCTGCTGCCCCCAAATAAAAACTAGCGTACTTTTGGTTTATCTACTAGTTTGAATCACCTGTAGCGTTCTGCCCAGACTCAGTTGCTAACATGTATTCAGGGTCTGATGTATGAAAGGCATTGTTTTAGTTGTTCAAAGAAGCAAGGGTTGGAAGTAGTTAGAATGTCTTTTCTTTGTTGTAGTTTTCAAACATCAAATCATAATGAGTTTGAATGAAAAATGATTCTCTGTGTTGAGTAGTGGTGTTTTTAAAATCTAGGGTTCTTTTTGTTGCTGCTCAGAGAAAAGAATGAAGCATTATATGATGTACTGTGCTGTCCACTGAGAGCCTAAAGAGTGAACCACTTCAAGTTGCTTTGAAAATTTGAAAGCATGAAAATATTCACACAGGTGTATGTCTCCTTGTAATTGTCTTAATACTGTAATCACTCATGGATTAGTTGCAGATGATGGAAACCACTATATCTATATGAGCAAAAAAAAAAAAAAACAAAAAAAAACCCAAACCCCCCAAAACCTAACAAAGGTACCAGTTCCTTTGTTAGGTTTAGGAAGCTGGTGAGTCAGGAAGTCTCTATGCCACCTTCTGGTTTATAACTTTGGCCACAACCAGGGGTCACGAAGCTACTGTTGTCTTCTGGAACATTCTACCTTAGCTCTGATTCACAGATTGCTGCCGGCACTGTTAGCTTCAGAGCTGTCTGCTGCCTGCTAGATCTTTAACAGCGAAAAAAACCCAAAAAACAAAAAACAAAAAACAAACAAAAAAAACACCTTGAGTGCTGCTTCTCTCCCACTACTTGATTCTGAATTCAGGTCTTATGGAAGTGCATCTAATGATGACAGCTAAATTGCATCAAGAATGCTAGTTACAAGGGAGTCTGGAAAATGAAGATTTTGGCATCTAGTCTCTTCAGTGTAGGAAGGCAAATAAGATTGGAACAGACGTTGAGCTAGCCAGTTACTGTCTACCACAGCTGCTCTTGTGTTAGTCCCTGTGATTTCTAGAAAATAATCTTCAGTTTAGAATTTGACTAATTAAATAAAGGAAATGATTTTCAGATATAGGCCTTGTATTTTACATTTAGGTCTCCATGTAAATCTTTAAAATAGGTTTTTTGTTTTTATAATCAAGTCTTCAGAAGAGTATCTAGTAATCAGAAAGGTAGCCAGATATGCCAGCTGGAATCACTTAAGTATTTAGGTGTGTTTATAGTTTGTATTCCATGTGTCTTTTCTTTAGAACTTGGCTGTCTTTTGAAATTGAGCTTTTCCCGCTGGTGCTAAGGCTAGTGCACTTAATTGAGATTCTTTTTCGCCATGGAGTATTAAGTAGAGCAATGGAGCATAAGCAGCATTAGTTTACTGACTTTAATTTTGTGATTGTGATACTGGATATACACTAAGTATAATGTAGAATATACTTAAGATATAGCCTCTTCTTTTAGGAACTTAACATTTAAGGAAATAGACAATGTATAATGCTATTTAACATGAAAATTCTTCTGTCCAGTATTTTTTTCATGTAGAAATAAGTAGAGGGGCTAAGGGGTGTGGCTTTCAGCTATATTTGGCAATATTTATACGACTGGAAATTTTCAGATGAGGTAATAGAAGATTCCAGACAGAGGGCCAGTCCGAGCCACAAGTGGTACCATCGAGCCAGCAGGGCCTGAGAGAGCCGGGAGTTGGGGTGAAGGCCATGGTGAAACAGTGTTCTGTGTATGTCGCTCAAATGGCCTTCTCCATACAGTCTAGATGTGTGCAAATGCCAGCACCCAGAGGGCCCTACTTTGATGTGTTGCCTAGCACCTTTGGCCTGGTGGGTACTGAGTGGGAGAGAGTCCAGCCTTGGCCAAAACACCTGTTATGAGATCAACGGGATTAATCTCCTACCTCAGTTTCTCCAAGGAGACAGTTTTGTTATTTGACCTGAAAATATTATATAATGTTTTAAGGAACCAAATCTTAGAATTTTCTCTAAGATAATACATTTGTCATTACCAAAGATTATTTCCCTTTAAATAGATTTTTTTCAGGTCTAAACTTATTATTTTTGACTATTTTGAAATGATTTCAAACATAGTGAGTTGCAAGAATAGTATAAAAGTCCTGCATACCCTTCACCTGTTTTTAACATGTGTTTGTGTATGCATGTATGTTCCTGTACCATTTAAGAGTTAGTAGAGATATAGTGCCCTTTTACTGCTAAGCACTAGAGTGTGAATTGTCTAAAAACAAGGACATTCTCTTATATAACCACATGGGTATGCAGTCCCTATTCAAAATTTGCCAGTTTTCCCAATGATATTCTTTAGAGCATATTTCCCCTTGACCAAAGAGCCGAGTCAGGATCACATGTTGCATTCAATTGTCATGTCGTTCTAATCTCCTTTAATCTAGAACAGTTCCCTAGACTTTCCTTTCCTTTCATGACTTTAATATTGCGGTGAGTATAGGTCAGCTGATTTATAGACCGACCCTTAATTTTGGCTTGTATGATTCAATTTTTTAAAAAATAAATGACTTTATATTTTAATTTAAAAAATGTGGAATAGATATAAGAAAGAAAACATTCACCTATGATCCTGCTACCCAAAACTATAGTTGACATTGACATTTCCTTGCTTTCTTTGTGAATGTATTTTTCTACATTATTGATCATTCTGTAACGGCATTGTAGTATCTGATTTTATGAGAATTTCCCATATCATTAAATGCTCTTTAAAAGAATATTTTTAGTAGCTTCCTAGTATTCCTTATTACAGTTACACTAACTTATATTTAAATATTCTCTTACTGTTGGACACTTAAATTATTTCAGAAGCTTAGGACATTTCCAGTCTGACTTTTGAGTAAGGCTTGCCTTCTCTCAGTGTGCCAATGTACCTGTGTTCCCAGTGTTTGTCACACTATCTGTAGTGACAGTGTGTTGTCATTTTCTCAGCCCTGACTGCTGGGAGATCACAAGGGGTTAAACATAGCTGAGTCAAACATGTTCAGCTTGGATGCATTTTCAAGGTCTTGTCTTATTCCATTTCTGATTATGCTTCTTGGGCTCTGAGAGAAAGAGCTTCTGGTTGGAAGAACACTCCACAGTTTTTTCAGTGGAAACAGCAATCCATGGATTCTAGTTTGGTTCTGGTGATACCCTTTGGGGATTTGTATCAACAATGAAAGAAGCAGAGGTTGGTCAAGTCTGTTACCTCCTGAAATGTTTTGTTTTTCTTAAGAATAAAAAATATGCATCATCTCCTCTGTGATTCTTTTCTTGACCTGCCTATCTGACTCTCTGTACTGGACCCAGCAGGGTTAGTCACCCTCACCTCTAAGTTATCCATGTATCTTGTCCTTAGGTCGGTTACTGTAGTCCTCATACTGTATTGTGGACAAGTCTGACTTCCCTGCAAAGCTTTGAGTTTTCTTTCATATAGACTTTGCCTTGCAGTGAATTACTCTAAAATGTAGTGGCTTAAAACAGCAGCCATTCACGTGGCTCATGATTCTGTGGAATCAGCAGATTGGGCTGTGCTCAGCAGGGCTTAGCTGATTCTTGCTGGGACTCACTCTTATGGACGGCCGCTGGGTCAGCTGGGGGCTGGCTGATTGATGACTGGAGCCCCTCAGTTATTCTCTTGGGATCTCTCATTCTTAAACAAACTGCTGGGGCTTGTTGACATTGCAGCCACAGAGTTCCAAAGAGCATCAAGAGGGCAAACCCTAATATGCAAGAACTCTTCAAATTTCTGCTTCTAGTACATTTGCTACTGTCCCATTGTCCAAAGCAAGTCATATGGCTGACCCCAGAGTCAGTGTGGGAGGGACTGTCCAAGGGCATGCATATGTGAACAGATGGGGCCATTACTGCATTCAATCCACCTCAAGTTCCTTAATGTCAGGGCTACTTACAACTTATCCATCTTTCTACTTTTAGCTTGTATCACGTCTTTGACACAAGTTAGGTGCTTGGGAAATGTTGAACACATCTATCTAGTTATCCGACTCCTTTAGCATCCCCCTAAACTAATCTCTAGGGCACAGGGAGAGCATTAAGGCAATGCTCTGGGGTGCCCAACTTTAGGAGGTGCTGCTTCTGGCTGTTGATTAGTTAGTTGATGAGGAATGTCTATGGAGAGAAAGTGGGTATACACTTGGTAGTAAAAAGAAACCAGATTAAAAAACGTTTTAATTGAAGTATAATTGATTTACAATGATGTATTAGTTTCTGGCTTACAGCATAGTGATTCAGTTATACATACATACATATTTTTTGATGGGATCCTAGTAACCTTTATCTCTTAGGCAAAACATACATACTTATACAGTTATGTTGGATTCTTATTTTTCTTCAAAGGATGTCCTTGATGTTCATTTTAATCTGATTTCATTCTGTGAAACTATTAGGGAGAGAGCACACAGCTGTGTTTAGACCTTATCCTCTAGAGTCAAGGCCTCTGCAGAATTCTTGAAATTTCAGTTAACTAAGAATAGTACCTCCCTTAGATATATGCAGTGGGAACCTCTGTCCTTGGTCTCAGAATTTAGAGGGCCTTGCTCTGTCTTTCCTCTGGCTTCATGGGGCTGAGGGTTGGAGGGGTCAAGGCTGCTCACCTAGAGATTGTACCCTCCTTCTTCCTCCTAAATTATGTTCTAGGTAACTCAGACTCCAAAATTCTCTGCCTAAATGGCCTTAAGTTACTTTCAGGGCCTGTGTGGTCCTCTTCGCTTTTCTCCTAAAAGCAGGCTGCACCAATGTGTGTCCCCTAGGCCCAATTGATGGCCAAAGAGTAGCATTTGCACAGTAGGGGTTAGGGAGCAGATGGATCTTGGACTTCAACCTTGCTTTGAAGGTTTCTGAGGGTGTGGGATGAAACTGGGAGTATGATGAGACATTGATAGACCCTTTGCCTTGGGCTACAAATGTTGTGGGTGGCCTGATAAGGGATCTCGAAAGATGGTTGACAGTAGAGGAATCTTCCAGGGGAGCAAGAGCTGGACTGGTCTCTTTTGTTTGTTTTGTTTTTTGTTTAGTTTTGTTTTAATTGAAGTGTAGCTGATGTACATTATTATATGTTATAGGTGTACAATATAGTGATTTATAATTTTTAAAGTTTATACTCCATTTATAGTTACTATAAAATATTGGCTACATTTCCTGTGTTGTATAGTATGTCCCTGAAGCTTATTTGTTTTATATGTAGTAGTTTGTACCTCTTAATCCCCTATCCCTAGATTGCCGCTCCCTCATACTGTCTCCCCACTGATAATCACTAGTTTGTTCTCTATATCTGTGAGTCTGCTTCTTTTTTGTTATATTAAGTAGTTTGTTGTCTTCTTTAGATGCCACATATAAGTGATACACAGTATTTGTCTTTCTCTGACTTACTTCACTTAGCATAATACCCTCCAAGTCCATCCATGTTGTTGCAAATGGGAAAATTTCATTCCTTTTAATGGGTGAGTAGTGTATACATTGTGTATGTATGCCACATCTTGTTTATCCATTCATCTGTTGAGGGACACTTAGATTGCTTCCATATCTTGGCACTAGTAAATAGTGCTGCTGTGAACATTGGGTATATGTGTCTTTTAGAATTAGAGTTTTCATTTTTTTTTGGATATATATCCAGGAGTGGAATTATTGGGTCAAATGGCAGTTATATTTTTAGTTTATTAAGAAACCTACATACTGTTTTCCACAGTAGCTGCATGGACTGGTCTCTTGAATTCTGGGAATTTTGGTAAAATCAAATGACTTCTGGAATATTAAGAGCTAAAAATTGCTAAATAGCTGCTTAACTAACTACATTTTAGGGTAATAAATTATTTCAACGTTTCTTCTGTGAGATTATGAGCTGAAGCATTGGTTCCTGTTAATATATACAGCAAAATTATGAGATTGTATTCTCTCTTTTAGGAAAACTGTCAAGTTGTTAAGCTACTTTTCCTTGATAAGTGGTAAAATCTTTTCTTGGCGGTCTAAGGGATTAGTGTATAGAGCCTCACAGATAGTACCAAGGACGTGAGACTTCAATGTTGGCGGTTTAATGGGTACATAATGGAGAGGAATACTAGGGATTCATTATAATGAGGCATTTAAAATAGTTTTAAGAAATGGAAAGCTTTGAGGGCAATGAAGAAATAAACAATTTGGAGGACTGGTGTTACTGTGGCTAAAATGAATTTTAATGATGCCTTTTTTTGTCTTCTCCCTTTACTTTAAAAAAAAAACAAAAACAAAAACCCTCATGGTCAGTCATTGCCTGCCTGGAAAATTACTTCTGTTTTTGTTGTTTACCTTATGCTTTTAGAAATTCAGAATGATGTGGGAGTTCTTAACAGAAGAATTGAATAGAAGCTCATTGTTTACTGGCTATGGCTTGAATTTGAAATAAAAAAGGGCAGACATAAAAGTTTTAGTCTTTATAATGTGAGGATTAAGTTAAGTCATTAGTGGTGAACATACGTCTTGTAATTTCATTTACAAGGCATTTGATTAATGACTACACTATAAACATTTCCTCAGATTCATGTAGCTTTCTTAAAGCCAAATTATTTTTGCAAGTTAGCACACAGAATTATCATCTTTTCTGGTTTAACGTTTGAAAGAGTCATTACACACCTCCTTACTAGGAAGTTATTTCCCATTGGTTGTAGTAGAATTGTATTTTAATGTGTTGTGATAGGATAATAACATATTATCATCAAATACAAGGTCAGGAGAGGTAGATTTATCAGGCAATTGAATTACTGGAGATGTAATTGCTGTGAGGGAAAACCCGATTGCCTGTGGGTCGTAGACGAGCCGCTTCCTATTTTCTGCTGGAGATCTAAAATTGATTAGATTCAAGTCAGTAGATTTATGCTGTTATTCACAGAACCACAGAATTATATAGAGATGGAAGGATTTTAGAAATCATCTAATCTAGTAATCTAATCATCTAATCATCTAATCTAACATTGAGGTGCATGGTCTCTTGTTCAAGGTCACACTGTAGTCGGAACCCAAGGACCATAGCCCTGAGCTAGTGACCATTACTTCTGAATATGGGAAGTGTCTGCTCTTTGTTCATATTAGGTATACATTCTGGAGGCAGAGTCTTTTAAAAAATATTTATGTATTTAGAAGGCTTTCTGTAATTTTCATGGATGCATGAACAGTAAAGCCAGTTCTTAGCCTGTTTTTGCAAGTTGGTTTGCCTTTATTATTGCCAGGGTAGCTCAGAGTAGCAAAATCATCCCATTCTTTGTGAATCCTTTCCCAGTTATTTGTGGGACCCATAAAAAAAGTAAGCCTTATATTTATTTTTGTTGTGTTTTATTTACTTTGTTAAATAGGTAATTCTTTCACAAAATCTCTGCTGTGTTATAATCAAATTGTTAAGTTATTTTAAAGCATCATCTGATATGTAGTTTCTTCCCTTTGTCTTTGTTTTCCTTAATAGGAACACATGGAGCCTTCAGGATAGATGTAAAACAATCCTTAAAATAAGATTGATTTTTGGAAGTCAGAAAGGGTTGTGAGTCCATTATGTTCTCTAACCTGTCTTGTATTTTAATATCCTTATAGTCAAGAAGTTCTTGATTATCTCCTGCATAAGGATTTTTCTTTCTTTGTTAATTTTCATTTTTTTCTTATTCTATTTCTGTAGTTAGAAATCATCTGGCTATTATCATTATGTATTAAGAACTTAGAGGCATTTTTGTTTTTCTTTATTTAGAAAAAGGATTTGCTTGTGAAGTGTCAAAAAATAGGATGTTATATTTGAAATAGTCTTGAAGCCAGTTCCCAGGACTCTACAGTAAAAAGATAGCAGAGCTGGGAATAAAACCAGGGTCATATGAAATTCATTTTTTAATGTCATTTCCCTAGAGAAGAAGCTCTGTAGCTATTAGAAACAATTAAAAGAATTCTTAATATAGATTGTGAAACTGGCATAGATGCACAAAATAATAATGAGGAGAAACTCCTAACATCCCTATATTGGCTAGAAGTCTAATTCTGCTAAAAGAAGAGGAAGGCAGCATAATAGAAAGGACCTTGAAGTAGGTTCCAGTTTCCATTTGCTTGGCTAAGGCATGTGAAAGTATTTTGAAAACAGTGTTGTACAGGTGCCAGTTAGCATAAGGCTAGAGCATCTGATGCATTCTTCTCTTACACTGCCTACAATGTCATCTCTTTGAAGGTGGAAGAAGCAGTGAGGAGAATTGTTATTCTGTAGCTTTTAATGTCTGACAAAGAATGTATTGGTGGTATGGCCTTAAAAGGACTTCTGGAGTAAGATAACCTTATTAGATTTTATATTCTCAAGGCAAGACAGTACTGAGTAATTTTTTATTGAATGTTCAGGTGTACAGCAAAGTGATTCAGTTATACATATCTATGTATATATGTGTATTCTTTTTCCGATTCCTTTCCATTAGAAGTTATTAAAAGATATTGAATATAGTTCCCTGTGATATACAGTAAATCCCTGTTGTTTGTCTATTTTGTATATAGTAGTGTGTATCTATCTGTTAATCTCAAACTCCTAATTTTTCCCTCCCTTCACCTTTCCCTTTTGGTAACCATAAATTGTTTTCTATCTCTGTGAATCTATTTCTGGTTTGTAAATAAGTTCATTTCCACATATAAGTGATATCATATGGCATTTGTCTTTGTCTATCTGACTTACTTCACTTAGTATGATAATCTATAGGTCCATCCATGTTCCTGTGAATGGCATTATTTCATTCCTTTTTATGGCTGAATTATATTCCATTGTACATATATACCATATCTTCATCCATTCTTCTTTTGATAGACATTTAGTTTGCTTCCATGTCTTAGCTGTTGTAAATAGTGCTGCTCTGAACACTGGGCTGCCCATATCTTTTTGAGTTAGTTTACTTGGAATATGTGCTCTGGAGTGGGATTGTACGGTAACTCTGTTTTTAGTTTTTTAAGGAACCTCTCTGTACTGTTCTCTATGTGACTGCACCAATTTACATTCCCACGAACATTGTAGGAGGATTCCCTTTTCTCCACACCCTCTCCAGCATTTTTTATTTGTAGACTTTTTGATGATGGCCATTCTGACTGGTGAGAGGTGGTACCTCATTGGTATTTTGACTTACATTTCTCAAATAATTAATGCTGTTGAGTATCTTTTCATGTGCCTGTTGGCCATCTGTATGTTGTCTTTGGAGAAGTGTTTATTTCTGTCTTCTGCCCATTTTTTTGATTAGTTTTTTTGATATTGAGCCGTATGAACTGTATATTTTGGAAATTAAGCCCTTGTTAGTCATATTGTTTGCAAATATTTTCTCTTATTCCATAGATTGTGTTTTTGTTTTGTTTATGGTTTCCTTTGCTATGCAAAAGCTTAAGGTTTAATTAGGTCCTACTTGTTTTGTTTTTGATTTTGTTTCCATTAGTCTAGGAGATGATCCAAAAAAAAAATTACTGCAATTTACATCAAAGAGTGTCTTGCCTATGTTTTCCTCTAGGAGTTTTATAGTATCTGTCTTAACATTTAGGTCTTTAATCTGGGTGTCATTTTTTAAAAGTTGATTTTAAGGAGTTTAGAGAAGAAAAGTAGATACTTTAGAAGGGGTGGTGACTCGTGAAGATGGTTGCTAATACAAAATGAAATTCTTATAATTTACTTGTGGATGATCTAAAAAGGAGGAAAAGGTATATGGATGAGGTAGTTTACCTAACAAAGCCAGTGATACAGACAATGCTCTGAGCACAAAGTGTATGGAAGATATAAAAAATATCAAGGGAGGGTATGTAACTAAGGAAAAATACAACCATAGCATTTATTTAAAATGGAATTAGTGACTTTTCTGTAGTAGAATTGGCTTTAAAATAAGCATAACAGAATGTATTTCAAAGTTAAAACAGTGGCTACTGCGCTACTCCTTGACTCTGGAGAAGAATTCATATAAAGTGAATTCTGAATTCAGGATAGTGTCAGGAAGGCAAAAACTGAGAATTAGCTGAAGTTTAGCAGAAGTAAGAGCAAGCAAACTAAAACAGGCTAAAGGCAAGAGAAAGGGCTCTTGTTTGTTTTGTTAAAATTAAATTAAAGCTCCTTCCAGATGATAGAAAAGAGGGTAAGGCCACTTGTTAGGGAGGATGGAAAGCCTCCTTAAAGCTATTCTTTACTGAATATATAACAACAGAGACTGAACATTTTCTTGGGATAGTTGTAGCAAGCGAAAGATTTGGGTTTAAATGTCTATTTCTAGCATTACCATTTATTATGTTCAGTGTAGCTGCCATGCTTGCAGTGATGTCTAGATGTGTGACCATCTTGATCTGAGTTTAAGCCTTGTCTTACGTTCCTCTGATTAGGATTTACTAGCTGTTTATAGTGCAGATTTGTCAATGTTGAGTGCTGAGAACTAGGGTATATGGAAAAATTGATGAAAAAACTACAAGTGTACCCGTCTCTGTTCTCCAAACCATCCCTAATTATTTGCAATAGGATCAATGAATCAAAGGATGATCTTAGGAACAGTTCTTCAAATAACTATTCTCAGTGTGGGATCTACCAAGTTGAGGGCCAGAGAGAGAGAGGTAGTTGAACATTAGGGGTACCTTGTAGCTTGCTTGGGGACCCCTTATCAAACCTCTCTTTCCAAGCAGCTATGTAGTGCCTTAAAATGAGCTGTTTACTTGGCTGTGCTTTCTCATTTACATTTTATGTTCAAATTCTTTACAACCCAATCAAAAGAGAAGAATGGAACCTGTACACCCCTTTTGTGAGGGCACATTTAAAGCTTAGTTTGATATTGTACTGTAAGAAGAATGCTAAAAATAATGTTCATAGTGAATCTGTTTTCCAGTTTTATTTTAAGATTTGGCTTTTAAAAACTATCTTCAGTCTTAAATGGTAGTACTTATTCTGTGAATTTATATAGAAGTAGCATTTCTGGCCAAGTAGAAAAATGACTAGTTTGTTCATTTTCCTAGAAAACCAACAGATGCTTTCCTAGAGATAAAACATAATGAAATTTATTTAAAATTGAGTTGTGACTTTCCTGTAGTAAAATTGGCTTTAAAATATGCATTTAGCAGAATGTATTTAAAAGTTAGAACAATGGCTACCAGCTACTCCCTGAGCCTCTTGTATTAAAAAGAACTTATATGCAGTTTCAGGGGAACGAAATATTAAATTGGCTCTTTTTTCTTTTGATGCTGATCCTGCACAATACTTTTGAGAATTATAAGGGTGACATAGTTCATGCTAGAATAGTAATAATAACTTCCAATTCTGTATGTGTGTGTGGAGGGGCAGGGCATAAATCTATCTAGAAGAACATCTTTTTGGTCTTGATTATTAGACACCAGTCACAGCAAGCAGAAAATAAAGTCATACATTCTGAATTGAAGGTAAAATAACAATGGATGTAGTTTCTAAGAGTCACTCCATGTGGTTATTGAAAAATCTGGTATTAAAAAATATATTCGTTTCTGAAAATTTTCCCATATAATTGACATGATGGGTCAATATGGTTTTGCAACCAAATTGTGCTGAGATGGTCAACAACCTACCCAAGAGAGAAAGAGCATCAAAAGGCCATGATGGTCAAACATCAGATCTAAGAGTTTCCCATTTAGAAAGCTGGAAGTGGTTGATGCCAATATTATTAGATTGTAGTGTTAGAAGATGGGGCTGGAGGCATAAATTTGGTAATCATCGTGTGCAGTAAATATCTCTTCCCAAATTACTTTTAAATAACTTAATTTTAGAACCGTTTTAGATTTACAGAAAAATTGCAGAGATTGGTAAAGAGAATTCCATACACCCCATATTCAGTTTCCTCTATTACTGAAATATTATTATGGTATATTTGTCATAATAACAAGCCAATATTGATATATATATACTTTTTTTTTATTAAGTCTGTATTTTACTCAAATTTCCTTGGTTTTTATCTCAGGTTCTTTTTCTATTCCAGGATAGCACTCTGCATTTAGTTATCATGTCTGTTAGGCTCTCCTTGACTATGACAGTTTATTAGATTTTCCTTGTTTTTGATGATGTTGACAATATCTGAGGAATATCAGTCAGCTGTTTGGTAGAATGTCTCTTAATTGGGATTTTTCTGATATTTTATCATGTGGTTATGGGTTTTTGGTAGAAATACCACAGAGGGAAATTGCCATTTTCATCACATGTCAAGAGCACATACTATCAACGTGACTTATTACTATTGACGCTGACCATTATCACCTGACTGAGATCGTGTTTGCCAGGTTTCTCCTTTTCCAGACTGTCCTCTTTGTACAACCTACACATAAGGAGTGAGGGTTTTGTTCCACTTCTCTGAGGGTGTATTATTTACATAAATTACTAGAAATTCTGCATGGCAGATTTGTTTATTCTTCTCCATTTATTTCTTCACTCAATCATTTATTTATAGCAGAATGGACTCATGGATATTTTATACTTTGGGTTACAATCCAATACAACTTAATTTTGTTCCTCAAACTGTTTCCTTGGGAAGCTTTTTCAGTTGGCTCCTATGTCCCTTTGAAACATCATTTGTCCTGTCATTGTGGGTGTGTGTCTGAGTGTGTGTTATGAGCGCTTCCTTACTTCCTGTCACTGTAAAATAGTCCAGCATCATCTTTTATATTTCCTGCTCTGGTCCCAGAATCAGCTATTTCTCGAGGGAACCCTGGTTCCTATTATTGGAGAATGGTATTAGAAACCAAACTAATTGTTACTGGGATTTAGTTGCTTCCAGGCCTTTTCAGCTGAAAGAACAAGGAGATATATATGTGTATACTAACCCATGTATATGCCCATATCTCTAAATATTTCTGTATGTGACTGTCTATATCTACGTTAAACTAAACATGAGTTCACACTGATGTCTTCATCTCTAATCCATTACTACATGGATAATTCTACCCTTCTCCTCTTGCTTATTTGTAACTTCTCCATTCCAACAGTGAGAACTTTGGCTCCCACCCCCCTTTTATTTACTTAATTGTTTATTCCATTATACATGGGTATCAATGTCAGAATTGTTAACTTGTACCCCCAGGGGTAACAGCTTTACCAACCAGAGTATGGTGGTTATGTACAGTTCCTTTTGCCATTAGTCTTGCAAGTTTCACTCATTTCTAGAGTTATTTAGGTCAGAACCCCACTCCCTTCAGTGAGTAGTTTCATATAGTTAGGACAATTTGTAATACAGTTGGATTATTTTCTCATAGTCTTCATTCCATTTTGGAATCCTCTGATGTATTTAATGATTTTTTTTAGTTGCATATGTTAAGTTTAAGTTTCACTCTTTGTCCTGTAAAGTATAGGTTTTGACCATGCATTCATGACCATGTATTCATGCCATGCATTCACCACTACAGTGTTATATGCCCCAAATTATTTTAAATTATTTAATAGTTGACCATTTTGACAGAAAAATCCAGCAATTTTCGATGATTCAATCTAATATAACTGGAAATGTAAGCTAGTATATTTACACACAGTACATGAAATAACTTAAAACTTAATTGAAAACAACCAAACAACCCAATCTAAAGATGGGCAAAAGACCTCAACAAGCAATTCTCCAAGGAAGACATACAAATGATCAATAAGCACATGAAAAAATGCTCAGTATCACTAATTATCAGAGAAATGCAAATCAAAACTACAGTGAGGTATCACCTCACACAAGTCAGAATGGCCATCATTCAAAAATCCACAAATGACAAATGCTGGAGAGGCTGTGGAGAAAGGGGAACCCTCCTACACTGATGGTGGGAATGCAGTTTGGTGCAGCCACTATGGAAAACAGTGTGGAGATTCCTCAAAAGACTAGGAATAGACTTACCGTATGACCCAGGAATACTGCTCCTGGCCTTATATCCAGAAGAAACCCTACTTCAGGATGACACCTGCACCCCAGTGTTCATAGCAGCACTATTTACAATAGCCAATACATGGAAACAGCCTAAATGTCCATCAACAGGTGACTGGATAAAGAAGATGTATATTTATACAGTGGAATACTACTCAGCCATAAAAACTGACAACATAATGCCATTTGCAGCAACATGGATGCTCCTGGAGAATGTCATTCTAAGTGAAGTAAGCCAGAAAGAGAAAGAAAAATACCATATGAGATCGCTTATATGTGGAATCTAAAAAACAAACAAACAAAGCATAAATACAGAACAGAAATAGACTCATAGACGTAGAATACAAACTTGTGGTTGCCAGGGGGGTGGAGGGTGGGAAGGGATAGATGGGATTTCAAAATTGTAGAATAGATAAACAAGATTATACTGTAAAGCACAGGGGAATATACACAAGATCCTATGGTAGCTCGCAGAGAAAAAAAAGTGACAACGAATATATATATGTTCATGTATAACTGAAAAATTGTGTTCTACACTGGAATTTGACACAACATTGTAAAATGATTATAAATCAATAAAAAAGTTAAAAAAAATAAAAAGAAAATAAAAAACTTAATTGAAGGTTTAGCTATCATAAAGAGATCCCATATAGTTATATTTCATATACTTAGTAAACACTGTGACAAAACTCCTGTAATTTTTCTGATAAAAGTTATGTTAAATGGTTACATTCCTTAAACTTCTCCAAATTATTTGCATTTTTGAAGAAGAGTAGATATTAATCCAAATATATCCTACCTAGGGTTAGACTTCTAGGCAGTGATAGCAATGAATTAAAAACTTGTAGGCAGAGTAGGGAAATCTTGCTCTGTAGGGCCAGCTTCCCTTAATTATACCTTAGTGTATTGCTTCTTACTTCATTTTTGAAACTTCCTAGAGTTGTGGATCTTTTAGACCATCTTAATGTTATCCTTAGGCCATATCTTCTGTATGACACAGGATTACATTTCTTCATTCAACAAATAGTTTTTGAACATCTTCTATATGTGTGATAATTGTCTTGGGGACAGGGTTCCAAACTGTAGATCAATCACCTTCTGGGTGGCTGAAATGCTCTTGGAACCATTGGCTCCCAGACCTGCTAAAGTTCAAGAGACATTTAAAGAAAAATGGCATGGTTGTAGAGTTGCCACCTTTTTATTTTGTCAAGTGCGAATGTTAAAAATGAACAACCAAGCAAACAAAAGACTTTCATCAGATAGA
Organism: Camelus ferus; assembly: GCF_009834535.1. NCBI lineage: Eukaryota > Metazoa > Chordata > Mammalia > Artiodactyla > Camelidae > Camelus > Camelus ferus. The sequence continues at coordinate 10,522,646 of NC_045716.1, read as the reverse complement.
ATTTGTTTTGCCCCTTCCAAATGTCAAATTTAAATTTATACTGTGTTCTTTTCTCTAATTAATAAAAGCTTTTACCCCTAATCCACTTTTATTTGAAGGCTTTTTTCTTAAACAACTTCAGCCATTATTCTACTCTACAGATGTCAAGGGTAGACCTTTAATAAGTAGAACAGATATCAGAAATTTGACAGTAGTGACTAATCATGTCTGTCTGTTGTCAGTCTTTTGATTCTAAGTAAGGGAAACGCTGTGGAGAATTGCTTCTTTTGTTGAAAACCCAAATTAACACATGCTGTTCCATAGTGAATGCTCAGTAATACCTGTTAAATGAATGAAAAAAACGAATGTTCCCGAATCATGTCATTCATTAATGTGAAGATACAGAATCTAGCATCTGACAAAAACTTCCTTTACTGTAACAATCTGACATTTTCTATATTTTATAGATGAACATAATAAAAGTAAGATATTTACCCTAATTGGCCAGTGGTAGAATTTAACCTTGGTTTTCTTAGTCTTAACCTTTTTATAATAAGAAATTATTTTAAAATTAGTACATTTCTCATTCTCATTTTTATTTTGAACCAAGTTTCACAAGTAAGCATTTATTGAGCATGGCAGGAGAGCATTTTGCAGACCTAGTGATCCTAAAAATTTTGTGTCATCACCTCTGAGACCTAATATGATGGAAATAAAACAATTGTTTTAAGTCTTTAGGATATAAATAAAAATTGAATATATTTATGAAGATAGAGATTTGTAGAATTTAATCAAGAGATGACCTTCATTTTCCAAAACTAGTATTAAAGAAATATGTTCACTGAAGAACATTCAGAAGACACAGATTAAATGATAAAACGAAAGTCACCTACAGTCAGCTGGAAGTTAACCACTTTAACATAATGGCTTAGGTTTATATTATACTGTTATGCTGTGTGATTTAAAAATGTAATTTATGTTTTTATGATACATAGAGAATGAATTTTTTCCATATTAATTACTCTGTTATACAATATTAATTTAGTATTCTGTTGTGTGATAGGTTCCCTCTTTTTGGATGTTTATATTATTTCCAGTCACAATTTCACTTTAACTCTTGCTAATTCAATGGGAGGTGATGCTATTGCCTGTGTAGAAAAAAGGGATGAAGAGTTGTATTTGAAGCTACAGTCATAGGGCAGCAGTGCCCTTAAGTGCTGGGCGTCACTGCTCTGGGATGGCGTGTGCTTGCTTGTCTAGCTGGGCTGCCGCCGGCCGAGGCCTGTTTGCTGTTAGCCCAGCTGAGAGAACAGCGGCCTCAGTCGTGTCAGCAGGAACAGAGCGGGCTTCATCTCTGCTCTTTGTCTCCGATTTGGTGCTGGTGTGTTGTCCCCACCGCTGCCATGTGATGGCTCGGATGCAGCACCACACACAGGATCTGTAACTCCTTTTGAAAGCTCTATTGTGAGATGCTGCTGAGTTTTAATGCAGAGGAGGTTTTTGCTAGCGTGTGGCTTTTGGTTTCTTTCAAATGTGAATGTGCCTTCCTCTAAAGAATCCTAAGTAAGGAAAGCACCTAAAAGATGAATTAAATTATCATTCCCTTCAAGTCTCCTCTAATAGAACGGTAGTGTAATAGAAAAGTAAGTACCCAGATTTCTTTCTCTACTTTGCATTGCAATTACTCACCATGAGAGTAGGGTGGGAATCAGGGACGGTTTCATAAATGCAGTATATTTGAATGGGATGGTAAAGAATGGGAGGATTTTTGAGAGTAGAAACAGAAGACAGGAAGCACAGAAATGTGGACAGTGGAAGTTACTCAGGGTTTGTTTTTTATTCATTCATGAAACATTAATTGAGAGCCTGTGATACACCAGGAGTTAAACTAAACTTTGGTTATACAAGAATGAGTTAGATATGGTTTGTATTTTGTAAGAGTTGACAGTATGGTTGAGAAGGTGGAAAACAGACAAGCATATATAATTGGCTCTGTAATACAGGTTTCTACAGATAATATGGAGTTCAGAGTAGGGCTATCATAGCCCAGCTTAGGCAGAGTAACAAAAGTCTTGGCTGAGCTGAGTCTTGAAGGACCCTTGGGCAAGGGGGAATTGTACTTCGGGTAGAGGAAATTGCATGTACAGAAGCAAGGATGCAATCTACAGGGCACTACAAAAGGTCCAGGGTATCCAAAAGAAGAGACTGCAAAGTAGAGGAGGATTGGCAATAAGTAATTTGAAGGCTTGAATTAAGACAGTAAGAGATGGGGAGAAAATCAAGGATGACTTCCAGTTTTTTACTTGGTTGATTAGTTGGTGGTGCCAGTCACTATTATAGGAGATAAACACGGAGGAGTAGATTGGGACATCACTGTGTTCGGTTTGGGACATGATGAGTTTGGGATGCTTGTGATATACTGATGCAAGCAGAAGTCTGGGCTCAGAAGAGAGATCGAGACTGCAGCTACCTGACTGGGAACCATGAGCAGGGAGTGGATGAAACCACTGAGGGAAAACAGGTAGAGTGAGAAGATGATGGATAAAAACCCAAAAGTAGACAACAGAAGACACCGAGAAGGAGGAGAGAGGTTAGAGGAAAAGCAGGAGGGAGTGGAACAAGGGAGGATAGCTGCAAAAGCATCAGGGAAGGAGAGGGGTGAAGAGGAGAGGAGAGTGAGGTCAGCAATATCAGGTGTTGCTGAAAGAAGAAGGAAGATAAATTCTGGAGTCTCATCATTTTAATTTTAATTTTTTTTGCAATTAAAATTTATTTGTTAAAAATCTGTATGCTTAATAACATATCATTTTTAGAAATAAGAAGGTCGTTGGTGATCTTGGTGAGGTCAGCTTTCAGTGTGAAGTAGAAGATTGACTTGAATTTCAGTGTTTGAGGCATACATTCGAGGTCAAGGAGGCATGGTTTTAGAATCTTCTTTTAAGAAACGTGCTGTAGAGGGAGCGGTGAGGGGTAAGAGTAAGTGGGAAGGGATGAGTGAAACAAGAATGGAGAAAGATAGTGGTATTCTTGGCTTGTTTTTATCCCATGGATGGAAAACGAGTATTTTTATAAGAACCACTTGAAAGGGGAGGTTGAAAATGTAGGAGAGAGTCTCGAAGGATGGAAATTGCTGGAGGGAGGTCTCAGAGGAGGCAGGAGGGAAGGGGGAGGTTCTGAGCACAAATCATAATTGTGTCAAGACTTTCTTTCTAAGATGTCTAAGTGATGTTTAAATATACATATACCAGTTCGTGGGCTTTATTCTAAATGGACTTTAGCTCTGTCTCTGTGTTTGTAGTGGTTAGCCTGTTTCTCTAAGTCTTTACTTTTTTGTGTTTTCCCCTCAAGTGTGAGATCTGAGCCATTTAGTTTTCCCTGTCATGCTGACTTTCTTCCTCTCCCTAGTTTAATCTCTGATTTAAACAGATTTTTTTTCCCTAATAGAAACTGATTAACCTCTGTTTAAAAAAAAAAAAAGAATAAAATTTCTTGACATACTCCTTTCAGCTTATTAGGGACATGCTCTTCTCAATTGATGGAGCTCCCTGGAGAGAGAATTTCATGGATAAGGTAACTTCTTTGGGAGGCAGTTATTTTAGAAAAAGTACAGGAATGGAAATCAGCATCAGGCTCCAGCTCCGGCTCTGTCACTAGTGAACTCCTGTGACAGCATGTGAGTCCCTTAACCCCTCTGTCTCTGTCCTCACTGGTAACAGTGAGTACTAGGTGCCGTTGTACTTACCTCCTTTACTGTTGAGAGAACCGAAGTCGGTAATATATGTATATTGTCCATGCTTGGAAGTGTATAGAATGTAGTGCATATGAAAGACATTATCGTAGTTGTACCTAACTGGGCCAGAATTCAGCAATCCGAAAGTTCATTGGTCCCTAGTACTGACAGTTTAACAGTATCATGCGTTATGTGGTAGAAAGAATTTTCACATCCTTGGTTTTCCATGTAACCCTGAAAGAAGGCAGCTGTAAAGAGACAAGAGGTGAATTAGGCTCTCCTTAGCCAAGGTAATGTAGCAGAGTTCCTCTAGATTACCCTCAGGTGAGCGATGCAGGCTGAGTCCAGAACCTACTCACTTCCACACAGCCCTTACAGACTGGGTTTTCTGACATCTGCACCCATTACCGAGTAGGAGTGGCAGACCAGGATCTAGGAGGAAAGGAATGGTTAAGAGCAGGCAGACTTACCTTCTTTATCCATTCATCTATTGATGTGCACTTAGGATGCTTCTCTATCTTGGGAATTAAATAATGTTGCTGTTAATAGCAGGGTGTATGTATCTTTTTGAATTAATTCCTATTTTGTAGTTGGCTTTATTCCTTTGATAACTATGTAAGTTTAAAAACCTAACACTCTCAACGTTCTTAGAAACAATGAATAATACATATATATAAATTTTAAAAATACATATAGTGTATTGTGTATATGTATTTGCATGCAATATATTGTATATGTACAGTCAAATTGTAACAATTCTACCTAATAAAACTGAAAAATGAAAAAAATCACAAAAATAACATTAAAAACCCTCTTGATGATTAAAAAAAATAAGCAGGCTGACTTTTGGCAAGGAGATGTGGTACCCACTGTAAAACACATCCTGAGAGAACAATAATAATAAAAGCTCACAACTTGTGCAGGATTCTCAGGTGTTTTAAATATCCACCGTGGGCATCACTATGTTTTAGCATGATACAGTAATTGATGTTTCATGTGAAGGCTTTATGAAGGAAATTTTTAAATTCTTGATATACTGTTAAGAATGCTGAAAAGAACGTATCAACTATGTTTTTTAGTTTTTCATTAAAATAAAAATTTGACAATTAAAGTGCCAGCTGGGGCCTTTCCTAAAGGGTCTGACTTTACTGTTTATTTGTGGGATGCTCAAGTTAGTGCCTCTTACATAAATTGCTGAGTGAGTGAGCTGGTATCTATCTCTCATGTAGATGGGAGATGGTGTACAAAACCCTGTGATAGATGGAGGAAGCTTCATGTTTTCAACTCAACTTTATATTTCCAGAGCACATTAAAAAAATAAGTCTTTGTTGCCCTATGAGATCATAAAAAGTTTCATCAATAGTCAAGATTTCTCAGGAATAAAAGAACCCTATCCCAGACTCTATTCTGACCTTGGAGAATACATTATCAGCTTTGGAGTAGCAATTATTCATCTTTTACATTCTGAGATATAGTGTTCTTTCCATTTAATATCTTTAATTGAAACAGTAACCTCTAATAGAAGTTAAAAATCAAATGTGAAATTTTCATTAGAGTTCTTTTAACAGTTAAAAGAAATGAATATTTTAATTACCCTTTGAGAATTGCCAGTGAGCAAATTTAGACTTCCTTAAAATGAAAGTGGAAATGTTTATTGTCAAACTGTGGTAGCCCTGTTGACATTCAGGAAGGACAAGCCTTCAAACCATCTAAGATCCAAAATTCCTGACAGGAGAAGTGTTTTTGTCGTTTACAAGCAAGAGCCTGAAGTCTGGACAATGGCTAAAAATCAAAGTAATGACCTGGAATGTTGTTGACTCTGAACAAATGTGTTCAGGAATGATAATTTTAGTTAAAAAGGAGTTTTTTTTTCTTTTTAAACAGATCAAAGACTTAAATCTCTCATTTTTGTACTAACAGTTGTTTCCGTGAACGTTCGCTACTGTCTTCACACTGAAGTTGACTTGCTGAGCATTCGATAAGCTTGAGGCAAAGTTGTTGTGTCAGAAGCAGCATATTTTAGTGATTTATCTGCTGGTGGTGACAGGTTGTCAGGTGTTTGTGAGGGACTGGACATATAAAAGTACTGTTAGTGGTGAAAAACTACTTGTATTTTTCTGTTCTCTGAGTGGAAAATTTCTACAACAGTTAACATTAAGAAAAACCTTTTATAAGGTTGAATTGGGATGAAAATGGGGTGATACCATAAGGAGAAGTTCTAATTTGAGAGAAACAAGATAAAACATTTATTATTAATTTCTCCTTTGTACTTGGTGCTATCTTTATAGATTTTATTTTTCTAGAGGTAACTTTTTTCATTTAAATTTATGCTCCAAGCTGGATGTTGACAATAATACTGACTTAAATTTTTTTCTTTTTATGCTATGATTTTTTGAGAGCTTTCCTAAACACCGTCTTATTTACTAATACATAATACGACTACATTGGAGGAAAGCAAGTGTTCTATTGCTATTTTACAAATGAGAGAATGGGTAAAATGTGTTCAATAACTTGTTTAAGGCCCTAAAGTTAGTGTCAGGACCAAACCCTTTATTCCTGTCATCTATTGTCTTTCAATTATAGTGTATTTTTAATGTGAAGATTGATGAAGATATTTTGATTGGAGGTTTTAATCGAGCGTGGAGTTGGGAAATTTAACTTAACAGACTTGTCACTTTTGGAAAGGAGGTTTAAGTAACCTTAAATTAAAAAGGGATAATAGCTGAAAATTCTACATAGGTCTGAAACACTATAAGATTCTGCTTAAAAACTATTTAAAATGAAACTAAAAATAGAACTACCATATGACTAAGCAATTGCACTCCTGGATATATAGCTAAAAAAAAAAAACCTCTAAAGCCACTAATTTGAAAAGATACATGCACCTCAATGTGCATAGCGGCATTATGTACAGTTGCTTAGATATTGAAGCAACCTAAGTGTCCATCAATAGATGAATGGATAAAGATGATGTATATATACACAATAGAATACTACTCAGCCATAAAAAAGAATGAAATTCTATCATTTACAGCAACATGGATGGACTTGGAGGGTATTATGCTAAGTGAACTAAGTCAGAGAAAGATAAATACTGTATGATGTCAGTTATGTGTGGAATCTAAAAAAAAAGCAAACTAGTGAATATAATTTTAAAAAAAACTAGCAGCTATAGAGGACAAACTAGTGGTTACCAGTGGAGAGTGGAAAGAAGGAAGATTAAGAGGTACAAAACTATTATGTATAAAATAAGGTACAAGGATATATTGTACAACATGGAAATTATAAGCAATATTTTAAAACTATGAATGGAGTATAACTTTAAAAATTGTGAATCACTTATTGTAACTTACATAATATTGTACATCAACTATTCTCCAATAAAAAACAAAGACTATTTAAAATGTTCTACTATGGGCAAAATAATCATAGAACTAGAATTCATTACCTACCAGGTATGGATTCATAGGCCTTGGATTTATTGTAACTAACTGGTGCTTAGTAGAAGAATAATTGTGGAGAATATTTTATTGACCAAGTTAATATCTGTCAGAGACACAGATTTGATGTACACTTAAAGATAATGTGAATCCACTTTAATGCTGGGATTAAAAGGGTAATCCTTTTATCTGTTCTATAAGCTTTGGTACATCTGTTGCACCTAGCTATACTTTAAGGGACAGATTTGTTTGTAATATGTCAAAAATAATGGGTTTTTATAATAGGCAGCTGAAATATGTCTGGAATATACATGAGTGCCAACAGTGGCAGTTATACTTGGTGCCTGTGATCTAGCTGGAGAAAGAAGACAAAGTTACTTATATATGTGTAACAGGGCAACTTATCAAGAGTTCACTGTAGCAAGGTAGGAAAATATAACTTTATTGTTTGTTCTGCGGCATTAAGAGAAGCATGCATTCTATCCTTAGGAATGGGAAACTGTTTACTCCATTCCTAAAGGTAGAATCCTTATTTCCAAGGAGGGTAAACATGTTCTTGGATGGTGCAGGCTTTTAGGACCGTTCTTGTGTCTGAAGTCTTTGAGAGAACAACTAAATTCCATCATTTTTTTTTAACACCTTTATTTTGGTATAAATCCCATTGTTGAAAGAAATTGGGAAAGAAACACTGGCTGTCTTTAGAAGACCGGCTAATCTCTTACAGGGAGGAAAGAAATTTCCAAGGAGTGGAAATCGGAGATGGCCCATTTTTATGGGTAATTGAAGCTGGTACTTCTCATTGAAGTAGTTCCTTGGAGGTTCCAAAGTGAGTGTGGTTATGTGGGTGGTAGGGCAGACTGAGCACTGAGACAGTGACTTTGACATCCGTAGTGAAAGTCCTTGTGGCTAACTTGGCACAGAGTAAGCAGTGGATGCTAAGTCACCTTCAGGAGGGCCAAGAGGGTTTGGACAATAAACAGCTCCAGAGGGGGTCACCGTGGGCCACTGGCTCAGGCTTTGCCTTCATTTTACTTCCTTGCATCATCTTTAGGGACTGATACAACTTAAGAGATGAGGGAAGATCCCTTAAAATATGTCTTATATTAGACTTCTCACTGACATGGCTAAATCATGGCCTTAAAGTCCTAACTGATTTGAATTTGGAAAAAAAAAAGACATTTCTTGCATCTCTAGTGTAGTGGAGCAGTTTATAGCTTTATGTGCATATGATGGTGAACATGAATGTATATACGTGTCTCTTTCATTCCTCTCTGGCATTTATGCATCCATCCTGAAATGTCTTTATTCCTCGTTAGACCATCTAGAAAATGCTTACTCATCATTCAAAATTCATATCAAATATCTCTTCTCCTTTTTCAATAAGCTGAAAGTAGGAAGTCTAAAAATAACTCTTGGCTTCCTGATTTGCAATATGGAGATAATACCTGCCCTGATTAAATCACAGGCTGGTTGTGAGCTTTATAAAATGACTTATATTAAAGAGACAAAAGGTACTGAAGATTGAGAGCCATACAAAAGCATAGGTTCTTGCCACCAACTGTGAAGAATTTGCACAGCAGAGGCAGAGGGATGAAGTGAACAGCTGCTTTATTGCTCAGAAGGGGAAAAGAAAGGAAAGTGCTCGATCAGGGAGAAGGAAAGAAAAAGCACTCAATTGAGGAAGAGGTGCTCGAGTCAGCCAAGATGGGCAGCAGGGACAGCTCCAGCCCGGCCGGGCCACGTGGACTTTTATGAGAGGCTTCCACCATCAGGTACTCCTTCTGGGTGTGATGGAGCCAGTCAGTCCTTGTGTGGGCTTTTCCGGTTGTTGTCATGGCAGTTGTCAACTGTCATGGCACTGGTGGGTGTGTCATTTAGCATCTATTATATTATAATGAGTGTATAATGAGGCTCATGGTCCACTGGAAGGCAATTTTTTCACCGTCTTGGACTGAATGGGTTCTAACCAGTTCTTATTTCTTCTCTGCAGCTGCCTCCTGAGACTTAGATGAGAGTAATTGGTTTCTATTTGAGGGAGAAGCCAGGGGTCTGATCCTGGGGGCAACAGCCTTGGTAACACAAAAGAAAGTTGTTTTTGACCAGAATGTCTGCAATCTGGTGGACCCAGCATCCCCACCCCCTACCCTCATCCCCCTGCCACCAAAAAACAAAAAGAAAAACAAAAAAAAATTCCACAAAGACTTTGTTCAGCCAGGAAAGTTTAGGGAAATGAAGGCATAATCTCAGTTAATCATTGAGATAGGTGGTCAGAGTCAATGCCATCCCCCCAGTGCCTGCAGGCTTGTGCTAATCAACTGCTTGAGCCTGCCCTTCTGTGACTCGGGGAGGCCTGGGAGATTTCAGCTTTTCTGTAAACAAGAGGCAGGGTTTTTCTTTGGGGCAGGGAGAGGGAGAGCGGCACAGGGTCCTGCTCTCTTTCAGATATAAGTAGATTGTGAGGGTGAAAATCATGAGTAGGTTTAAAATCACCATCTCAAGACTGAAAATAAAATGGGCTGCTTTTGAAGTAGAATTTTAATTCTTGGAGGTGACTTGGCTTCTAAATTTGTAGGTAGAGTATGATTTCAGTATGTGATGGTAGAATGAAGGGTGGACGTACTAGACTGAATTCCCTGGCGGAAGAGACTGTTACTGGATTGTTCCACCTCTTCACAATGCTGTCAGTATCACAGCTTTCAAAGATTAGCTCAGGAAATGAATGAAGCAACTTGTCAAACATTTGTAAGATGTTTTTAGCTATAGTTCAATTGTACTTGGTAAAAAACTTTTAATTCCTTCTTTAGGACAGCTTTTAAAATAATTTTTTCCCATTTCAAAGCCTAAGCTCTCCTGCCCCAGAGAGCTACTCTTCATGTCCCACCATTAACTTAGTCTTCTTGTGAAATGATGAACCAGGATGTCGAGAAACTCGCACAGAATCTAGGGTCTGACGTGATTCTGATTCTACAGTTTTTGTTTTTTAATAAAAATGCACTATGATATTATGATTTAGAAGAAATGAATATTTGGTCATTCAGATAACCAAAATATGTTTCTCATATATATTTGGTCTTCATAGTTTCTGGCTCACAGCTCCCCAAACCCTTGGATTTCCTAAGTGATGAGAGCCTTAAAGGTACCTTTTGTTAGGTCAATGAGGTAACTTTTGGACCCCCACCTAAGGATGGGGGCTGCTTGCTAGGGAAACCAACCAGGTCATTAGGGGGTTGGAACTTTCAGTCCTACCCCCTGACCTCTGGGGAGAGTAGGGGGTTGGAACTTTCAGTCCTACCCCCTGACCTCTGGGGAGAGTAGGGGGCTGGAGATTGGATCAATCACCAATGGCTATGGATTTAATCAATCATGACTATATAATGAAGCCTGCATAAAACCCCAAAAGGACAGGGTTCAGAGAGCTTCCAGGTTGGTGAATGCCTGGAGATCTGAGGAGAGGAGTGTAGGTGGTGAGGGCATGGCAGGTCCCTGCGCTTTCCCCAGATCTTGCCTTATTTATCTCTTCCATCGGACTGTTCCTGAGTTATATCTTTTTATAATTAACCAATAATCTGGTAAGTAAAATATTTCTCTGAGTTCTGTGAGCTGCTGTAACAAATAAATTGAACCCAAGGAGGAGATTGCGGGAACCTCTGATTTATAGCTAGTTGGTCAGAAGTACAGGTGACAACTTGATTTGTGACTGACATCTGAAACCCAAGGGGGAGGTGGTTGGAACTTCCATCTATAGCTGTTTGGTCAGAAGCACTGGTAATAACCTGGGCTTGCAGTTGGCATCTGGGGTAGGGCGGGCAGTCTTGTAGGACTGAACACTTGACTTGTGGAGTCTTAATGTGGTCTCTGGGTAGACAGTGTTAGAATTCAGCTGAATTCTTGGGTGCTCTGCTCGTGTCTGAGAATTGTTGTTAGTGTGGGGACCCCCTCACCGCTCCATACACAGTGGAAATCGAGTTCCAGAGCACTAAAAGATGCACTGATCTTTTGTATTTTATGGATATCCACTTTAGTTTGGATACCATGTTGTTTTTTATCAAAAATTCTTAACTTCCAGAAAATGTCCACCAGATGTGACTTCCTGGGCCTTTTTATTTTAAGTATATCTCTAACAAGTAATCATAATAAGAGGAAAAAAAGGAGCTCACATTTATTGAAGTCCTGCTATGTGCTCTATGCATATTATTTAATCCTTTCAATGACCCTTTGAGTATGTGATGCTAGTTTTACTTTATAGACCTGGCCCCTGAGATTTAGAGAGCTGATAGCCAAGGTAATAAAGACATAATGACAGTAGAGCTGGTATTTGAAGCCAAGTCTTGGGAATGAACTTTGTCCCACCATATTGGTGTCTTACCATATTGTGCTGCAAGGCAGAAATAATTCCGGGCAGGCTCTATTTTTTATTTTATTTTTAAATTTTAATTAATTAATTAATTAATTAATTAATTAATTTTTGTAGGGGGAGGTAATTAAGTTTATTTTATTTTCTTGAAAAAAAAGTATTTTCTAACAGAGGTACTGGGGATTGAACTGGGCACCTCGTGCATGCTAAGCATGCATGCTACCACTGAGCTATACCACCCATTCTCCCCCTCCCCCACCACGCTTTATTTTTAAACATACCCAGAATCTGACCACCTTCACGGCTACCACCCTGATTCATCAGGCTCTGTGATGTTTTGCCTCTTCTTCGCTGACGTCTTCTGTTTTCCCTACTTCTCTCTTTGACCCCTACAGTTTATTTGTAATAGCTGAAGAGATCGTATAAAATGTGAGTCAGATCAGTAATTCCTTATTTCACACAGAGAAAGGCTGGAATCCTTACAAGGACACAGGTGATCTGGCCCCTATTTCTCCCTCTGACCTAATCTCTGCTTTCTTCCCTTTGCTCATTCCTTTCCAGCATGCCAGGCACACATCTGCCCAGGATCTGCACAGCTGATTCACTCCACCCCTTCAAGTCATTTTTCTCACTGAGGCCTACCCTGACTGACTATTTAAAATGAAACCCCAATGGGACTTAAAATACAATGGTCTAGGATTTTCAAGCTCTTGATAAAGTTCTTTAAAATTCTTTGCTTCAGTGATAAATAATAACTATTTTTTTAATGTTGAAATACAGAATTGGAATATATTTAAAATACCACAAACATACATAGTCTTAAGTGGGATGGTGAAGATGTTTTTCAGACATTGACTATCTCTAGGAAATACATTTTACATTGTAACTCAGTGTCTGTTTATAAAACTGAAACAAAATGTTTATGAAATACTTAACATTTCTACATGTGGTATACTCAGATACTTTCTATTGAATTCTGTTCCTTTCTATTAGAAAAAAGATTTGTTGGTCACAATCTACAAAATTGATTTCATGGTCCACTCATTAGTCACATTCATAGTTAAAAAACGCTGGCCTATTTCTCAAATCTCATTAACTTAGGAGATAAGATATGAATCTTGTGCAGTAACTTCATGAAAATATAAACTAGAGAGTGACAGCTTGAAACTTCATTTATTTTTGAGTCACTGGCATGTGATTACTAGTGAATATTTACAATATTCACATTTAGAGTAACAAAAGTAATAGACTTAGTTGTATAAATATTAATTAAATAATTTGATGTGCTTCTATTTTGTTAATATTGTGTGCTAAAATGTTAGAACTCTTGTGTTAGAAATGCTACTTTCTGTCCAGTGAACTGAAATTTCTTTCTATCCTTTCCTTCCTCACTTCCAAATTTCAGTATTTTCATTTTCCATTGATTGGTGTTTATTTTTCTACCTATATTGATATTAAATACTAACAGTGAAGAAAAATATTCAATAATGAAAAAAATAATTTATGCTCCATTATTTTAAAGTATCAAACAATAATAAATGCATAACCCTACATAGCCTATCACACATTAAATTTTTTAGCATATTATTTCTGAGGACAGAACACATTTAATAGGTATTATCTCTGTAACATTCTCTAATATAGTATATTCTCTAAATTTGAAATTTCCTAATATGATCTTTTTTAAAAGTAAGAAACCCATATTCCAGCCTTCTTTAATCACTGTCCTCTTACATGCAATTCTCCAGCCATATTAAATTATTCAGCCCATCACTTACTTTCTTTGTTCCTTCCTTCCTTCCTTCTTTCCTTTGCTTCCTTCCTTCCTGCTTGCCTGCCTGCCTTAGTCCTTTTTTTCTTTCCTCTAATATTTTTGAGTACTTCCTATGTTCCATGCATGGTAGTAGGGAGAAAATAAAAGATACAGTCCTTGCCTTCGTTGGATTTAAACTGGATATGAATATCCCCAGTTGTGGAAGTGAAAACAGGAAGCCTTAAGATTGCTTAGAAAGCCAGAGGTGGGATTAAATTTTGTGTACCTTGATTTACTTCTAACATTGGACGGAGACTGTTAAAATATTGGAAGTGGCAGGGCGTTGGAAGATACGTTTTTAAGTCCTCACATTTTAAAGATGAAGAAAACTGAGTCTCTTATAGATTAAACGAAGTGTTGAAATCACGGGTGAAACGTAAGCTGGTTTTTTGACTAGTGCTCTTTTATACCACCTTCTCTTCCTTTATTGTGATCTTGCCTGCCCGGACCCCATGTTGTCATATACTTACATGTGGTTTGTGCCGTTAAAGACCTCTTTTCACAATGCACACACTGAACTATAGACTTTTACGAGTATTGGTTTTGTTCCTTGAAATTATAATTGGAACAATTAGAGATGCGTCAGTGGAAAGGCAATGAAAGAGGGCCATTAAGTGCTAATAAATGCCTCTCCTCATGGGAATGGAGATCTTTTCTTTTCTAAGTATTTGAGCGCTTTTCACTGGTACTTTTAAGTGGCTAGAAATAACACTTGCCACACGCTTGTGGAATACTCTAGATGCCAGGGGGTTCATTTCATTCTGTATTTGAAATGAGCACACTGTGGTTGGAATGTGTGTTGATTCGTTTGTTGGTTTAAGCTTTCATTCCATGTTTTTCATTAACCTTTCTCATGGGAGGCACAAGAACAATACTGAGAACTCTTAGAGAAGAAAGTCTTTAGGTAGCTGATGACTTCCCAAGAAGCAGATAAAACAGGGTAAAGGTTAAAGTTTAAAGTTATTTTGTGTTTATTTTGGTGTATTTTCCTTTTCACATCACCCTAAACTACCTAGGTACACTGTTACAAACTGAATCTAGTTTACCCTAAAGTCACATGCCTATGGCTAGCAAAAGATCATCAAAGATACTTGTTGTTATGAAGATGATATTTGGAACATCTGAAACAAATTCGGGTAATTAATTACAAAATAAATTTTAGGATAACTTACTATTTTTTTCTAAAAATAATGCTAATAATGATGATGGTGATAATGATAGCAGCTAACATTTTTCGATCACTTAGTATGTGCTAGGTGTTACTGTAAGAACTTCAGTCTTTCTATGATTTCAAAATGCAGAATCCTCTGAAAAACAAGTATTTTTGTAACTGATTTGGCAAAACCTAAGCACATTTACTAGCAAACTTTAGCTGAGTGTTGTCAAGCTATTCAGTTTGTCTTTATAACTCTGCTCGTGTGAATATGCATTTGTTTTACTATGGGAATATTTGTCTGTTTGATTCCAGGATGCTCCTTCAGATTTCACTACACAGTATAAGTTTCATGCATCATTTTACCTTTCTCAAGTCAGAAAAAAATTGAGTTGCATATTACATTTGGCCACCAGCAGATGAGGAGTTGTGTTATCTCCTCCCACCCCCCCCGCAACTTACAGATGAGTAACCTGAGCCAGTAAACAGATTCTGAATTTAAACCCAGGCATTTTAGTGCTAGAATCTGTGCTCTTAACCACGATGCTATGCTGCTTTAGAAAAAGGAATATTTGAAAGCATTTCACAGAAATAATTATTTTGTTATCAATCGAATAAAACTCCAGTAAAGATAAATTCAGATTTGATAGGATTACTCCATTATTAGCTCTCTGTTCTGTTTCCTGTGTTAAATGCTATCTTAAACACTCATGGCCGTTGATTTTTTTTTTTTTTTTTTTTTAGTAGATTCTGCCAGCCTTGATTGTTTCATCGTCGACCTGACAATCTATTCTCCTTTGGACTTCTTAAATTTTCAAAAGCTTGTGTGCTTGTTTTAAAGCACGCTGTTGGGTCTTAACAAGAAAGAGTAAACTTTGCTGCTGAGGCAATGAAATTTTGAGGTGCTATATACGCTAAATAAAGAAGGAAGCCACCAAGCAGTTTAGTACAGCAGATAATTTGGACAGTAAAAGAAAAAAAAATTGTCACTTTAGCCATGCCTCTTAGTTTACTTATTGTTGGTGAGCATGTAGTTTACATATTATTCTTGATATATATATAAATGGGCAATATAGCCTAATGGATGTACTCAGAAGTATAGATAGAGAAAGTAATTCTTAATTTGCTCATTAATATGCCTTCTTTATTCAGCAGAATTTATTGAGTAGTAAGCAGGAATTTATTGAACTCTTACGTGCTTCTAACAGCTACTTTTGGTACATTTTTGGACTTGGAGCTATTAACAATATTTTCCTAACTTTCAATGGGAATGTAGTTTCAAAGGTAACCTAAGGTAAGAAATAGCTAAATATTTGTGTTTTAAATACATATATGTATATATATCATCTATTAGATATTGAGTACTTTTCCTTCTTAGTTTCTTAATCTTTAAAATTTTCATAGTCAATGTTACAGGAGCACAGAAAAAAGTCAATTAAATAGAGAAGAAAAACCATTTTTCAGGTAAGAAAATGAAACAATAGACCCACATACATGGTGCCTATATCTTTAATTATGATTGTGTATTTATTTTTTAAAATCACCCCTTAAAATATATGTTTCCAATAAATTCAGTTTTAATTCCTAGAATGCTGACTTTATTCGTTCACCAAGTCACCAATGAGACTTTCTTTGTGCCAGGTCCTATGCCAAACACTGGCCTCACAGAAATGAGGTTCCTGTCCTAGGGAGCTTGCCTAGGGGAGGGGATGTGACTGGGGCTCATGGTATTTTGGAATTAAGAGTAGGAGCATCTAAATATACTGTCATTATCAGGAAGTGCTTCTCATAGAAAGCTGTGACAACATTCTATCTTTAAGGGTGAGATAGATAAAGAAAGGTTCTTCTGTAGAGGAGTCAATGCAAGAGTCTGAAATTAGTGTTAAGTCACTTGGGAACCAGATGTTCTGGGAATAAAAAGTTTGTGGAGGGGAATAATAGAAGAAGCTTCTAAAGTTCTAGGGAGGAACTGGATTCAAGGATACACTTAAAGCCTTCCTGGATAATTGGAAAATCTGGTTCCCATTGACAAAAATACCCCCCAAAACAAAAAACCCCTGTATAGTGCAGCTGTGGCTCTCTGTTCTGTTTTAGTGGAGAAACTGACCTGTACTTTTTGACTTTCAATTAAATACCATTTTTCCCCCCAAAGTCTCAGAAAAAGTGAAAGCAGAAGAGTAGAGTATTGGCTAGGGAAGCTCCTACTCTTATTTATACTCTCCTTTATCCCCCTGTGAAGGAACTGGTAATGCACATTCAGGACCAAGGACAGTAATTGGGCCACCTTTCTCCAAGTCATGCCTCGGTAGGGGAGGGGTTGAAGTGGGCTGCCTAGACCAGCTGTGCCCGAGTCACTGGGTAAGTGTTCTCTTGCCCTTGTTTCTCTCTGGGTGTGGTCTTGCACACATGGGCCTTTCCTAGCCATTGTGGTGTCAAAGTACAGAGGTCTGAGGTTCATGTATGGACTTCATGGAAAAGGGGAATGGGATGCCTTCCAGCTTCTTTGATTGCCAGCCTTTAGACTTCTCTCTCAACTAGGCCAATTGAAGGTTACATACGGTCCAGCCCATGTTTCCAGTGTTGTGAAGAGAACGTATTGGGGTTTGAGGCAAAGGCCATCTGACCTTGTCCTTTCCACATGCATCTCTTCTAGAAACTCTGCAGGAAGGGGTGACCGACAGGACTGAATGTTTAGCATCCTGGTTTCTCTTATTCTTCTTTGATCTGTAGCACATGTTATCAGTGGGGTAAGATTTCCTGGGAGGGGACAAAAATTGATTTTTTTGGGGAAAATATCTTACTCTTTATAAAGCACAGACATACATATAGTACATATACTGATATACAGCATACCTGTGGTATTGAATTTAATGGGGGAAATTTAATGGGGAAAAAAAGGTCTAATAAGGCTTCTTAGGTGCACAGTAGTAAAAAAAAAATGTTGAGAAACACTGTTCTAAAGCATGGTGTCTCTTTTTCTTTCTCATTCTCTTTGTTGGGCAGTACAAAGCTACTTCAGTGACTCACATGCCATCTCTTTTCTGGACTCATTGTGTTTTTTTGCTCTGCCATTCTCAGCCCATAGCTTTCATCTTCAAGGTTGCCTTGTGGTTTGAGATGGTTGCTGCAGCTCTGCCATCATGTATAACTGATGGGGAGAAGAAAGAGGAGGGAAGGGCGAAAGGTACACATTAGCTAAATTAGACCCTTTTAAAGGCACTATCTGTGATGTCACTCAACTACCTCTAGATCTAAATTACTGGCTAGAACTTAGTTATGTGGACACCCCATTTAGAAGGGAGGTGGGAAGTGTAATTTATTTATTTGCCTATTTAAGGGCACATTGCCATTTTCTACAAAATTGGGATTCTATTTATAAGAAATAACAGGCAAATGGATATTGGACAAGCAACTAACAGTCCCTTTAGCTGTCCGTTTGTCATCCATTTGCATGGCAGCTATGCAGGGTACAGTATAATCTGTGATTTGAAATCGAACAGCAGCTAAGTGCCTCTGCTTGATGCTGGGACTCGTAAATCTGGTGGATTAAATTCTTGAACAAGCTGACTTTGGGAATAAGTAGATAAAAATGGATTAAATAAAAATTTAAAAATCAAATAAAAATATGAAAAGATTAAGTTCCTAAGAGTGTTTCCTGGTGGGGAAACACATGGTATTTGTAAGCTGAGAACTGGTTTCTTCATTCAATTTACAGATCTCTGACTCAGAAACTTTTGCATTTTGAATGTAGCAGTGGGACCCATTAATTATTGGTTAATTATATTTAATGAAAACATATTGCTTAGAAATCTTGAGTTTTGTGAATGAAAGGTAAATATTGAAGTTTCTTAGATATTAGTTAAAAAAAAGCATTGTGTTTCTTGCATTTGGATTTGCAACTCTGTTTTTCAAACAAAATGATGGTGGCATTTATTGAATGCCTCAAATTATAGAGTAACTGATAGCAGCAAAATGATCTTTTACAAATCTGTAAGTGCTAATATTTTTACCGTGTGCCAAGAATTTAGGAGGAAAAAGGAAACTGCAGTGGAAAATTTCCAATTAAATGTGTGGATTTTGGCATAATTACTTCCTTCAGCAATTAAAGTGGCATTGTAATGGCTGGCAAAGCTCCGAGATTTGGGCACGCAAACACAAAGCCATTTTAACAGTGCCATTGTGTTCAGCGTGTGGAATACATGACCTCAGTGCTTCTTGGGGCAGGAGGTAGGCAGTATTTGGCATTAACCTGTCTGTGTATTTCTCCCTGTCCCTCTTTTCTTTTTTTCTCTGTCTCTTTTAAAAATTAGGTTATCATTTTGAAGGACTGTGAGATAATAATCCTACAGGGATTGTTTTGGAGCACAAAAAATTACAATTTGAGGATAATTTTTGGAAGAGACTTCTCTGTTTTTAAGGAAGGATTTTTAAAAGTATACTGGCTCTTGGATTTTTAAAAACATTGTTTCTTTCAAGTTCTATTCTGTGTCTTTAAACATTCAGCAATGTGGGTCCCCTTGATATTCTGTATTTTGTACTTTGAATTCTATTAGATTTTAAGCATTCAAAATAAAAAATGTTAATTTAAATGACTTCAACTTTCAGTTGCTATCTTGCCTGTTCTTTCTGTCCATGTAAAACGCGACTTAGTTGTCTGCCTATTGGGGAATCAGATATGGGAATGTTTTCCTTCCGTGCTTTGAATATGTGAGGAAATGAGAAGACATCCTAAAAGAGTAGGTAGAAAGTGTTAAAATATTTAATTCTTGGGACCCTGAAGAAGACACTGGGGGGAACACAGAGGTGAGGGAGTACACGTGTAAATAGACCAGTGTGACTAGTGCACGCTCAGAGCTTAGATAGAGGCAAGTACAGGGGGATTTCAAAGAAGGCTTGAGAATTAAATAGGAGTTGGCTAGAGGGAGAAGTGTGGGGAGAGCATCCCATAAGGGGAGCATGGAATCTGTCAAGGAACGTTCCTGAGAGTGAGGTGAACACAGAAACTTCCCCTAAGGGGCAAGACTTTTTTCTGCTTTATTTACAGTTTGGATTTCATGCTAAAGATAATGGGGAGATTTTTAATGATTCAGAGTCTGGAAATGATGTGATGGGACTTACGATACTGTTGAGGTTGGACTGGAGAGTGCTCAAACTGGATGCAGGGAAATTATTTGGGAGATTATTGTGGTAGTCTGTGTGAGAGTTGGGTGGCACCTGGAGTTGTGATTCAAGTAGAGAAGAGAGGATGCATTTAAGGGATATGAAAGTAGAATCAGCAGGACTTGGTGACCAATGTGGAGCATGAAGACAGAGGAAGATGGTGGGTGGATGACTTCCAGGTACTTGGCTTGGCTGACAGATACGAATGGCTGATGATGTGTATTGTGATTGAGAACAAAGGAGAAACATGTCAAATAGATGATAACAAGTTGAATTGTAGAGACTGGGTGTGAGACATCTAAGTGAAGATGTCTAAGAGGCTAGTGACTTTGGGGATACCTCTGACTTCTGGTATTTGACTTATTTCTCTGAGGACTCCTTCTCAGTCTCTTAGGTCTACTTCCTTCAGGTGCTCATTAAGTGTTGGTAATTTCCAGAGTCCATATTCATCACTCTTCTCCACTCCGTTCCTGCTCACTTGTTCTCTTGGCTTCAGCAGCCTGCTCTGTTGAGGGCTCACAAATTATTATCTCTACACTTACCCTGAGTTGTAGTTACTCACTCTAACTATGTACTTGTCTTAATCTGAATATTCTCCAGGTATCTAAAGATTAACATAGCCTCATCTCCTATTCCTTTTACAGTGTAGGGTAGTCTAATGCTCAAGAGTACAGATGATAGAGTTAGACTTTCTCGGTTTGAGTCCTCGATCTGTCACTTACTAGCTTTGTGACTGTGAGAAAATTATGTAGCCTGTCTGTGCCTCAGTGTCTTCATCTATGAAGTGAGAATAACAATAGTACCTGCCTCATAATAGGGTTGTTACTGAAGATCAAATAAGAACGGTGCCTGGCGCAGTGGGAGACACAATATAAACATCAACTATAACCAGATCTTTCTGTATTGCCTATTCTGGTTAATGGCACTGCTGTTCAACCAGCTCCCCAAACCAGAAATGTGAGATTTATCTTAACTCCACCATATCATTTCATTCCACATCAAAGCGACATAAAGTCCTGTCAGTTGTCCATTCTCTCTGTTGTCTTCTCTCCATCTCCACCATCACTGCCCTGGATAAAGTCTCCTTCTGCCTCCTTCTCTAGACACTTCTCCACCTCATCCTGACCTTTCTTTACCATTTACAGTTCCTTACTGTTCTGTGTTATGTAGATCTTCTAGTGTCCTTGCACATCCTGATCCCCTGTGGAATGCCTCCTGTCTCTCTGGAATAGTTTCTGGCTGGTCCCCCAAGCGGAATAGATTATTCTCTGCTCCATGTCAATACTTCACCTTGTGTGGAGCTTAAATGTAGTACCTGTCATGCTTATTGTAATCATTTGCATGTTGTTCCCCCCTAAGACTATTTGGTTTGAATGAATCAACTACTTGAATTAACTCATTGGAGGATATGAGTTACACCTCTTGGCTTCAGTCAAGGGCAGATGTTAAACATTTATTTATTGAGCAGATCATCTGGTTTGTCATCATTTACATCTGTATTGAACAAAAACATCTCTGTAGTTACTTTATTTGCTGCTAAGAGGAGAAAGTTCCTTTTAGCTTTGTTAATAAAGTGCTCGCTCCATTCAGTCTTCCAAAAGTTAATCCTTTCCTGGTGGAGCAGTAATATTTCTTGGTAATTAAGTTTCTGGAAGAGCCAATAAAAAATATTATCAAGATGGTCCTTAGACTATAGCATGGGAACTGTTCTCTACTTTTTGTGTAGGAATCAGGAAGCCATGAAAGAGCATTGACCTACTGTCTGAAGACCAGCTGTTAAGACCGTGTAGGCAAATGCTTTATTGAGGCGGGTTGAGAGAGAAGAAGGCGTTTGAGTTGTAGCTGCTATGTGGCATTGAGAGGGAAGCAATACTCCTGCCTTAAAATTTGTACAGTCCAATCATAAATGAGGCATTCAGGGAAAAGAAAGGAGTTAATTTTACACTGCTTAGTCTCCAGATTTCTCTTCCCACTCTACCCTGAAGGTCCATTTTGGAGGAAAATGTCACACAAATTTAAATCCACAGTAGCAATAAAGGCACAATCATTATTTTTTCTGCATTAATTTAGCAGAAAGTAATTTTTCCATAAGATGTACTTACAGGAGAACCAACCACCTACTGCACAGAAAATAGTAAAATTCAAGTGGATGGTGGCACTCAATGGCTAATGAGTTATTCATGCTTGTTTGTATCAGTGCCTTGGCTCCCTGTTAGAGGCAGGAGTAAGGAACTGACCTTTCCAAACCAGTGCAGCTGGGCAACACCAAGGGTGTTCAGGTGGAGTCTGAGGCTCCTCACCTCCAAATTCATTCATGAAATGTTAAAAATTATCTGCAAAGACTTTTTTTTTTAAGATGAGAGAATGCTAAACTATCAGGGAAAACACTCTGTGGCTATATATTGTAAAAATAATGATTACTACTTTTTTCTATAATTCTTTGGTTTCTTAAAAGTTGCCATATGTTGCATTTCTTTTGATTCAGAAGATTATCTCATTAGTAGCAAAAGAAACAGGTTTAGAGAATTTTGCCCATTCAGTGGCAGAATGGGGGCTCAAAGCTAGGTTTTCTGTGCATCATTTGAGGGCTTGCCTCCTTAAGACTCAGAGCAGGGATGTGCTGGGCATGTGGTTTTCATGCTCCTGGACCATCAGAATGATGTGAACCTTCAGGGTGAATCTTCAGATTAGTCACCCATTCCTCAGTGGAGAGGAGTTTCTCTCTCATGCTTTGTGGTGCTCAGATACTCCTGTGAAATCTGAAGAGACTTCCAAATAGCAGGATTTGGTTACCAAATCTTTTGACCTTTGGTGAGAATGTATGTTTTGGAGGTATGCCTGGTGAGAGCCATGAAGGGGGCCAGTAAGTGTAAGTCAGTAAGGAGACTGGATACCTGAAGCTGTTTATTACTCTTAATGCAAAGTTCTGTTTGCTTAATAAAAAAAAAAAGTAGGGAAATGTGTTAACTGTATCTATAGGTTCACTTTTTAGCCAAACATATGATAATTATTTGTTATTTAAAATGTTTGATACCTTCTATTTTGCTTTAATAATTGGGATTGTTACTAAATCAACATGATAAATATATGGTCCTAAGCCTGAACTGAAACAGATCCGGACATGAAGGTACTAAGTACCTAAACCACCTTCCTTCCTTCTTCCTTCCCTCCTCCTTTCCTTCTTTCTTTTCTACATCTTTTTTTTTTTTAATTTAAACAAAATATTATTGATTTCTTAAATGGCATTATTCAGATGTTTAAGACCTGTATATTTCTACTTGGCATCTACATATTGTAAAACCTCATTCATGGTCCTAGTAACTCAAACAGATGGCCTTCAGCTCTTTGCTCTGGAGTTTTGTTTTGTTTCCCTTTATCCATTTCGATTCTCAAATTAACTTCTTCCTTTTTAGTTCTAGGCACAGAGTAGATGCTCTCCTTGCTTTGATTAAATTTTAAGTGATTACTGAAACCATCTAAGCTAGCAGATACTCTAATATAGTTCCTGGAGAGTATTAAAAGAGTATTTAATTATATGTATTTAGATATTTTCAAAAAGAGAGTTGGTCTCTCTCTTTTCTGAACTCCACTGTAGTTTATCTGCTCTCGTCTTAATGGTTTTCTATGTGTATATATGTTTTTATTTTCCCATTAGATTTCATATTCCTGGTGTCTAATTAGTATAGCCAAAGCCCACAGCATCTCCCTAGCACTTCTTAGTTTTTCAGTGAATTTTTTTGATGAATAAATAATAATATTTCAGGTGACATTTTTTTAGAGCAAAACCAGGTCTATAATTTCATTATTCTGTTTTAGTCATAAACAGTGACATTGCAAGTGAATCTTAGCCCTTGGAGTCAAGGAGTAAAGTCAAAACTCAGCTTAGAGGCTGTCTGTTTTTACATTAGCACTTGGAAAATAAATTAGTTGTAAGTAGGGGAAATTTTGCTTTATTTTATCTATATAACTCTCTTTTCCACAGTATTAGTGGAGCTAGATAGAGCCTTGGGGGGTTTTGCAGCATTCTCACTGGCCTTTACCAATTGTTTAAGCTGCTGTTCACTGAAATCCCATCTGTGTTGAAGCTCTGTTCTGCCAGTTTTTCCTACAAAACTCATACTATGCCCCATGCCGTGACTACTCACTAAATTGTTGAGTAACACATCCCAGCTTAAGGCCGGCCAGTGTTTCTTAAAGAGCACAAGTCCCCTGCACTTTTTAAGAATATAGATGCCACACATCTTCTCCTGAACATTCTGAATCTGTAGGTTCAGGACGTATCCTTGGCTTCTCATGGTCCTAGAATCGCTTCTTGGAAACCGTTGCCATTGAGTCAGACATTTATTTTGAATGGAATTCTGGGACTTTTAAAATGATGATTCTTCTAAAAATTGTGAAGCATTCTAAATGTGTTTAAAAACTGTGTTATAGGTATATTTATGAATTCTTTGACATTGCAGAATCAGTACTGATTTATGTGGCATTGCAGATGTAATTATAAAATACTTTCTTTGCTGCAAGTTTATTGATCTAGTGTATATTAACATGCCATTTTAAACACAATTTTTATTCATTAAAAAACCTCATTTCTAATAATAAAACTCCTATCTATTAGGAATGAAAACAAACCTCAAATTGCAATATTTTTTTTCTGCTGTTAATTTCTACATACACGATATTTACCTGCATTTAATCCCACATTTTATGTGTGACCTTTTATTGGAGAAAAATTTTCAGTATTTAAAATGAAGGTTATCTGCCTTCTTAGCACAGTAGGCAGCACGTCAATCTCATAAGGTGAAGGTACATAAATAAAATTTAAAAAAATAAAATGAAGGTACAATCTAAGATGCCTTTATTACCTCTAGTAATGGTCCATATTTGGTGCTAATATTGATCTTGAAGTTGGATAGTGCTGAATTTTTTGATTATTGAAGAGTCTAAGGATTAATTTCAAATGTTTTTTTTATAAATGTTGGTTCTCTGAAAATTAAAATGAACTGACAATACACAGTAATTTAATGCAGACTTCTATTAATTACAGCTAAATGAATGGTTACATAGCCCAGTGAGGTCATTATGATAATACACGTGGATTAATATTCAATATAAGGACCTTTACCCACCCTCCTTTTTAATTTTACAAATGCATCTTTTATAAGAGGAGTCTAGCATTCTTTAGAATGTGATGCATTGAAAGGTTGGGAATTAGGAGAATTACTGTGGAACTTATAAATTTATGGGTGATTAGAATTCCTCACAATGCCTTAATCGATTTTTTCTTTTTTTTAGGGACTTTCTCCCTCGAGGGTCGGGCATTGTAACGAGAAGGCCTCTTGTGCTGCAGCTTGTTACTTCCAAAGCAGGTAATGACTGAGGATGTTTGCCACATGGCTGAGAGTGTCTCGGGGTACCTGTTGCCTCCATTCCTGGGTGCTGGGTTGTAGCAACAGAAGCATTTTTGTGATCACTCTGCTGTGGGTAGCTACCTATATTTCTCTCCAAAATGCTCCCTTCTTCATTGCTTTTTGAACTTTTATTACATTAAAAGGAGAGTCTCATTTGCATATAGACTTTAAACATCTGCTATTTTTTGTGCCTAGAAGATATTTTCCCATTGTAATACATCTGTATAATTTTACAGCGTGACATAATAACCCTTTGGTATACTTCCTTCCTGCTTGTGCATGTGTGCGTGTGTGTGTGTGTCTGGGAATTTTTTAAAAGTAATTTAACATCCATCTAATATCTGCATGCATATGTATAGTGTATGTATACCAGTGTCTGTATTTATGGCCATATCTGTATTTAGATCTAATGTGCAGTTTTTGCCCCTCTCTTTAACACCATGACAATTTGATGGGCAAATGAGCTTTGTTTTCACTTTAAATTCTTAGTAACTGGTGATGTTGATTTTTTGTGTGTGTTTATTTGGTGTTTCTATTTCTTTTTTTGTGAATTGGCTAATTTTATCTTTCCTTATTTCTTTTTGACAATTTTACTACTTTTTCTAACAATTTCTTCAAATGCTTAAGATTGAAGCACTTATAAAGATCGTGCCTCATAATGTGCAAAAACCAAGGTCATGGAAGTTTACCCTTATGCTTTCTTCTAGGAATTTTATAGTTTTGTCCTTACGTTTAGGTGTTTGATGCATTTTAAGTTAATTTTTATATATGGTGTAGGGTGAGAGCCCAACTTCCTTTCTGCATGTGGACATCCAGTTGTCTCAGCACCATTTGTTGAAAATACTATTCTTTCTCCATTGTATGTTTTTGGCACTCTTGTTGAAAATCATTTGGGCATGGATATATGGGTTTATTTCTGGACTCCCAGTTCTATTCAGTTGATCTATATGTCTGTATTTGTGCCTGTACCATACTGTCTTAGTTACCCTTGCATTGTGCTAAGTTTTGTAAATGGTAAGTATGTATTTATCTACTTTGTTCTTCTTTTTCAAAGTTGTTTTGGCTATCCTGATTCCTGTGAAATTCTATGTGAGTTTGAGAATCACTTTGTTTTATACCAGGAATGCAAGATTGATTAACGTCTGAAAATCAAGTAATGTAGTGTATCATATCCATAGAATGAAAACAAAAATCACAGGATCATCTCAATAGTCTTAGAGAAAAGCATCTAGGAAAATCTCATACCCCATTATGAAACAGTTTCCTCAACTTGATAATGGACATGTATGAAAAACAGCTACCATCATACTCAATCGTGGAAGACTGAATGTTTTCCCTGTAAGATTGGAGACAAGATAAGGATGTTCACTCTTGCCACTTCTGTTCAATGCTGTGCTAGAGGTTCTAGCCAGGGCAATTGGGCAAGAGAAAAAAAAAATAGAGGACATCCATATTGGAGAGTATAGAGTAAAATTATCTCTATTTGCAGATGGTATGAGCAAGTAGGTAGACATTCCTAAGGAATTCACTAAAAAACTGTTTGAACTGATAAATGAGTACAGGTTGCAGGGTAAAAGATAAAGATATAAAAATCAGTTGGATTTCTATCCACTTGCAATGTACAATCAAAAAATTCAAACAATTTAATTTACAAGAGCATCAAAAAGAATACACTACTTAGGGGTCGCTCTCTCTCTTGCCTTTTGAGAAGGCCCGCACTCTGTCTGTGGAGTATGTATCTGCCTTTACTTTAACCACTCAACCCCCATGTACATCTCTCTAAATAAATCTACTTCTACTTAAAAAAAAAAGATACAGTACTTAAGAATAAATTCAACAAAAGAAGTACAAAACTAATACTCTGAAAATTAGAAAACATTATAGAAAGAAATTAAAGAATAGCTAAATAATTGGAAAAACATCCCATGTTCACTGATTGGAAGACTTAATGTTAAGATGGCAATACTTCTCTATACTTAAAGTGGATCGACAGCTTCAATGCAATCCCCATCACAATCCAGCTGGCTTTTTTGGTAGAAACTGTAGATATTTTTAACCATTTCTTAACATTAAAAAAAAAAAATCTGAGTTTAATCCAAAGGAATGTACTCAAATGCTGTCACTTGGAAAAAGTAAATTGCGTACAAATCTACAATGCACCAGCTTCTATTCTAAGATACAGGAGTGACTCTGGAGATATAGGAGTGACTAGGATAAACTCTGTCCCCTTCTGGTGATTTATATTCTGGTTATGTAATTTTTAATGTACAGAAGTTTTATTCTTCAAGGTTGTAAAATTGATACATTTACGTTTAACAAAAAGTAAATGTTTAGTATAATTTTTTTCCTTTTCATACTTAAAAAATTTTTTTTAACATTTAGGTCTGAAATTGATTTTCACTTATGCTGAAGTATTTTTTTCCTAAAAAATCTCCTTTAACTTATATTCTTACTGCCATCTACTTCTGAATATCTTTTCTGTTTTATTATGCCAGTACTACAGTGTGTAACTTTTAACGGTTTATAATTTGCTTTAATGTCTATCAGGGCTGTAGTCCTCCTCCAATTATTTATTTTTATTTAGGGGTTCTTTTCTGTTTGTGACAAAGTTCAGAATAATTTCGTAAAGACAAAACTATTGCCACTAGGGTTATTTTAACTTCAGTAGATTCATTAGGGAATAATTAGTATCTTTAAAATATTCCCTTTTTTTTCCAACCCAGGGACTGGCTATATTTTTTATTTGCTCAAATCTTTATTTTTTTTTAGGAAAATTCTTGATGGTCTTTATACAGTGTCCATGCATTTCTAGTTAGGATGTTCATATTTGTTTTTTTTTTTTTTTTTGTTCTTGTGGTTTGGTTTTTTTCAATTATATTTTCTAACTTGTAATTGCAGATCTATTTTTAATTTTAATTTTTAAATTAACCACCTTACTCTGCATTTGACAGACTGAAATATTTTAATTGATTCTCTTGGGTATTTTAGTTAAATAGTAATTTCATTTGCATTTCTTAATTTATTCAACAAATACTTACCATGCAAATACTGAGATGGCTGAGAAAAGAGATGTATTGACGAGAATATTAATAAGCTCCATTGCAGTGGGGGCTTTTTGTTGGGTATTGCCATGGGAAAGATATTCTTACATGTTGAGCTCCTTTGAGAAGGTGCATCACATGCTTTCCTCTTTATACCCTTTCGTCAAGTCTTCCAATCTTGTCCTTTCTAAGCCCCTGGCATTTCTTTTATTACTTCCCATTAATCAGTGAGGCTCATACCTCATGTCCCTCCTCTCTCTTCATGTGAAGTAGACTAAAAATTATTTCCTCAGGAAAAACTTACTGTCCTCACAAACCTTCAGGAACCTCAAAAGGGGGCTTTTGCATTGCAGCACCTGTTTTAGCTGATGCCAGCTGAGAGCTGCCCTCCCCTCAGCACTTTTGTTTTACCCTAAAGGCACTGTTCATAGGAAAGTCTGGGGTATGAATACAGGCATGGGTTGATGCAAGACTAGCAAAATGGCAAAAAGAAGCAAGAGGGGGATATATTGTCACTGCTCATTTAGTTTACGGGTGCTTTCAGATCCTAACTGGGATAAGTTCCACAAATACCACTCTCAGTAGATTCATTCATTCAACCAATGTTTATTGAGTGATTCCTGTGTACCAGGCAAATAGCCCTGTCATCATGGAGCTTATATTCTTGGGGAGAAACCAACAATAAGCAAAAAAAAAAAAAAAAAAGAAAAAAGAAAAAAGAAAAAAAAGAATGTTAGGTGATGAAAAAAGTGAGCATTCAAGCCATGACGATATTTGTGTAAGCACAGGGAAGTTAGAAAATTCTAAGATGGGATCTGCTTATGTGTTTGAAGTTTAGGAGGCTAGTAGGTCTGGAGGTGGAGTGAGTTTGGAGGGGCAGTAGAAGACGGGGTAAGGAGAGACAGTGTTGTTGACACAAGAATAAAGCTGACTGGTAGGGCCTTGTAGGCCAGGGACCTTGAAAGGGAACACGATAGGAGGATTAGAGCTTTAAAGTGGGTGCTGTTGACTGTAAGAGAAGGAAATGATAGAGTGATTCAGGGATTGGGGAGTGGGTTAATACTTCCTTCATTCATGAGGAGGGTGGAGGGACACGTCTTCTGTTGCACCCAAGTGGAAAGAGGAAAATGTGGGGGAAACTGTAGGTAAATCTAGTTGTAATGAATTCCTCGTTTGATGACTTTATTTTCTCTAGGAGAAGTAGGAGACAAAGTATAATGATTATTTTATCTTTTTATTTCCATTAGCATGTCTCTCCTTTCTCTTTAATGCCCTATTACATTGGCCAGGACTTCCAGAACCATGTTGTGTTCGTAGTGTGATGAAAATGCTGCTTGTGTTAAGTTATGCATATATTACTTACTGTTTGTTTTTCTTGGTAAGGAACTATTTTATTCCTAATTTTTGAAAGATTTAAAAAATCAAGTAATTAGGTATATAACTTTATTGAGTGCCATTTTGGCATTTATTTATTTAAAATTATTTATTTTTTAAATTAAAAATTTTTATTTTGGGGATGGGGGATGTAATTAAGTTTATTTATTTCTTAATGGAGGTTCATGGGGATTGAACCCAGGACATTGTGCATGCTGAGCACAGTGCTCTACCACTGAGCTATACCCTTTCCCCACTCTTTTGGCATTTACTGAGATGATCTTTTAAAGAACTCATATGTTCATCCTTACATTTACAGATTTCTTATTTAAGCATCCTTACATTCCTAAGATATACTTGATTATAGTAACTTATTCTTTAACTGTTTTGTAAATTAATTCCACTGATTTATTTAGGTTATTTACATTCCTTTCTCTGTCTGCACATGTATTGTTGTGGAGTTATCAAATGAAAGCTATGTAAGTCAGCACAAAATGGAGTAACTCTGTCTCTGTCTTTTGACTTTCTTCTACTAGCTTTTGGCACTCTTAAAAACCCAGTGATGCATTTTGGTTTCTGTTTCCAATTAAGGAGGTCTGCTAGCCTGGCTTTTTACAAGGGGTTGTCCTTTGCCTCAGGGGTTCAGAGACTGCAGCTGTGGGCAGTATGAGCCTGGGCAGGGAGACTTGAGGCTGTGGTTGTGCTGGGTCCAGGGGCAGGCATGGGTGTCATGCAGGTAGGGAGTATGCAAAACCATGTGGATACTTAGTGTTCTGAAGGAGAGATGTTCCTGCCATAACTCTAGAAACTCTTATAAAAGGATTGCTAGCCCAAGACAGTGACCATGGAGAAAGCTATCATAATAAGTTGTTGTCATGTTTTGAGCATTAATTATGTATCAGCACTGTGCACTTTGAAGATATTTTTGTTTAATCTTTACATGAACCTTCTGAGATAAATATCATTCCCATTTTAAAAAAAAGAGCCCCAGCAAGGTTAAGCTATTTGTCCAAGGCTACACTGTTGGTAGGAATGGGGATTGTTACTGGTATCTTCCTGACACTGTTAATGTTTCATTTTTAAAATAAGAGACTCAAAACCGCTTCATTTATATTTGCAGGACACACTTTATATTTTTATAGGGTATTTTTAATGTAAAGGAGCATAAATATGTGAATGATATATATAGAAATTGTTTGGTTAATTCATAATTATTATCTAATTTTCAGCTTAACATCCATTCAGTAATAGTTAACTGTCTCCGTCTGCTCCTGTTATTAGTTGCTAAATGAAGCCAAAACTTAATTAGAGATGTTATGCCTTATTCTATGTAATTTGTTTTAGGACATTTAGAATTTAGCACAGAGGGCATTCCAAGAAATCACAGTGTTGTGAAAAAGGTGAGAAAAATCACCTCTATTAACATTTTTAAGTGATAAGGTCATGGTAGTTTGGTTTCGGAGAGAGGTATTTCTGAAGATACGGCTTGGGAGGACAGGAGCTGGACCAAGCAGCAGGAAGGTGTGCAGTGAGGACTGCAGTGTGAAGAGGGCGGAAGTAGGGAGAAGGCCTTCATGAGACAAGAAGCCTGTATTTAGTGCCTTTGGGCTTCCTCCAGTGCCACGCTGACACCAGGTCCCGAGATCAGGCCGCCCACCTGTCTTCCCATCTCTATAATCAGCGACATTGTGGTAGCTTGAGGCTGGTCATGGTGGGGGTATTTACAGTACAGAAATTGGCAAATGCTACAAATCAGGACTTTTCCGCCAGGAAAACAGGGTGCCAGCTGTTAAACATTTAACAGCACACCACTGGTTTCCTTCTTTTCAACGCCTGATCTGTTTACTAGTTAAATGACATGTCAGACTGAGAAAGCAGGTGTGTCTGAGTGTAATATTTTGATGAACTACTGAGAATACTGAATACTTTAAGAAGTGATGCATTTGGAATTTGTTATGCCCCTTGAAGGAGAAGGGTTTTTTTTAAGACATCAGAATCCAAATCATTCTCTACATTAAACGTTACTGTTAAGGACTGACGTAAGTAAAGCCTGTAGGTCATGGTTAAGGACAAGTAGTTTTGTCTCCTGGAGAACTTTGCTGTTAAAATATTCCTCTAAATGCTATAATATTCCCTCATTCTATTTTATTTTAATGACTTAACGTAAGAAAGGAAGACATTAAAAGTCAGAAATTACAAAATGCGTACTTTAAAGGTAATTGTTCAAATTACTGAAGTAATCTTTCTTTTGTGAAGGATTTCCTTGCTGCTTCCGCTTTTCATTTGTGTCAAATATTAACTCATCAAAATTTGACTTACCACCTTTATATCGCATCTGCTGCACAATATAACATGTGTCCATGTTTTAAAAACTGCCTTAGACTGGCAATTTATTAGAGAATTATTACTATGTAGTATCTTGGGTCCTTGATTAGAATTGCTGTACTGATCCATTTAATAAGGATGCTCAGTAGCAGAAATCAGAAAATTTGTTTCTGAGGGACCAGATAAATGATAGGATGAGGTGGAGACACACAAAGTTCAGGCAGCAGGTCTGAGAAGCAGCAGGAAGACTTGTGAAGGAGGCAGACCCCTGAGTTCTGAGTGATGGGCTGAACACTGAAGTCCATCTTCAGGTCAGCAAGGAGAGAAAGCTCTGTGAGTCCCAGTGGAACTGAGCCAAAGAGCATTTGAGGAGATTGCTTCCTGCTCCAATAGCTAGGGAATAATTAATTTTAGAGAAAAACATCCACTTTTTGCAGGTGACATATTTGAAAGAAATCTGTACATTAGTTAGACTTTAAACCCTGTTTTATGTACAGTGACCAGGACTTATTTTCTGATTTCAAAATTAGGCTGACACATACTTAGTGGAAACATTCAGGTACTGTTTTGAATAATGACATCAAACATATTTCAAAACCACCTACCTTAATTTTTACATTTAAATATCTGAATTTAATTAAAATTGGTATTTTAGAATAAGATAGTCTGTTTTTGCAGAGGATAAAATGTTAATTATTTTTGCTGTAAAAAGTTAATCTCATAGGTGAAAACAAATGTGATTCTGAAAACATTCTTTCTTAACTACAGCTTTGACCTTGTTCTGCTCCAGTGCTGGTTCCCTGTTGCTTTCCATATAAGGTACAAGTTACCACATCAAGTACAGATTCATAGTTTAAAGTTCCTTGGGTATAGTTATTCTTACATTTCAATGTGCATGAAATACCCTGTGAATTCCTGGGTATCCCCCTCAGAGATTTTGATTCAGTAGGTCTGGGGTGGGCCACCAGGTTCTGCATCTTAAAGAACTATTACCCAGTGCTTCTAAAGCTGTTGGTCTTTGAATCACACTTTGAGACACAACTTAACAGTTTTATCTAATTATTTTACTATTGTTATCTTTTCTTTTCTAGATAACCTCTCCCTCTTCCTTTCAATAGGCTCTTTTTGTTGAGGAGTCACCTGCTCTTTAAAAAGTTGCCTAAATTCATGATAATGGAGTCTTTGTACAGGTCTAATCATTGTGCGTTGAATGTGGCAGGCATTCATTTAATGCTGAACTGAATTCTCTTCCTGCTACCTGGGCATCTGTCTAGCTTAGACACCAGCACACTTGGCCTGGTATTTAAAGAGTCTGAGGATCTTCACAGACTGTGAGAGGTTGAAGTTCTAATAATGCCAGGTTTTCTTATATAACCGACCTACCTTCCAGGTGTAAGTGTAGAAATGTGTGAGTCATCCAGGTGGCATCTCTGTAACAGTAAGTGTATATCCACTCATCCCTTGGAGCTGGGGTAGTCCTCCTGGATTTATTATAAACTTAAGAATTCCCATTGGCCCAGTGGTATGTCACATAGTTTTCAAGCACATAATCTTAATTTTGGAAAATGTCAAAAATAAATTAGAAATATTTTGTGGAGGAGTTGGACAATGAGGGGATGTTAGGTTTCCCAAGAAATTTGAGGATCACCAGCATAGAAGGGATCAATGGATTGATTTGCCTTTCTGGAGGATGCTTTAGGTTATTTATTATTCCATGAATACTGGACACAAATATAATACATGAACTTCCAAAGGTCCTAGGAGGAGCAGCATTCTTATTAAATGGATGGATGGAGAGGCTATAAACATGTATTAAGGTAGGACTGTGTTGAAATATTCCCACATTTATTACCTATTTCATAGAGAGGCCAAATGGTTCTCTTTCAGGATTTTTAATAAACCCTGGTTTTGTGGTTGGGGGCGGGAAAGGTAGCTAGTGCTGTTTGGGACTTCCATCCAGACCTACTTTAAACCTAGTTTGATTGTTTTTTTCAGGTCACTGTTCTTTTTAATATTTGAATAACTCAAGAAATTAAACTTGTCTTTATGTATAGTTATTGAAATCCTACTGTGAATAACTGGTTATACTCATTTCTTGTTTTCTTTTTTCATTTCTCTTTCTTTGCTGGCAACACTCTGAAACTTTTTTAAACCGGTTTTCTCTTGTTACCCTTTTTTCTCAGTTTAAATATTGGCTCCATGTTTATTAATAGACTTGGGATTTCTAGTAGCTCAGTTATGTACCTTTCAGTACAAAGGCAAGAGCAGTTTTCACTGAACTCTCAAAATTTAGAGAAAAGTTGAAGAGCTATTCTAAGCAGAGCTGACCCCAAATTTATTTCTTCATGGTTTGATGACTGCCTTTCAACAATGCATATATTTCCATTTAGGAAGAAAATGACTCAGTAAAAGGTATTCTCTACTTCTCCCCAAAGAAAATGAAGAATAATACATTTCAATTGAATTAGCACTCTTGATTGTGAGGTTAAGGTGATTTCTGAGTTGACAATAATTTGTCGTTTTTTTAGGTCTGTTCTATTTTAGGGAGAAGATATTGAAGCTTGTATCTACCTTGAGTTTCCAAACAAAAAATTGTGGTTTCTAACCTTAACCCCTTCTGGTCCATCTGATACTTACTCCAGACTTGTCTGCTTTAAGTGGTTAGATGAAAGCGAGGTATCAAGTCCCTTAATTTGGGGGTTTTTCTTTTTTTGTATTCCCCTCCCAGCTCCCTTTTTTAAAAATGTATTTTCTTTAAATAATATTGAAGAGGACTAAAAGATAAGCTGTAGAGTTGCTAACATCTGTTCAAATCTGAGAGGAGGAGGTACGATTTTTCAATAGTAAGAAAATGAATAGACCTGTTTTACATCATTCCCATGGCGATAGCCAACTAATAGTGATTATTTAACTACCCCTTCCCCGTTTAATTGTTTCCCCTTGGGCTTCTAACAACAGGAATCATAGATCACAGATGCCCCCTGTATTAGCATTTGTTAGATGAGTCAAGTAGTTTGGAAAGCATTTTCTCTGCCTTCTCCTCTGTTTTATCCTTCCTACTGTCACCGCCTGCATCTTCCTCTCCGTGTAGCACTGATGTCAGTAGTCACTTGACCAGCAGGGCAGGATGGGTCATCTCATCTACTGTTGAATGGTGTGGTCTTCAAGTTTAAGAAAATGGTTGTTCTGTTGTCTGAGCAGCATAGGAACGGATCATAGTTGAGCTGCTCTGCTGGTTTGTAAGATGGTTTTATATTAACTGAAGGTGTTCATTTTGCAAAATGAACTAAATTCACAGTAAGTACTTTTCAATTGTTAGTTTAATCTTAACAATCTCTTGCAAGCCTGGTGGAATTTCTGAATGTTTTCCCAAAGTATACTTGTTTTTTATCTTTGTGGTTTTGCATTCATTCATTCATCTGTTCATTAAGCAGATTTTAATACCCACAGTGTGCCATGTAACAGAGAAGTTGCCAGTTTGTGTCCTGCACACCATGTTTCTTCAGTTGTTTTCCTGTTATTCTCATCTTGACTAATATTTAAAGAGAACTGATATTTTTAACCTCAGCATAAGTAATGCACTGGATGGAATTCTCTCTCTCACTTAACTTGAGTTTTTCATTGTTCCATTATGTAGGGATTTAGGGTTATGCAATATTTTACAAGTATTATGAAAAGTAGGACTGAAGCTCGTATCTTTGTAAAGTGTGTTGAAAGCAATTTGAGGGTTGAAAGCAAAGGCATGCCAACTGTGATTGCTATTTTAAATATCTGTGTGCCCTTGTTACTCTCATTCCTCATCAAAATCCTGTTTCTTGACATGTGTATGATGTATCCGACTCTTCAACATTGTATTATTTTAGCATTTCGTTTTGCTACATACATGTCTACTAAGGTCCATATTAGACTTTACGTAAGCTTTTCATCGACCAGGTATTAGTGCAGGATTCAGAATAAACAGAAACGTACTTAAATATAGAGCAAGGTTACTTTGATTCACAGGATGGAATCTTGAGAAGTTGTCTCAATTGTTGCTGGCCTTGCTAAATGAATTATTTGTATCTATGCTGAATTGTTAACATTGGGTGTTCATAAAAGTAAATACATAAAGAACACGTATTAAACAAATGTTTACTGAGCATGTTTCTCTATTCATGTGAAAGCTATTTCTTCAGGTTATTAG
The DNA here is from genome assembly GCF_009834535.1 of Camelus ferus. Classification (NCBI taxonomy): domain Eukaryota; kingdom Metazoa; phylum Chordata; class Mammalia; order Artiodactyla; family Camelidae; genus Camelus; species Camelus ferus. The sequence goes on along the minus strand of NC_045716.1, from coordinate 10,486,686 downwards.
GGGTGTACTAAGATATATATAAGACACAGTCTGTGCACTTATGGGATTGTACTGTTGTGTCGGCTTGTTGAGAATAAGCCACACTTAGAAAGAAGGTCTACATACTGCAGCTACCAAATGAGCGAGAACGATGGAAGTGAATGTTTAGAGGTTGGGTCTGGGGAATGCTTCCTCGTGGGAAAAAGCAGCCATCCCCTTCCCTGTGCTGCCCCAGCCTCACGTTTAGACTTCTGCTGTGGAGTTCATCTTGGTGTATCGTTAACTGGGATATCTATGTCCACCCCACTAGGATGTCTGCTCCTCAAGGGTGGGGACTGATGGGTGAAGCTCGTTGTCCTCATCTATAGTAGCCACACTTGAAGTATTCTTTGTTTTATTCACGTACCAATCAGGAAGGAAATTTATTTTATCGATTTTTTTTCTTTCATGAACCCACATACGTTTCCTATTTCTGGTTCACTGCTGTCTTTTTCTAATTATCCCCAATAGCAGTGACTTCGTACTTTTATATAATAAAACAGAGTATCTTGTAGTTAAAGAAAAGCAGACCGAAGTGAATACATAATAATCCTACACATTTTTGCATAAGAGGAATTGATAATTGGGAATGATTACTACAGTTTGTATTTTGCTTTTTTTGTTTTTATTTTTATTGGGGTTGATCTCTTGGTCTTTTTGTTACACATATATTTGGATTTTTTTGTTCATTTATTTGAGTTGAGGATGGGTAGGTAAAGGACTTACAAGAGAAATACAGAGTAGATTTAGCACAGGTGGCTTGGGTATTTAGTGAGTCAGCTGTTGGCAGAAGATACCTCATGTGCTGGTCCAGAATGTTTTCAAATGCTGCTTGCTTGATATTGTTTTGTTTTAAATGGAATAAGGCATCTGACAGTATTTTTCTGCTTGGAGCCTGGACCTCAAATGTGCGGTCCAAGTTACTCTTCCCGAAAGTATTGGCATCAAGTTTAGCCTCTTCCCAAGGAACCATGAGTCCTAGTAGCTCAAGTAAAATAGTACAGATATATAGCAAACTTTTATATAAACTAATAAGCAAAATGCAAAACTAAAACACTTATTTAAATAACACAACTTTAAGGAAATAAATTAAGAGATGGTACCAGTGAGGGGAAATAATAGGTAAACATTAGATTAATTGAAAATGTCATTCATTCCACAAATACTTAATGAGAACTTCTCTGCACTAGACGTGTAGTGAACAAAGTGGGCTACCCTGACCTTATGGGGCAAGACACACAATAAACAAAACTAAATAGGTAAATTACGTAGGATCATAGATAGTGTTAAATGTTATGGAGTAAAAGAAAAAATCTCTGGGTAAGGGGATTGGGATCACTGAATTGCAATTTCATATAGTTTTTGCATGTAACAAAGCCTTTGAGGAGCTGAGGGGTGAACCATGTGGCTGTCTTAAGGAAGAGCGTTCCAGGCAGAAGCGAGAGACAGTGCGAAGCCCCAAGGTGGGCATATGCCTGGCTTACTGTGGCCTATATCAGAGAACTTTCTTGTTTTCATTCATAATGGTTAAGGGTTAGAGGTTGATTGGTTGACTTCCCATCCTGGCTAACAGGTTATAATCATTGGTTCCATAAATGTATTACTGATTTTTCAAAGAATAAAAACTCAGTGAAGTATATTTAAAGAAAAAGTTACTTAATACAGGGATCGGCAAATTTTTACTGTAAAGACCCAGGTGTTTTAGTCTTTGTGGGACATATGGTCTCTGTCTCAACTGCTCAACTCTCCTGTTTCATCCTGAAAGCAGCCATAGACAGTAGGTAAATAAATGGGTGTGGCTGTGTTCCACTAAACTTGATTTATAGACTCTGACATTCGAATTTCGTAGAATCTTCCTTTTGATTTCCTTTTAGCCATTTAAAAAATAAAAACTGTTCTTAGTTTAGGGGCTATATAAAAACTGTTGGCAAGATTTAATTAGGTTATAAGACCATAGTTTGCCAACCCTTGATTTAAAACACACTTAAGGCTTTGATTCACAAACATTACAGGATTTTATAGTGCTTAAGGGATATTAGTCTGAGCATCACTTATTATTGTACAACATTGGAAATAGATTGTTTTGGTATGGATTTATAGTAAAGATCTAATCTCCTATAATGGTATACTACGTTACTGTCTTTTTTTTTACCCCCTAAAGAGGATGATGCAAAATTGGAAAAATATCCACTTATTTACATTTTCTTGGTTCATAGGGTTTTATTTGGGTAAGAGTTTATATTAAATAGATAATATACAGCAGAGATATATGAATGGGTTGGTGAACATCTCAGAAATAGAAGAATTAACCATTAGAAAAAGTGTTAAATTTGGTAATATGATGAATTTAAATGTCTTATAAAGGAGAATTTTAGGAAGTGAATTTTTGCAACCCATACTTTATTATTGAAGCCAATTTTTTAAAGACCTTAGTAAGTACTTATGAGAGGTTATTTCAGAATTTAAAATTCATGATATATCCTTATTCAGTGATGGAGGAGTATAAGGAGTTGATGGTAGAAGCAAAGAAAATGAGCTGGTAGAGGTTGGATTGGTGGCCTAAAATTTTTTTCTTTTTCTTTTTTTTTTTTATGGTTAGAAAACTACCACAAAGTACATTTCTAAACTAATTTTCATTTTCATCTTGTTCTGAAACAAGGGGCCAAGATTGGGAACAATGGGAGTTGTCAGGGGAATACTCTGCTGTTAATCTTATCCAGTTTATTTCTCATTTGAGATACTGTGTTTTGCATCTCTAGAAGTTCAATTTGCATTTTCAAAGAATATTTTTCATTTCCCTCCTCATTAACTTCATGGTTTATTCAGTCTTCTTGAACATATAGAATACCTCTTTGTAATTTCTGTTTCTTTTCCTCTTGTGAATTTCATGTTGTGCTGGATATTGTTTAGTAATTTTGGACTTTTCTCTGATGTGAGTTAACAGGCATCCATCTGATCTCTTACAGGCTTGCTTTTGAAATTCATCAGGGTGGCTCCAGAGCAGCCTCTAGTTAAGGGCAAACTTGACCTCATTATTGACTCTACTTCAAGTCTCAGATACTAGTAGTCATTTCCACTCTTGTGCATTGGAATACCAGCTACCCCACGCTTTTTGTGAGCATGGGTATTATTCCTGTTACTTCTACGCTCTAGTGGTTCTTTCTTCCAGCCTTAGTACTGTCCTTACATGCATTCACTTGATCAGTACTAAGGAGACTTGTCTATGAGTCTCTGGAATGTTATTTCACTCCACAAAATTCTAGCTGCCTTAGCCCCCTTGAACTCTGGATTCTGTTTTTTCATCTTTCTGAGACCACTGAGGTCTGTTGGGGTTCTCCCTGTCTGTGCTGTGGCTGTTGACATTCTCTCCAGGCAATGAGCTGGAACAGTGGAAGTGCTCACCTTGCTCATTTCCCTTCTCTCAAGAGTTACTGTCTCGATTGCCTCTTGTCCATTGTCTGAACATTGCTCTTTCTTGTATTTGATCATATTTTCTAATTGTTAAGGTGGGAGAGTAAATCTGACTCCTGACACTCTATCATGGCTGGAAGTTTTCCCTTAACCGTTAGCTCTGTTTGTTTAGGGTCACCGTTGAGATCACGTTGGTTTTCACTGCTCATGAAAACATTGCTGGGGTCGTTTTGGGGCATTGGTTCATGGCTCTGAGGAGATGAAAAAAAACGTACAATTATACCTCCCAGATAAAGAGTTTCTCTCTAGCTGTTTCTCTCATTTGTCCTTGGTGTTTTGTTTTATTTTGTTTTGTTTTTTGTAATATGTCTCACACTTGTAGCAGCTACCAAAGAAATACAGAGTATCAAATGAGTGAGGCATTGTCTCCCAAGTTAAAAACACCAGATTTGCTAAAATCTTGACGATGCGTCTGAGCTGCCTTAAGGATGTCAAAGCAGGTATTTTTAGGTAGCAGAGGGAATTTCTACCAGGCTGCAAGGTGGGTGCTTCAGCAGAGGCTTTGAATTGAGAAAGGATTTGGACTTATAGTTGTCATGTTTGGAACCTCACCTTAAAATAGACTCTGCAGATGGCTACAACTAGTAAGACTGTGCCTGCCAGGAGAGAGGTCAACCTTAGAAGAATTTTTTCAGGACTGTTTATTGGTACTTGCTTTATCATCTCTTGGCTGTTGAAAAGACTATCTTCTAAGGACTAATGGCAGGAATAATAGGGAAAGCTAAATTAGTTCACAAGGCCTCTCCTTGCTCTAAGGATTACACATCTACCTGAAATAGAAAGCCTTGCTTCAATTATTCTAACTAGAGTGGGAGTTAAATGTTAGACAATACCAAGACTGAGAGCCTCACAAGAGTAATTGTTTAAAGGTGTAAACACATCCTGTAAATGTATGGTTCAGATCTATAATTTTAAGTTAACATTACTTTAACTAAATACTTTTAACTAAGAAAGAGGTTATTAGAGAGATAAAGACAAGAGATCCAGACTTAAGAGCAATCTTGTATAGGCTCTTGATACCTGAGGTTCTCAGCTGTGTATTTCCAGGATTGAGGAAGATTAGGGGAGCGATGCTAAACTAATGCTGCTGACTTGAAGCTGGCTAGATAATAAGGTAGTTGGGAATTTGTGATGAGTGTGTGCATGAACTTGCTCAATACTGTGCAGTCCAGTGAACCATCCATTACATGTCCATTTCAGGTGGGGGTGGCAGTGGTGGGATTACCATGCAATGACATCTATCAGAAGTGAGACAAAAGGAACAGGGGGCAGATATCTGTTACTCTGATGGCAGCATGGTGGTAGACAGGCAGGCTTTGTGGTTCCTGTGGATCAGGGGGCTGCATTTGGACTGAGGCTTCATTTCTTCTCCTTATGACTCTAGCCTTATCCTCAGCTCCAAAAGACTTGTAATTGATAGGACTTTGATGTATGTGTCTGCTGTACTGTCCTTCAGCTCATTTCTTACGGCAGGTTTTGTGTGTATGTGTTTGGGAAAGGGGTGTGCGTTATTCACCAAGGCTTCTAATTTGACTGGGCTTAGATATTTTTACTCATAGTTTAAGTGTTTTTAATTTCCTTATAGCAGGTTGAGAAAAATTTCACAGCAAGTACTGGAGCTCTTTTATTTGACTTTACTTTCAAAAGCTTATGATAATTTTAGGTATATTAATAACAATAACTTTCCTTAGTGTTTATGTTGAATTTCAAAATTTATCTAAGATAAAATTATGAAGTAGTTCAGCAAATTAAATTTGTTTCCTTTGGCCCAGACTGTCATATCTACATTCATTTTTACTCCTTATGTTAGCTCATCTCTTCCAGGTGCCTGAGTTTTCATATCCTATTAACACCTGGAAAGCCTTTCCAGGAGTATCTGATAAGTTCATTTACACTCAGATACAAGTAACTGATACAGTTTAAAGTGTTAATATCCCAAAAGTCTTTATATTTTAATAGAAAAAGTGAGAAGCCTTACATTATAGAAATTAATCTCTACTAGTGGAGTTTTTGTTTATTTGTTTGTTTTTTATTTTGTGGGGGCTTTTTCCAGCTCTTAAAACCACCCCAGCTAGGTGGCTACAGTTAAGCTTCTGCCCAAGGTTAGCACCTTAAGGTAATTCCATCTTCAGTTAGTTCAGAGTGCTTTATAAATTATTTCTAATCCTTAAAACATTCTACTTGTAGTGAACAGACAGCATCTTAATCTGTTTGACAGGTGATGAAACAAATACAACACTTCAGAAAAGTAAAATAATGTGTTTGAAAATACTTGGAAAAGTGTTAATGTATTATGCAAGCATACATTTTTATTGGTAAATTCTTTTCAGCCCTGACAATTTAAGCAGTCTCCCTAAATTTTTAATCAAGGTGCTAATTTATAATGGATAAGGAAAGCAGGAGAAGTAAATACTGAGAGGTTTTAAGAATGAGCTGGGTTAAGAACTCTGATACTTCTTTGAGTGTCTAAGTTAAACCATCATTTTTGTTTTTTTTAGGGTTCTGGGTATTTAGGCATGGAAGAGTAGTAAGATAGACTGTCAAATGACCAATGCCAAAGTGAAAATGTCCACTTATATATATAAGTTCACATCTATATGAGCTTCTCATTGATCTGATCACTTTTAGCGGGAAAAAGGAAGACAGCTCTCCTCTGATAACACGGGAAATTGAAGGAAGTGCTGCCAAGGGAAGTAGCTGCTACCTGTTACTGGTTCTCCCGGAACCCCTGTTAACATACTTCCTCCAACAGATGAGTTTCCTGAAGGATCCAAATTCCTAAATGGTGATCTGACCAAAACACTACATAATGCACGTGGTTAAAACAGAATCCAGACAGAGGAAGCACTAAGGTCAAGATTTGTAAACTACAAGTAAATTATGAAAATGATTCTACTTCCTGGTATTCACACAGTCAAGAGCTCTGAAAAAATGCAGTATTATGTGACTTCCTCAACTATGTAATCTGTTTAGGCATATTGGTTAGGAAGTGGAAATATAGCCACCTCACTTAGATTTTATCTGATTTTTTATATTAAAGAGGATATTCATATTTGTTATGATATTTTCAAAAGAGAAAAGCATCAAAGTTACTAAAAACCCAACTCATGTTATTTTTTGTAATTAAAAGGAAATCTCAAGAATTTACTATTTCATGAAATACAGCTGCCCCAATTGTCAAGTGATATTAACATGGGAAGTTGTAGAATATATTTAAAATATTGTAAGATATTACTAATTTTACCAGACATAGAAGCACATTATCCTACCCATATTTACTCCTAGTTTTAGCTAAATGTGTGAATGGAAATGTTAGATGTGGTTCTCCACCCAGGGGCAAAGACCAATAGTTTACCAAGGGTGGAGTGGGGAGAGGGGAACTGCCAGCGAAAGTATAAGGAGGGATGGCAAAGAAACACATGCAGAGATGCTCAACATCATTGGTCGCTAGGAAAATGGAAATTAAAACCAGAAGGAGATATCAATGTGTACCTATTAGAATGTCTAAAATTAAACAGACTGGCCATGCATAGTGTTAAGTAGGATGTAGAGGAATTGGAACTCTCATGCTCTGGTGGTGTCTAATGTAAATGGCACAACCACTTTGGAAAACAGTTTGGCACTTTCTTTAAAAGTTAAACATAAACCTACCTAATATGACCCGTCAATCCACTCTTAAGTATTTGCCCAAGAGAAATTGATGTGTCTGTCTTTACAAAGACTTGTACACAAATAGACCAAAAAAAAAAAAAAAAAAAAAAAAGAGGAAACAACCTAAATTAGGTTCATCAGCAGGTGAAGGATAGACAAATTGTGGAACATCCATACAATGGGAAACAACTCAATAGTGAAAGAGGATGAACAATGGGTATACTCAGCAACTTGGATGAATCTCAAAATAATTATGCAGGGTGAAAAAAACCAGACCGAAACAGTACATATTGTATGATTCTAAAATTCTGGAAAATGGAGACTAATCTATAGTGACAGAAAGCACATCAGTAGTTTTGGGGGGAAGGTGGACAGATGGAAGGGATTACAAAGTGGCATGAAGAAACTTTTGGGGAGATGGATGTGTTCTTTATCTTGATAATAGGGATTGTTTCACAGGTGTATACATGTGTGAAAGCATCAAATTGTATACTATAAATATATGGGACTTACTGTAATGACTAATTTTATGTCATCCTTACTGGGCTAAGGGATGCCTAGATAACTGGTAAAACATTATTTCTGGGTGTGTCTGTAAGAGTGTCTCCCTAAGAGAGAAGATTGGCATTTGAACTGATCGGTTGAGTAAAGGAAATTGCCCTCCCCAGTGTGGGTGGGCCTTCCTCCTTTCCTTGCATCTCTCAGGCCTTGGGGCTTCCTGCATCTACACCACCAGCTGTCCTGGGCCTCCAGCTTACAAATGGGACTTCTCAGCCTCCATAATTGTGTGAGCCAATCCCTCATAATACATTTCTTTCTACATATCTGTATCTTACTGGTTCTATTTCTCTGAAGAATCTTGACTAATACAATTTTATATCAGTTGTTCCTCAAAGCTGTGAAAATACTGTGTCCATCTTACCCAACTGCCCTGACTTTGTGGCTTAGTTGTGTACAGAAAGTGCTGCTTATTTTGGGGATGGGGGGCAGGGGAAGGAAGGAATGCCATGCTGTCCTGCTCATGCTTTGGTTTCTGTGCTCTGTTTCCCAAAAATGTTAGATGATGAACATCATGTGACTAATCACACACATACTTCCCTAAGGTTAAATTGTCTTTAAGGTATTATAAGCTCTACTAGGGCCATGTTTGCTGAGTCCTTAGCTCAAACAATGAGACTTGGTGGCTGCTTTACTGGATCATTACATAATCCTGGTGATTGATTTTCCCTCTTGTGTTTTTACTTAAAACATGATGGCTACCTTGATAGAACTCATATTTTAATCTCAAGGCGGGCAGATTATTGAAATAGAAACCAAAGTTTGAAATGTTTTACATACAATGCTTTGCATTATAAAAGCCTTGTCATCTATTTGCCTTTCTGTTCGCACAGTGTGCTTATTTTTGGCAAAAGCATTGTGATTCTCTGAAGCTTTAATTTATTTGTGAAGAAGTGTATTTCTGAATAATCATATTTCTGAAGAGGCAGATTTTCTGCTTAGGCAGCAAAACTTGGTGTGAGAAAATGGTATTGCTGACTTACTGTGTGACCTTGGCCAATGCTTGGCCTTTGGGTCTTCAGTTTTCTGTTCTTTGAAATATATGTGGTGTCCTAAGCATGGTACTCTAAGCTGACATCATGACTCCCTATGCAGTAGTTTCTTAGCATATTCTCTTTCATTGTTGTAGGTTGTGCTTTCTTCACTCAGAAAAGGTCTTCCCTTTCTCATATATCGTGTTGTACCGAACAGGGATGGCTTGGGTGGTAATGGCACTGATGCCTAACTAGAAAGATGACATTAAAATAATTAAAAATTTGATGTTCTCTGAAAGTATAGAAGAATCAAGATTTTCATGCTTATTTAGAAGATTAAAAAGTGTATTCTTTGCTCCTCATGTCAACCAGAACTATTTGTTTATTTAACATATCACCAGATACTTCTCGTACAGTTTTCCCAGTACTGGCAAGGCCTGGTGAGCACATGGTTCAGGTAAAGCCATAGGGTCTGTACTGGGGAGACTTGGGACGGAATTAACAATTCAGTAATGAGCTGTGCAGTTGTGACTCTCAGTTCAAGGAATGGAGTTCAAATTTGGTTTGAGTCATTAGAGAAAGTGCTGTGATCTGATCTGATGTATGCTTCAGGTAAATGGAGAGTAAATTAGGGGGTGTAAGTGGAGAGACAATTAGGGTGGGATATGTAGGAGACAGTGAACCAGCCTCTCCTTTCATGTTGCTGATGAGGCTGACTTGGTGATTTGAAAACTTGGTAGAGAATTTTGGAATTTTGTGGTTAAAGACAGAAAGCCATTGTAGATTTCTTAGCAGGGAAATACACGAGGAAAATTTTAAGAATCCTATCTAGAAGATTACAGCATTGCTAGCTCAAGTGGCAGAGGTGTTGACGAGGCAGTGGGCAATTATTTTACCTAAAATAACGATTATTTAGGATTGCTTAGGTTCCTAGATATTAATATTTCTCCCCAAAGCCTTTAAAGCTTGGTTCTGTCTTTTCAGTCTCATTTTCTTTTGTGTTGGTCAGTCAGCCCTCTGTTTTAGCAACAGTGAGTAGGCATGGCATTTCTCAGGGTGTCCTGTTTGGCTGAAATTCCTTCTGTCATCCTCTCTTTCTAATGCGCTTCTGTTTTGTTGTGGGCTTCAGCTCTGGATGCCGCCTCTTCTGTAACTCTTCTCAACATCCTCCTTCCCTTAATTATTCTCGCTTTTTTTTTTTTTTTTATATTCCATAGCACTTTACATGGATGGCTCTAATTAGGCTGATCACAATGATCTGTATCTTGGTGTTTATCAGACTCTCTTATCCAGTAATCAGTGAACTTCTTGAGGGCAGAGGCCATTAGTATGTGTATGCCTAGCACCTAAGTGTAGCTCTGGTAAAATGGCAGGCTTTGTTTAAATGCTTCTTGAATGAGTGAATGGGTCCCTCTCCATCTCCAGCAAATGCTGAATTTGAAGTCTTGTGAGATCCTGCCTAGTATAAACTTTAGTGGGTGAAAATACAGGTGAAGTTCATATTCCATGAAAATTTAATGACATGAAATTAGTAGGTGAAACTTAAATAAATAGATCTGTAAATTTATTGGCTAATCTGAAGAGAGTTATTTTATGCGAATCATCAAATACCTTACTTAGTTACTTCTTTGCTGCTGTAGAAAGCAAGGGCGTTTCTGTGACTGGAACTGTAATACACCCCTGTGTTTTCAAATGGTGATTCTTTTGTCTTAGGGAGTTATGATTTCTATTTCTTATCATTGATAGCACTGATTTTACTGCCAGTGTATGAATAAAACTCTCCTTTTCACTTTATTTTATTCTCTCATTCAGAGAGGTAGTTATTATGGCTTTGGGTAAGAAATGGCTGATGATTCTAGGCATTTACATTATAGTCTTTTTTTTTTTTTTTTTTTTTTTGGAGAGAAGGTTTTCAGAGATGTAAAACATTTCAAATTCCAATTAAATGAAAATTGCCATATAAAATAAGAGATGGTCTGCTTAGCCTCACAGGTAGAAAGAACAAACTAATGGTTACCAGGGGGTAGGCGGGGAGGCAATAAAGAGGTGAGAGAGTGGGAGGTACAAATGCTGGGTGTAAAGTTGCCTCAAGGATGTATTGTACAGTATGGGGAATATAGCCAGCATTTTATAATAACTGTAAATGGAAAGTAACTTAAAATTGTATAAAAATAGAAAATTTAAAAAAGAGAGATGGTCTTCTTGTTTAGTCTATATTAGATGCAGATACGCAGAGGACTGATGTGTTTGTGCCTTCACACTCACATCTAGTTGCTGAAGATGTATTTCTTTCAAACATCATATCCTAGCTGACTATTATAGTTGCTGTTATCTGCAGATCACAAATTTGGCTGTTACTTTCCCCTTTGTAATTAATGCCATATTTACACTTTCAATTATGATAATTATTTATGGGTTTAAAAGTGTAGGCAAATTATCTTGCACTTTCAATGACACCAGTTATCTGAGCTTCACATAGATGAAAATTACAGGGAGGTATTCAATACACTCTATGCTCAACTCTTTATTTTATTTAAATACCTTTCTGCTTCCTTATTTTTCTTAAATTTTAACTCTAGGAATAAATAATAATAGCCAGCAATGATGCCAAGAAGTAGTAGCTTTGAAAGCAATGTCTTCAGAATAGAAAGCATTAAGTCCCCTTTAAGCTTTCATTTTAATTTTCTTTAGGAAAGTGTGGGCTTTGGGGTTGGAGTTCCTCATTATTATGGATATTAGCCTTTTTCATATATTCCGGTTTGTCAGGAAAGCTGACAAAGCCTGATATCCCAAACTGCATGTAATACACATGGGCTCACGCAGCACGTAACTGAGAGGGATGGCTGCCCCTCATGTTCTGGATAGTAACCTGCAATTAATGCAGTCTTAGATCACAATAGTTTGGGGGCAGATAAATTTTATTATTGATTTATATTGAACTTGTAGTCCACTGTAACTGCCAATTTTTTCCCTTTTTTGTATTTTACTTGCATCTTTTTCTTATGGACTTAAGAACAGGAATTTAAATTTATTATGATGGTAAATGTCTTTTGTTAAATTTCACTGGTGATCCTAGACTATTGAGATAATTTTCAGTCCTGACTCTCTCTTCCAGTTTGGTTACAGTTTCTCCTTTGTGGTTCTAATAAGCTTATCATCTAACCTTCCCCAAATCACTGCGGGGAGCAGTGCTTCTCAGATCAGGGACTGGGACCTTAGGCAGTAGCCAGAGACCTTGTTCCCCTCACACATATCTTAACCATCTTTGACTTCTGGGTCCCTAGTATTATTCCTGGATGACAAAAATAGAAAATAAAATCCTCTTAGGATAGCAAAGTGACTGTTAACCCTCTTAAATCACTTGGCTGCTTATGGTCAAAATGCATTTCCCTCTGGGGGCACTGACATTTTATATCTGATCACCTTTCATTTCAATTAGCAAGATTGCTCATCCCCACAGGGAAGGTGAAGGTAGTCCTTGGTGATGAGTCCAAAAGATTCTAAATCACGCCAGTTGGAAAACGCCACCAGAAATGGATGGTTTTTAATGAAAGCATACTTTCATATTGTGACATTTCAAGTAGGACAACCAGAATTGAGGAAACTGGGGCAACACTTTGTATGCAATTTTCCTGAGGTAGCTAAAAATATGTTCTCAGTAGAGAATTAATGAATTACAGTGATTTGACGCTAAGCAGATCTGTTTTAATTAGGGATATTTAGCTTACTAGTAAAATGTCACCACAGTTTGAAGGTAGAGAAGTTTTGTTAGAACAGCTTAAATTCATACTCTTTTTTAAACACCTGGCTCAGCGTGTGAAAATAAAAATTTGAAGTACTTAATATGGGTAGTACTGCTATGTGATAGCAAACTTCAATTTGTGGTCCCAGCTGGGTGGGCTCTTAGCTCTTACTCTGAGTCAATGAATTGCTGAAGAAGTGTTAGCCGGGGAGAAGTTACTGTAAATACACTGTCTGCATGAATGCACTGGCCAGTGAACGGCTTAATGGCATGAAAGTTATGCACAGCTGAACTTCAGGAAATTTGACAAATGTCCGTTTATAAAACATGATAAATCTGATCATTTCAAAAGTAATCGAATTTTCTAAAATAAGATCTTAACTTTCATAGTTACACAGAACAATTACAAAATAACTCGTTTTTTTCAGTATGTACGGAGTGTATTGATGTTTCAGGCTCTATGGTAGATATAGAGAAGGCAAAGATGAATATGAAATGGCCTTAGACCCATAGGAGCTAAGAGACTTAAATAGCACAAAATGGCCAATAAAATGATAAAGCTACTGTCATAACCATAACTATATCACTATATTTAATGTGAAACCATAAAGGCATATCTTGTTTTATTGCACTTTGCAGACATTGTGTGTGTTTTTTTGTTGTTTTTTTTTTTTTTAGCAGATTGAAGGTTTGTAATGCTGCTTGAAACCCAGTGTCAAGCAAATCTATCGGCACCATTTTTTAAAAACAGTGATTGCTCACTTTGTGTCTCTCTGTCACATTGGTAGTTCTTGCAATATTTCACAATTTTTCATTATTATATTTGTTATGGTACTCTGTGATAAGTGATCTTTGATGTTACTATTATAATTGTTTTGGGGCACCATAAACTGTGCCCAAAGATGGCCAACTTAATAGATAAATGTTGTCTGTGTCCTTTCTGCTCCACCAATCAGCTGTTACCCCATCTCTCTCCTTCTCCTCGGGCCTCCTCATTCCCTGAGACACAGCAATACTGAAGTTAGGCCAATTAATAACCCTACAATGGCCTCTAAATGTTCAAGTGAAAGGAAGAATTACACATTTTCCATTTTAAATCAAAAGCTAGAAATGGTTAAGCTTAGCGAGGAAGGTATGTTGAAAAGTTAGATCTCTTTTGCCAAACAGCAAAGTTGTGAACTCAAAGGAGAAGTTCTTGAAGGAAAGAAAGGTGCTCAAACATCCTGTCCTTTGCCCTATTGCTGTGGTTGTGCAGGCTGGATAGTCTGCTAGCACAGGCTTGAGCTTTCCCTGCCCTGGGCAGGCGCTAGGTTCTTGAAAGGTCCCTCACTAGGTGTGAGACACGGAGAGGGTGTCTCCCCTCCCTGCCCCTCATGCAAGAGAGTCGGGCCTGGTGGCTTGGCCGCTAACTTTTTCAAAGAAATCTCTTTTCAGATGCTCACTTAACCTCATCCTTTTATTATTTTCAGAAGTGTTAAGGGGGCCCAGGAGGAATAAAAGTCGTATCAGAGGTATTTCCTGTGTCAGTTCTTCCTGTAGTGTGGCTCTTGTACCTGAAGGTTTCCATTGTAACTAAGATATTGTTCCATGAGGTTGCAGCGGCTTGGTGAAATGAAGTAGAGACCTGGGATGAGAATGACCTGAGGTCTCATATTTCCATCATTTTTTGGTGGTGTAACTTTATAAAAAAAAATCATTTAAGCTTTTTGATGATCACTTTCCATAAAATGGTTTTCAAGATTGAATGACTTAACGCACCTGAAGGCGCTTTGAACCTTACGCATGCGCTACACACGGCAAAATGCTCTGCTGTTCAGAACACTTTCTCTGCTATTGACTGTTCTAATGATCATGATTCTGTGATCAAGACACTCAGAACTTACATGTTTTTCTTCTGATACTAAAAATAGTCTCAAGGGACTCTTACAGTTGGAGTGGAAGTCACATTTGTTTACTAAGCTGTACTGAGGAAAAATGGGAGTCAATTTGAATGCTGTTTTAAATTTTCTATTGGAACACATACATGATTATTATATCAAGGTAAGTTTCAAGCACTGAATGCAAAGTTATGTTGTGTTGTCCAGGTGTGAACTTTGGTGGTTGCAGCTGGTACTTGGTGGGACATGTCTCAGATTCTGCCTGCATTTGAGTTGTTTAGCTTTGATGGAGGAAAGCTGTATTTCTAGTTATACTGAAATGATACCAGTATTATTATTATCATCATTATTTTCTTAGCTACATTCATATAGCACTTAGCATGCACATACATAAAAGGCATTTATCTAAGTGCTTTGCATGTATTTTATTCTCACAGTAAGCCTGTGAGGTACAGGTGATATTATTATCAGTGTTCCCATTTTATGTATTGAAATGGAGGCACAGAGAAGTTACAGTTCACTCAGGATTTTAATACCTACTTTCAGGGTTGCTGTGGATATTAACAGGAGATAATGTGTCTGTCTGTGAATAAAAATATAGGGTATGATTTTCAGTCATTTTAAATTTATTCTAAGGGTCAAAAGTTACTAATTATACAAGTCCACATGACTTTGGGGCTTGCACTTGGGCAAAACCAGACTTACGTGGAAATAGATAAAAATGAGCACTTTTTCCTTCTTGGCCTATGTGGTTCCTTTCTTCTGTATCCTAGTCCTATTTTCACTTTATATATGGATTACTTTGAGGCCCAAAAAACCATTATATCTTGAAATACTTTTTAAAAAAGGAATCCAGTAGCAAACTCAGAACTATTAAAGAACAATAAAGATGAAATCATATATATTAAAAATTTTAAGGGTAACTCCTTTGGTAAACCTTGACTTGTTAGCTTATATGAGATACTAGTATTACTTTTATTACTTTACTTAGGAGGAAACTGAGGCATAGAGCAGTTACAGTTTAGCTGGGATAATAATACTTATTTCCCAGGAGTATTTTGGGTATTAACAGGAGTTAATGTGTGTTAATTTATGTCCTGACTAATATAACAGATAGGTCCTAAGATTATGGGCATGAAATAAGTTTTTAGATTCAAGTTCTGTTTTAAATGTGATAAATGAAATGGCTTTTGATAAGATGTATAATTACCCTCCAAATTATCTTTGGTGTGAGTATGAAGTTTTGTATGCAGTGCACGTCCATCTCATAAAGGTACAGCATTCTAAAATC
Source organism: Camelus ferus (assembly GCF_009834535.1). Taxonomy (NCBI): domain Eukaryota; kingdom Metazoa; phylum Chordata; class Mammalia; order Artiodactyla; family Camelidae; genus Camelus; species Camelus ferus. Next base: position 10,471,104 of record NC_045716.1, on the reverse strand, counting down.
AGCTTTTAAGACCAAGATGGGTTGCAGTCAAAATCACCATTAGGATCACAAAGCACAATACTTATTTATATCTATCTTATCTTATCTTTCTATCTTTCTCCCTATCTCCCTATCTGTCTATTGTGTGTGTGTCCATAACTATCATTTCTAACTTTTCACTGCTCAGTGTTTATCAATGGCTGTCAACTAGTTCTTTAATTTATTCTTTGAAGATGTTAACAAAGAAGAACCCAGTAGTTGTTAACAGAATTCAGTTTTGTTTTCTGTGGAAACTTCTTTCCTCAACAAGTCATAAAAATCAAATGAAGCGCTTGTCAGATTTCAGCCACTGCTTTTATGTTGATCATTTGAAAAAACAGTAACCGTAATAATAGCCTACATTGTTAACATCCTTAGTGTGAAATGGACACTGTGCTGAATGTTTCTTTGCATCACCTCATTTAGTGTTTACCCACAAAGAGGGGTGTATTCTGTCTCCTACACGCGTCCATACATGCTTTATGCTTTCATTCATTCATTCCTCAAATATGTTTTTTAAATTGAATATTTGTTGTTAATTACCTGCCTGGCTTATTTCCAAATCTCTTTCGCTTTTTCACTTTGGTGCCTTTGTTATCATTTGTTTGTAGTTTTAAATGTTTTCTTTTTTCTTCTTGGCTTTCCCCCAGTTCTGTCTATCCTCCTAAATCTAGTGCACACTCAACTTTTTCCATAAATCCTTTACAGACTGCCCCAGCCTAAAAAGATCCCCTCCCTTTGCTAAATCCACTGTGGTAGCAAGGTGCACCATTCACTTGTCAGTTACTCATCATGATGTTTGCTATCCTGAAATCTTATTTAAATCCTTTTTCTTGATTTTCATATATTTGTCTTCTTTCTCCAACTTGGGTAAGTTTGTTAAGATTGTGAATATAGCTTAAAATTTTATGTCCCCTAGAGTAGTAGTTGCTTAACAAGTAGATTTTTGTATGGCCAGAAAACTCAACTCCCAGTTGAAAGGATGCATTATATTACAGAATGAGAAACAGTCTCAATTCTGTAACCTAAGAAGCACAGTGTGTAATTGAAGGAAATATAAAAACCCTATCACTAAAGCACAAGTTTTGGGAGACTGAAAACATAGTATTTTTGTGTTATTAAACTTCTTACTAAAATGAAGTCCAGAGAACAATAACATACTCTTCAGAGTCTTATCCAGAGCTTGTCTCTCTAGCAGATTAGACCAAGAAGGGGAGAAGATGGCTCATAAAAAATTCTAAAGAGATCTGCTCAGAAAAAGACTTTGTTGCATAAAGTTGATTCATACTGAACGAGCAAAAAAATACTGGAAGTTCTTTAGACATTCTAGGCCTCATGCATCTTTGAAAAATACTGAATAGTAGTTTTGTTTTAAACTTGGAATTGTTCATTCTTTCACTCATTTGTTCTTTAATCATTTCTGTACCCTTAAGGAATGTTAAGTTGAAGATGTAGTTGGTATAGCCTGCTACTTTCTGAGAATTTTGATTATAACGTTGGAAATAAGGCATATAAGCAAATAGTTCCTATGCTGTGGAATGTGTAATACATGTTATATAAACATTCTTAAACATGTTATTTTGGATAAAGAATCTTTAAGGTAAAATTACATGAGTTGTACGTTCACAGAGGAGTAAAACGTTCCTCACAGTCAGTGGAGTGATCAAAGAAGTTTTTGGTGGAAATGATCTTTGAGTAGGACCTTGTTAGGTAATATTTTGATAGGCACACATTATAATCATGATAATGATATAAGCTATTTATTGAGTGTTTGCCATACAGTGGCCAGCATACTAGGTGTTTTTTTTTTTTTAACACACATATTCTTGTGAGGAAGAGGGTGCCGCAGTTATCTATGAGACCTTGAAATTACACTGAAATTTCTGTGTACGTTTGTACATTATTATGGGGGAAGGTTCCAGAGTTTGCAGAAACACAAACCATGGTAGAGACAGAGTAGCGCATGTGATTCCTGGACTTTGAGAAGTGCACACATAGGTGGGTGGCAGGTGGAAAGAAAGAACTGTTGAGGACAGAGAGGCTATGAAAGACCAAGAATTGGATGCCTCTAGGAGGTGAGCACTTGAAGTAATGAGAATCAGTCAGTCTGGAATGGTTAACAGATTGTCCTCTTGAGTCAGAATGTCTGGATTTAAATCCTGGACTACCACCTCCTAGCTGTGTGATTTTAGGCAGCTTATTTATCCTCTCTGAAATTAAGACCTCTGCTATCTAGATTAGCTGTTAGGTATTTATTTAAATTTTCTTTGATTATTTTTAAAACTAAGGGCTTACTCTATGTTAAATGTGTTCATTCATTTATTCTCTGATACATGTATATGATTTACTCTTTGATGTATGTAATGACACATTTGTTGAGCCCATATAGCTAGTCACTAGGAGACGATTCACTGGGAGAACTTTGATGAAGGAGGCAGCCATGACCATGCTCTTGTCCTCACAGCAGCCCATGAATGAGACACCACTTGCAGAGGAGGGAACTGAGGGTTGGGCAAGTTAGATGACTTTCCAGATCACATGATGAAGATTTGGTGGAACCTTCAAACTTAGATATGACTCCAAAGGCTTAAACACTCATGTTCTTGGCTGCAGAACACTGTACAGCATGGCTGACTCTGCAACAGGCAGAACAACAAGGGGAAACTTGCTTTACATTAGGGATGATTTGCATCTAGATTTTGTGGTTGAAAGAGGAAGGATGCGGATGTTTTGCATGGGCTCTTCTAATGTTATGAAACTACTAACAGGGGTTGTCAAGTAATAGAGCATATTTTTCAAATCAGTTTTTAGTATGATGACGTATTTGGATGATGAAGCAGTTAATGCATCATTATTAAGATTGCACTTTTTGTTGTGATCTGTGTGATATATTCATAGTTGAGGGCTGTTTAAAATGTACCTGTTTTTCAAACAAGATGATATTTTTCTCATATCTTTTCTAATGATTGTCCTTTTCCCAAAGCCTATCTCCTTTGCAAAATTGATAACATTCATATTTGAGCTCCATTTAAAGGAGGTGAGTGTCCTTGTGAGAGAGTTTTCTATTTATTAAGTTCCTATTGAGATAATTAGTGACTGTTGCAGCTAAGCATGAATTTACATGCATACTGAGTTGAAAAAACCATAATACTGAGCTTCAGGTGAGAACTTTATTTTGTTTCTCTTTATAGGTACATTTCTTTTAGCATCATTTAAACTGACCACATAATGCTAAGTGCTGGATGTTCTTACAAGAATCCCTTGGGATTAAATTAAAAAATTGCTTAAGGAGGACCTTAAAATATTTTAAATTTGTTTATCTCTATTTAGATAATTTATACACTAATTGATCTGTTCTATTAATTTTTTTCATGCTAGGAACAATTTCCTTCAAGAAATGATTGGATTGACTATTGTCTGAGTCATAGAATAATTTTTTCAATTTATGAAGCAAAGTCATCTTGTCAGAGTTACTCTACATTAGTTTTCTGCAATTAGTTTTGAATATCATGCTCAAGAATTTTCATATATTCAAGATAAAATTTTTATTTTTTATTTGTTAGGTTTTTGTTGCAAAAATATGTACTCTGGTTACCAAGCTATACCGTAACAACTGGCTACTTTGTGCTTGTGCCATAATCGATAACAAATATTTTTGTACAGCCCCCTACAGCACTGAAGTGATTGCTCTAAAAAGACAGAGTTTAGAGGAGCTGTACCTCTCATGTATAAGACTCTGTACTTTTGTTAAAATTTAAAGCATTTAGCACAGCAGGCATTCATGAGAAAATTTTTATGCATTTAGCTACACATGCTGTGTGTATATATGTACAACTTTGGGCCAGAGGAGAAAACTTTTTAAAAGTAATACTGCAAAGAATGCCGTAGATAAAAGATTCAAAAATTAAATTGTTCTGTAGAAATTGACAAGCTGATTCTAAATTCATAGGAAATGCCAAGGACCCAGAATAGCTGAAAAATTTTAAAAAATAACAGCAAAGTTAGAAAATGGACACTATCTGATTTTAAGATTTATTACAAAACTATAGTAATCAGATAGTATGGCATTGACATAAAGATAGATCAACTAATGGAACAGAACAGAGTTCAAAAATGGACGTACATATACAGACAATTGATTTTTTAATAAAGGTGGAAAGGCAGTTCAATGGAGAAAGGGTAGTATTTTCAACAAATGGTTTTGGAAAAATTGAATATTCATGTAAAAAAAGAACTTCTATTTGTACCTTTCACAATATACAAAGTTAAGTTGGCTCTGTTTCCAACTGATAATAACCTTCAGGAATTTGTCAAGAAGACCTTTAAGGAGCTTACCAAATACTCTAGGATCTTGTTAAAATATTTAGATTGAATAGTATTGCTGACAACCTGTGCACAGAAGTACATACTCATAGAAAAAAATTTTTTTGGTTAAGCAGCAAATATATCCAGTAATGTATACTGTAGTTCTGGTACTTTGAGAATTTTTTTAGTTACATATTTGTACACTTGCAGTTCTGATATGATTACTACTTAAATCTCATTTATAAACTTCATTCCTTATGTATAAGGTTTTATAGGGAAATATTTTCATTTTGCAGATCTTAGATGTTCTATTGTATTTCTTGTATAGCCGTCTGATCACTTGAACTTTCGTGACAAAGTCTAGTCCTTTCACTTTCAAGTACAGATTTTTTACTTGGCAAATTACATTATTTTTTGTCTTCTTAAAACAAGAAATGATATTGAAATATTTGCTGTTTCTGAAATTGTACCTTCAGTTAGCCTTTAATAGTACTATAATAACTCATTTATTTGGAAACCTCTTTTTAATTTCTAAACTTAGCTGATTATCAGGAGGAAGCAAAAGGAGCCTTGGGCAGCCAAAACTAATATTACAAAGTCCATGATCTAAAGCTCATCTTTGCAAGGTCATGGCTTTACTCTGGGCATTTCCAGTCTTAATTTAGACTCAGAACCATACTTTAGGTTATGGGACTTCTCAGTCTAGAGTAAAATGTAAAGCTAAAAGTTAGAATAAGAATATGGCTTAAAAACAGATGTGTTGTTAATCATAAGAAGTGACAGCTAGTAAACCTGATACAGGAGAAGAGACACAAGGAAAAAAAAGCATAAAAAAGATAAACCAATTTTTATGTAAACAAAGCAATCTATAGCAAAAAGTCATTGAAATAACAAGAAATATTTAAATTATTTACAAAACATTGTTCAAGGATACAGGAAACTGTATAATACATGACTGAATTTCTATAATTTCCAATAGTCGCTTGCCAGTACTTACTTTGCCCTTTCAACAGCTTTTAACATTATCGATTATTTTCTTCTTGAAAATTACACTATTCTTTTGGCTTCTGTGATGCCAAATACTATTGGCTTTTGCTCTATCTCTTTGGCTGCTCTCTGTTTCTTTTGCTGATGTATTATCTTCTACCTGGCCTTTAAAGTTTGCACCTGCCCAAGGCTCCTTTCTGTGTCATTTCATATTCTCCCGCAGGCAATCTCCTCTGCAGCATGGCTTCAGTTACAACTCATGTAGCTATGACTCTCACATTTATAGCTCTCGGGCTAAACTGCAGACACATATTTCTAGCTGACTGCTTGAAACTCTGCTTGGATATCAAAGACACCAAATATGTCAAAAGCCATATTCATGATCATTTTCTTCTCCATTATCCACAAACCTCTAGTGTTCTCCAGGATTTGTTGAGTCATTCACTCACTGACTCTTTCACTTTCACACCTGTCAGACTGGCTGTCATTAAAAAGAACACAAATAACAAATGTTGGTGAGGATGTGGAGAAAAGGAAACCCTCATACACTGTTGGTGGGAATGTAAATTGGTGCAGCCACTGTGGAAAAATAGTATGGTGATTTCTCAAAAAAAAAAAACCCAAAAAGTAGAAATACCAGATGACCCAGCAATTCCACTCCTGGGTATATATCCAAAAAAACCCAAAAACACTTATTCAGAAAGATACATGCGCCACCAGTGTTCATAAGTGCATTTTTATTTACAATTGCCAAGATATGGAAGCAACCTAAGTGTCCATCAACAGATGAATGGATTAAGAAGATGAGGTGTATGTATGTATACACACACACACACACACACACACACACACACACACACAATGGAATACTACTCAGCCATAAAAATAATGAAGTCTTGCCATTTACAGCAACAAATGGATGGACTTGGAGGGCATTATGCTAAGTGAAATAACTCATACAGAAAAAGAAAATACTGTATGACATCACTTATTTGTGAAATGTAGAAATACAACAAACTAGAGAATGTAACAAAAAAAGAAGCAGTGACTCACAGCTATAGAGAATGAACTAGTGGTTACTAGCGGGGAGAAGGAAGGGGGGCCAATATAAGGGTAAGGGATTAAGAGGAACAAACTATTAGGTATAAAATAAGCTACAGGGATATATTGTACAACACAGGGAGGATAGCAAATATTTTATAACTGTAAATAGAATGTAACCTTTAAAATTGTAAATCACCATACTATATGCTTGTAACTTATATGATATTGTATATCAACTATACTTCAATGAAAAATTAAAAACTAAAAATTAAAAAAATAATTTTTTCTTTAATTCAAAAAATAATATATTGAGTGCCTAACAGGTGCAGTTCACATGTTTTAGATACTAGGAGTACAGCAGGTAATGTTCCTGTTCTCATGGAACTTAACATTGTAGTGCGTGAAGACAGGTAATAAAAATCAAATAAGAAAATCTTGAGATAATGATTATGTGCACTGAAGAAAATAAATTGGATGATGTAATAGTGTGGCTGAGCTGCTGCTTTTCTTTGCCTGATCAAAGAAGCCTCTCTAAAGAGATGACACTTTGCATGAGAAGTAAATGACAGGAAGGAGCCACACATGCAGAGGTCTGGGCAAAGGGCATTCCGGGGGAGGGGCCCTGGGGTGAGAATGGACTCTGTGCTTGAAGAGCAGGAAGGAGGCTGTTGCAGCTAAACTGATTTGAGTACAGAGGGTAGAGATAGCATTACAGGTAGAAACAGACAGGGGTCAGACTGTGCAGGACTTTGTAGGCTGGGGAGAGGAATTTGGGTATTTCCGATTCTCTAGAAAACCAATAAAAGGTTTTGAAAATGAAAGAGACATGATCTGACACATGTTTTATAAAGATCTCTCCAGCCTCTAGGTAGAGAATGGATTCAGTGGAGCAAGAGTGGACCCAGGAAGATGAGTTGGGATGCTTTTTATGCTGGTCCAGGTAACAGGTAACAGCCTAGATGGAGGATGGCCACAGTGGAGGCAGTGAAAAGATGATTGGGAGAGAGCTGAGGAAGAGAAGGATGCAAAAATAGCCCTGGTTTTTCATTTGAGGACCTGATTCAGTGGTATGATCAATAATTGAGATGTGGAAGACTGCAAGGAGGAGAAGGTGTGGATGATGGGAGGGGAAGGCAATGGGGAATTAAAAATTTGGTTTTGGACATGCTAATTTTGAGATACCTATTAGACATCCAAGTGGAAATGTCAGTTAAGCACTAAAATTAGATACAGAAAAAGTCTGGAGTTCAGAGGAGAGATGAGTGCTTGAGACATGAATTTGAGGAGATGTGTGTGTGTGTGTATAAATTTTTTAAGGCCAATATTAGGTGAGAGAGGATTGGATATCCATCTAGAGACAAGATAGACATCACAAAGAAAAGACTGTGTAGAGGGAAGTCTAGCTGCATTCCAGCATTTAGAAGCAGAGAAGAGAAGATGAGACCAGTGAGCTGAGGATATGGAGAAGGAGCCACCAGGGAGGAAGGAGAAAAGTCAGGAAAGTTGGAATAATGGGAGTCAGTAGGAGAGAGTGTTTCGGGGAAGAGGAAGAAAATCATGTCAGATGCTGCTGAGACTTAGAATAATTATCCACTTTGTAATTTTTGGCCAAGTGCTCGACATGCTTCCTTATTTGGTTTCAGGATTTAGAATACAGTTTGTGTCTTGATTGGGTTTTACATGGAAATGATGAGTATAAAATAGAGCTGATTTAGCTCTTTGAGCTTCTTCTGAAAAACTATGGAACTAAATCAAGCTATATAGGTGTTACAACTACTGCTTCTCTACTGTTGTTTTGGGCACTTGTGGTAGAATATTCCATACCAATTCCTAGTGCTAGAGGGATTTCTGTCAAATGCTGGTCTTGGTCTCATGCACCAGCACTCTTCTGAGACCACTTCATCCTCACGTGTAAGCTCAGCCTCACCCAGGCTTCAGAACCAGCCCAGCTCTCAGGGAAGAGGAAACTGTGTAGGCCCATCGTTGAGCAGTAAATCTCAATGCAGCATTGACACTAATCTCCCTTGACCCTGACGTCTATGTAAGCAACTTTGGTTTTGTATCCTATGAAAAGGGCTCTACCTTCCATTCCATGACTGAGTTCGCATCTTGGTTTTCTGCCTGGGACTCTCTGGCGTACTTGGATGTGGAGTTCTGTTTAGATCTCCTCCTTTGCCTCAGGAGCACCAGAGCCCTGATCCTGAACCCTACTTTCTGCGGCTGGGCTCTGTTGCCTGCCTGCATCCACCTTTTGCTGTGAGTCTTGGCCCTTCTTGTTCCCCACCCCCACCCCACCGTCCACCACCCTCTGAGTGAGACCTCTGCCTTTCACCCGCTGTTGGACTTCCTCAGGTTATTGTTTGCTTCTCTAGATTTACTTTTGGTTTTGTTTTGCTTTTTCATTACTAAACTTTCCCTGTTTAGGACACACTGAGTTCTGCTTCATATCTGGGTCAGTATAATTCATATCTAACTTGCCCTGTTGCTCACTTAACCACAATTTGGAATGACTTGAAGTCTTGATGGAAGCATTCCCCGCCCCCCCCCCCCAAATTGCTCAATCGTTGCAGAGTGAATTTCTTTACAGAAGATAGAAATCTACAGGTGTTCTTTATATATGTTAGGCGTTAGGGAAACACAGATGAGTAAAATGTAGCCTCTGCCTTTAAGGAAACATGTTTTTAAGTAGAGTCATGCTAGATGGTCTTTACAGCCAGTGGATTCAGTTAGTTGCACTGAAAACCATTCCCTGCCTGTGTGTCCTGTGTGCTCCATTTTCACTGGAGTCCTGTACTTACAAAACATGGCCATTACAACATTTTAGAAATAAAACTCCTTCCTCCTAAAGTATTGAAGACCACAGTTCTTAGAATAAAGGTTAACGTAGAAGTTATATGCATATGCCCCATAATTATTCCTTTCTACTTAACCTCGATTAATCGAAGCATATGCCTGTTTTTCCCCAAGGAAGGGGCATATTGGAAATACTTAAATTCTTACGGTCATGCTGTGCTTTCCACAGATGATTGGAATGCTGCCCAGGCATAAACCGTATCATCCTCCCCCCAAACAGTTTGTCAGCCGTTTAACCTAGCGTAATTTGTTTTTCATGACCAGCAGAAATGACAACGCTAAAATGTTTTATAGGGAAATAAACATAGAGTGATAGCTTGGATTTTTTAATACCCCCCCCACCCTGAGTCATTCTTTGATATAAAAATGTAAACCTTTGCTTCACATGTAGGCTATTTTTAACATTGGGGAAACAGGACAGATTTTTAAAACTAGGAATCTTATTTTGTGAAACTGAAAACATACTATGGATTTCAGCAAGACAGATTATACTAAAACGAAATCGAATTTCATGGATGCATTATCAGGGTTTCAACGCTTATATGGCACATTGCCTTCATCCTCTATATGAGCTTGCGGCTGAGGAATTTAATCAGTCTCTATTCAGACTGAACTTGGGCTGAAGCCTGGAATTGTTTGAGAAAGAGATCATTTCATGTGCCCAACTACCAAGCATTTAGAATGAAAGGAACAGTGAGAACATGCCAAGAGTGCTTGCACCACTGCAAACTGTACCTTCCTAGGAGGAAAAAAAGTAACTTGGAACGCTAGGATGAGTTTGTTAGACCTTCAGACATGTTAGTTTACCATAGTGTCAAAGTCTCAGAAGACACACCTTTACTAGCTCTTTTAAGAGTCTAGCTATTGATCAGCAGGTGCAGCCTGTTCTGTAGAGTTTGGCTTGGCTGTTAGAACCATCTTCATCCCCAAACTCACACTAACGTTCTTCTTCAGAGGTGAGTACAGTAAGAGATTCATTGCTCTTGTGATAATCCTTCCAAGGTTTTCATCTATAATTGTGTTTTTGGGAAAGCCTGCACTGCTGATGAGAATTTATTTAGGAAGTGTGTGATGATAAGCTGGCTGATGAGGCAATTGTGGTCCGATGTTCAAAACATACATGTTACCTCTGCCATCCACCCATTCATAGTCTGCACGCTAGTGAGCTGGAGTCCCCTAACAGGACTGGCTTACCTTGTTGCTGCTGGGACTCAGCTTATTGACAACATAATCCTGTAGCTACGAATTGTAGTTATGGTCGCTGTGTTTTTCTAAGTAGAAAGTAGACTATGTGGTGTGACAGTGATCACTGTACTGTTAGAGAGGAGGGAACACAGACCTATGAGTCTCTGGGCCCAAGTAGAGGATGGATGACAGGTAGCTCCCTCTGACAACTCAGATTAGGTTTTGCCTAAATTTTTCCATCATGTGGGATGAATTATTTCCCTGGAAGCTCCTTGAAACCCATAGGAAAAAGGATTTTGTAGTTCCTGCTCTATTAGTCCTGATATGCTGGGCAGGTCGGAATCCCAGGGATGGATGTAGATTAGACCCGAGTTGACATTCCTGCTATGGCTGCTCTTAAGTTACTCATTTAGTGTGTGTATGTGTGTGTGCGTGAGATGTATTTTGTGGTAGAAATAATAGTGCTTATGGGGTTTAACCAGTGAGAATACATACAGAAATGTTTTTTTTTAAAGACTTAAAATGACTAAATGTGATAAATTGCCGCTCTTACCTGATGAACTTCACATGCTCCCATCACCATCAACTCTGTTTATCGCGTCCATCAATACTCACTACTCTGTTTCCTTTCTCTTCCTATGGATGAACTAGCATGTTCCTTCCTAATGCCTCCTGTTCCCTCTTCCTGAAGACATCACTTCAGCCCTTGTTTCTTCTCACTTCTGCATCAGCAGCTTTCCCTTAATACTAGGTTAATAACATCAGCCTGTGAACATGCTGTCAGTTTGTCCTTCTTTATAAAACGCTCCCTTGACTTCATATCCTCCTCCAGATGCTCTCACTTCTTTTCTCTTTTTTTTTTACAACAAAACTTAAAAGAATTGTCTACAACCAGTCTTCACTTCCTCTCCTCCTATTCTTTCTGAAATCTATTCCAGTCAGGCTATCACTGACCCCACTCCACTGTAACTGCTTTTTTCAGCCTCCTGAAGGATCCTCAAGTTGCCCAATTCTATGATCCATTAAAAGTCCTCATCGTACCTGACATGTTGGCACTATTTGATGGAGTGCAAGGTCTCCTTCTTTCATGAAACACCCTCTTTACTTGGCCTTGGGTCACTTCTCTCTGGGTTTTTCTCCTGTCTTGTTGGTCACCCTGCTTACTCTCGATTGCCCGACCTCTAAACATTGGAAAACCCAGGGCCCATTGCCCTGACCTCTTCCTTATTTGAGTCGCTCACTTAGTGATCTCATCCACTTGCCTAACTTTAAGGAATTCCAAAATACCTATATCTCTAGCTTAGACTTCTCCCTAAATGAAAGACTCATATATCCAGCCCCAAAGGCATTTTTGTGCTAATTAGTAAAAGTTACCTCAAGCACTTGACTGCCATCTTCTGGAAAAATTTCAGAATAGATGAACTCTTACCCAATGATAGGACTTTGAATTGTGTCTGTTTCAGCGCTGTGATCCTCAACCATCAGCAGCAGTTCTGTTTCTCCACGTGGGTGGTGTGTAGTCGGCATCACAAGCTTAATAGGTCCCCAGCTGAACTCCTGATTCCCAACCCCAGCTCCCCAACATCTTTTCTTTCAGTCTTTTCTATTTCAAAATTCTTCCATTGTTGAAGTCAAACTCATTTAAGTTATCCTTAACTCCCCCTTTTCTTCTATACCACTCCTTTAATCCATCAGCAAATCCTGTTGGTTTTTTCTTCAAAATACATTAAAATGAAGCCATTCCTCACCTCTGCTCCCACCCAGGTCCAAGGCTCATCATCTCCCTTTTGTTTTTCTAATAGCTTCTTCTCTTGTGCCTCTGGTCTGTTCTCAGCACAGGTATTTGTTTAAAACCTAGGTCATAGGATAGGGAGTAGAGCTCAGTGGTAGAGTAAACACAAGGTCCTGGGTTTAATCCCCAGGACCTCCGTTAAAATTAGCAAATAAATCTAATTACCCTACTCCCCTCCCCTTCCTCAAAACCCCCCAAAACGTAGGTCACATCATGTTTCTTTACCGGTAACCCTTCTGTACCACAGCTCTGACCTCATCTCCTACCCCTCCTCCCCTGTGCGCTGTGCTCCAGGCACGCTGGCCTCCTTGCTCTTCCTCCAATAATGCCAAGCATACTTCTGCTTCAGGCACTCGCTGGGATCCTCTTAGGTAAAGCATGACTTGCTCCTTCCCTTTCCTGAGTCTTTGCTCAGATGTCACTTTATCATATCAGGGAAGCCTTCCTCAACCAAAGCATATAACAAAGCAACCCCCTCCCCCATTTAATCTCGCCTTTACTCTTCAGTTTTCTCGATAGCACTTACCATCTGACACACACATTGTTTATTGTTTCATCTCACTAGAACTTAAGCTTCCTGATTCTAGAGACTAGTTCTTTCCCTTTACTATGTCCTCAATTTCTAAAACAGTGCCTGACAAATAGTAGGACCTCAATAAATATTAGTTAAATAAATAAATGTGTACTGACATCCCTAAATCTTTCTGTGGGACCCTAGACTTAAAAATGCACAAAGGTTAGAGATGGTCCTGCACAATTACAGTCTCTCAATTCCAAGAGAAAAGCATTTTCAGGAATCAAGGAATAAATTTAAATCTAAGTTGAAAACTGCATTGATTTGACATCTTTCTGGAAGGGCATTAGTTTCCTCTGCTGAGAAAGCAAGTAGGCGCCATCTAGTGGCAACAAGAGAAGTAAACGTGTTACTGTAAATTATTGATTAGTAACAGAATTGAAAACGTAGTACGTGATCCAGAAGCTTATTAATGCTACGAAAGTAATAATTACGATAACAAAAAGTTCTCAAGTTTGCATTTTCCACAGAATATATTGAATTGAAAAAATATTGTTCTGTTTCTTCTAAATTATTTATGACTTATTTTTACTAATATCTGTTTGTTTTCTGGGATCTGACATTCTTTGTTCCTCTTTATTTTTCTTAATGTTTTATCACCTCCTTATCTTTAAATACTCTTATATGGTACTGGCCTAGCCACTGAGTTGGTAAATAAAATAAATCCTCTATCTTCTAAGAATTTATATTGTAAAAACAGCACCTATGAGGGTAAACATGTGAAAGAAAATGCCAAATGATGCAGTGATCTCAGGCCAGACTTCTAAGGCTATTGAAGCTTAATTGTTGTGTATACTTCCACCGTTGAGGCATGAGCTTTTGGGAGTCTTAACTTGCTGTTTTTCAGAATGTGGCTCATGTTATTATATGGAGAAACTAAAATAGAAAAACAGTCATGTTCACCTACGTTGACAGGGAAAGACAGAATTTAAGTAAAGTCTCTGACTGTCATTCTAATATTCAAAATGTTAAGTTATTATAGTTCTTTGGCAAAGTAAAGCAGAAGCTCTTTGGTCCACTTCAGGAGCCCATGCCCTTTCCAGTCTGAGTAGCTGAGGTGGGGCTGGGGTGTCTGTGTCTTCCACCAGCAGGCCTGAGCCACAATCAGACAAAACTAGGAAAGGTGGTGAGAGAAGCGCAGGAGGATGAGGAACTCTGTGTCCCGATGCTCAGATTAGTCTGGCCTCTTCATGTGGAAGAGGACTGTCTGAGTAGCTCCGGGGGCAAAAGTTGGACCAAGGAAGTATGATTAGAAAACAAATTTCATACAAACATTAAGAAACATTTTCCAATAAGAGATTTTTTTACCCCCTAAAGAGATCAAAGCGTCAGTTCCCCATTGGTGGGTAGATTCAAGCAGAAGCTGGATAATAACCTGCCAGGGGTTTTTTGAAGCTATTGAGATTCTCTGATTGCCTGAAAGGCCTTGCTTTCTCTGTACACACCAGAACCCTCCCCACTCTTCTGTACACAGTTCATACCCCATTTCCTTTTTCAGGCAGTGCTCCTTGAAGCCACCTTTCCTACCTCTGTCTTTCCTTTCACATTAAAGGTAGGTCAGCACCTTTTTCATGCTGCCTGTGTTAACTGATGCTAAGCTACCTGAAGACAGGGGGCCAAAACTTGCAGTGTCTTCCTATTGGCCTTGCCACATAGTGGGTGAAGGTTGTGACTTGGGTAGGGAATGGTTGGAAGACTACCATAAATTGTCTCAGCTGGTATCTGAGTCCAGGATACTAGCCTTAGTCTAAGTTTGGTGGAGCAATTTTCAGCTAGATGTTAGAGAAGCTAAAGTATTTAAGACTTGTTCTCTTGTTAAAATTATGAATTTTTTTAGGTCTTAATAGTATCAGCTTCCTTTTTCAAGTTCTGTTGTTTATCATCTATGTGATATCTCTGGAAGCAGATATAAAAATTGATAGTACAACAGTTTCAAGATGTTACTAAAATTAAAAAAAAAACGATTTTTCTGTTATCTATATAGTTATTTTAGAGTTTTTCCTTCTGCCAACAGATACTGATTTTTTTTTAGATTGCAGGTAGTTTCTTTGATATAATTCTTTTTTTTCTTTAAAGTATTTTTTTAATTACAGAAAATTGGTGTGGTATTTTGGATAGTAGATTCTAAAGGTAAAATATTTCATGTATTATTTCTTTTTAAACAATTAAGCAAAATTTATTTCTAAATCTTCTTGCCTTCTGAAGCTGTATTTATATAACTTGGCATTCCATCGTGATAAAGTGATGCTATTGAAAAAGGACATGTTAATAGGATTAGTAAGTAGGCTTTTTGTGTGCTGTAGACCTAATTTCTTTGACAATTGGCTGCTGTTATTTGTTTTATCGTTTGGGGAGCCAAAATTCTCTTTATTAGGCTAGATGATTTAAGGATTGCTTATAATACTTAATTGCTTGTCTGAAAACAAGCAAATTTTGCATCCTTAGCATTTTTACTATGTTTAATATTTCAAAAGTATTACCTGTACTTCTTAGCAACCACTGTGTTCTCTCATTGTGACGGCTAAAGAGACAGTATTGGATACTTTGACTTATAATTAAAGAAGCATTGTTTCTCTATGATTATTTCAAGAGTACATAAATTTTAGATTGTATTAATTTGTCTTTTGTAGAATATGCTGAATTTCTACATTGCAAAGGGAAAAAATTTACAGATTTTGATGAAGTTCGCCATGAGATTGAAGCAGAAACAGATCGAGTAACTGGAATGAATAAAGGCATTTCCTCCATACCCATTAATTTACGAGTCTATTCCCCACATGGTAAGTAAAATAGCAAAATTCCAAATTCTTGTCTTCAAAAATTTTTACTATATTAATTAACATGAAGTATTTGCATAAAAGATGATTTGGTCTCTCAAAAATTAGCAGGTTTCTAGGATTGTGCTTAGATACATTGGTAAATGGTATGATCCAAAGAGCTCATAGATTTATTTATGGGGAAGCAGGAGCAGATGACTTTTAAAAGACAATTGGAAAAGACAAATTGGAAACAAAAGAATTAAGTCATTTAAAAAAGTTTTCTTTATTTTAAACTTTTAGAATCAAAGAGATATGCCTGAAAATTTCCATTTTTAATACCTTCAGTCTTTGCAGAAATCTTAGAGGTGCATGGTGGTGTAGTTGAGTCTTCCCTAATGAATTTTTCTACAGTCTTATATATTCCTGTTTAGTCCTTTTCCTGAGGAATCAACTGTGATTTTTTTCACCCAGGCTGTCAACAGAAATTTATAAATTAGATAACAACGCATGGTGTGTGATACAGAACAGCCTCCATGCTGACTAAAGTTGTAGTGGGGCAGGTTGTACTCTCTAATCTTCTCCCTAGCTCTGTTGTTTTTAAAACGGGACATGAATGACATAAGCTTAATTATGACTCCCCAAGAGAACTTGGTGCCAACAATGCTGTGTGCAGAGGAAACAGCTGCCAGGCTGGGGCTGGAGTCACTGACTCAGGGATAATTTTCTGCCCTCCCAAATGCTGCTCCATGAGTCTGACTGTACATAGCCTTCATACTAACCTCAGGGCACCTCGAACGACTGGTGGGTTTCCAACAGGCTAAATGGCTAACCCTCTATCAATAATATGTGGTGCTTTCAAAGGGAAGGAGAAATCTTACCCTGAGAATCTTTATATCATTCATAGGCAGTGTACAAGACTGCCAGACAACATATTCACTTCTTGTTCAGTGTTTGAATTATAGCCCCCTAGTTCCAGATGTGATGGCTCTCTGAGGAAACTATTAGGCATGCAAACCAGTGCCTCTTCAACTGTGTTAAAACGATCATTTGGCCTAGCATAAACATATCATAAATACAGAGAAAACCTGCAAAGCCATTTTGAATTCTTTGCTTTTTATTCTGTGCGCATCAGTTGGAGTTCAGATACACTATATGTCAAACTCAGCTTGTTTTATTTCTACTAAAGTGACAGATAATTCTGCATTGTTGATGTCTGTCAGCATTGAGGATGTATGTAAGACTTTTTTTTCTCCCTTTCCGCGCAGTGTTAAATCTAACCCTTATTGACCTGCCTGGAATTACTAAAGTGCCCGTGGGAGATCAGCCACCAGATATTGAGTATCAAATCAGAGAAATGATTATGCAGTTCATCACAAGGGAGAACTGTCTGATTTTGGCTGTCACCCCAGCCAACACCGATCTTGCAAACTCAGATGCACTGAAGCTAGCTAAAGAAGTTGATCCTCAAGGTGAGTGTGTGGCCCTTAAGATGAAAGGGAATTCGTTTAAAATGTCAAGAGTTTGGGTACATTTCAAAGTAACACATTCTCATAACTTGATTTCACTGCTAATTAAATTGGCCATTATTAATATTGTCCAATCTTTCGTATATGAGATGCCAAAAGAGAAATAACTGGGGAATACAGTCTAAACCTATGTAAGTGTAAGATTAACTGACATCTAAGAAAATAGACATTTCTAATTGTCATGAACTACTTATTTTAAAAGCTGGTAAAAGAAATACCTGATACAGAATTCAGACAGTCCTCTTAGTTATTATGAGTACTCTGAATATACTGCCAATAAAAAGTCTTCCTGGTTTTTGTTTTGTTTCCTTAACATAGGAAGCTCTTTTACTGTATGTAAGATATTATTTAGTTTGTAATTATTTGACTTAAATCTCTGCTTTCATAATACATATTTATCTGTTTTTGGCATTTCAGAATCCAAAAAAGTCCCTTATTTATGCTGATATTTTGATTTTTTTTCTTTCTTTGAGCTGAGTAATAACCATTTATCATCAGGGACCCCAGTGATGGATCTTTTTGTGTGTCTGAAGAAATTATGGAAGGGCACTTGTGATGTGTCCTTTCAAAATGGAAGGTGCATTGTCTCCAATCTTAGGAAATTTTTTTTTTTTTTTTTACTTTCTCCTACTGTATTTTTATTTTATTTTATTTTATTTCATTTCATTTTATTTTATTGAGTTATAGTCAGTTTACAATGTGGTGTCAATTTCTGGTGTAGAGCACAATTTTTCAGTCATACATGAATATACATATTATCATTTTCACATTCTTTTTTCACCATGAGCTACTGCAAGATCTTGTATATATTTTCCTGTGCTATACAGTATAAACTTATGCATTTGTTCTATATATACCTGTCAGTATCTACAAATTTTGAACTCCCAGTCTGTCCCTTCCCACCCCTCCTCCCCCCGGCAACCGCAAGTTAGTATTCTATATATATGACTCTGTTTCTATTTTATATTTAAGTTCATTTGTCTTCTTCTTCTTTTTTTTTGAATTCCACATATGAGTGATATCATATGGTATTTTTCTTTCTCATTCTGGCTTACTTTGCTTAGAATGAGATTCTCCAGGGACATCCATGTTGCTGCAAATGGCATTATATTGCCATTTTTAATGGCTGAATAGTATTCCATTGTATAAATATGCCACAACTTCTTTATCCAGTATCTGTCGATGGACATTTTATGCTGTTTCCACGACTTGGCTATTGTAAATAGTGCTGCTATGAACATTGGGGTGCTGGTTTATTTTTGAATTAGGGTTCCTTCTGGATATATGCCCAGGAGTGGGATTCCTGGGTCATACGGTAAGTCTGTTTCTAGTCTTTTGAGGAATCTCCATACTGTTTTCCACAATGGCTGCACCAAACTGCATTCCCACCAGCAGTATAAGGAGGGTTTCGCCTTTCTCCACAGCCTCTCCAGCATTTATCATTTGTGGATTTTTGAATGATGGCCATTCTGACTGGTGTGAGGTGATACCTCATCATAGTTTTGATTTGCATTTCTTTGATTATTAGTGATATTGAGCACTTTTTCATGTGCCTATTGATCATTTGTATGTCTTCATTGGAGAATTGCTTGTTTAGGTCTTCTGCCCATTTTTGGATTGGGTTGTTTGTTTTTTTCTTATTAAGTCATATGAGTTGCTTATATATTCTGGAGATCAAGCCTTTGTCAGTTTCATCTTTTGCAAAAATTTTCTCCCATTCCATAGGTTGTCGTTTTGTTTTGCTTATGGTTTCCTTTGCTGTGCAGAAGCTTGTAAGTTTCATTAGGTCCCATTTGTTTATTCTTGCTTTTATTTCTATTTCTTGGGTAGACTGCCCTAGAAGAATGTTTCTGAGATGTATGTGAGATAATGTTTTGCCTCTGTTTTCTTCAAGGAGGTTTATTGTATCTTGTCTTATGTTTAAGTCTTTGATCCATTTTGAGTTTAAGTCTTTGATCCATTTTGAGTTTATGATAATGTTTTGCCTCTGTTTTCTTCAAGGTGGTTTATTGTATCTTGTCTTATGTTTAAGTCTTTGATCCATTTTGAGTTTATTTTATTTGAGTTTGAGGGTATGGTATGAGGGAGTGTTCTAGCTTCATTGCTTTACATGCTGTTGTCCAGTTTTCCCAACATCATTTGCTGAAGAGACTGTCTTTATTCCATTGTATGCTATTGCCTCCTTTGTCAAGATTAATTGACCAAAATTTTGTGGGTTCATTTCTGGGCTCCCTATTCTGTACCATTGGTCCATATGGCTGTTTTTGTACCAGTACCATGCTGTTTTGATTACTGTAGCTCTGTAGTATTGTCTGACCTCTGGCAGGGTTATTTCTCCAGCCTCATTCTTTTTCTTCAGTAATGCTTTGGCAATAATATAAATTAATGAGGCCTGTTAACACATAAAATTGTAATAGAATTGTTTGAATATTTTAATAATATATGATAAAAATAAAAATTATTTCAGACTCACCTGCAAATTGCTAGGTTAACTGTAGGTGAAAGAAGATCTTAGCTGGGTTGGGGCTGGGATAGGATAGAAGGAGGGTTGTCCTTAGCTTGGCTTGAAGTGTTTAAGGCATTGTGCCAGCTGCTACTTATAGATTTAGATTAAGAGGCGCAGACTAGCACACTTACCATGGATTTCTAAGATTCTCACCATGGAGGCTTCACTGATTCCTCTAAGGAACACTTCCTCCTGCTATTTGGAAATTCTACTCAAGTACATTAAGAATGCAATCATTGCCTTAGTTAGTTCATTAATTTGTTGTTTAACACCCATTCATCAGGCAAAGTGTATGTGGTCAATAGTAATTCTATGTGCTGGACCACCTAGTAGGATGCTTGACTAAATAGATGCTCAGTATATATTTCTGATTATTTTCATGAATCTCCACTACTTTAAAAAATAAGCTGTTTATTTGCATGGCATCTTCTCTTGTGTATGAGGTCATAAAAGTCCCCAGAAAAAGATATTACAGAGGATCTGCTTTATGAAATGAACATTTTCATTATGGGGATGCAGTTTGGGTCATAGCATATATTCAAGTGAAATGAGTTGTGTAATACACTGCATGTCATATGTTATACCCACAAGAATCCTGTCAGGTAGGTGATGTTGCCTCCTTTTTATATAAGACAATTTTACTGTTTTCCTTCCAACTTGGATCCCTTTTATTTCTTTTTCCTGTCTGATTGCTATGGCTAGGGCTTCCAATACTATGTTGAATAAAAGTGATGAGAGTGGGCATCCTTGTCTAGTTCTGGATTTTAGTGGGAAGGCTTTCAACTTTTCACTGTTAAGTATTATGCTGGCTGTAGGTTTGTCATAAATAGCTTTTATTATATTGAGATATGTTCCCTCTATACCCACTTTGGTAAGAAGTTTTTTTTTTTTTTTATCATAAATGGGTGTTGAGTTTTATCAAATACCTTTTCTGCATCTATTGAGATGACCATGTGATATTTGTCCTTTCTTTTGTTGATGTGGTATATCACAATAATTGATTTGCATATATTGAACCATCCTTTTGTCCCTGGGATGAATTCAACTTGATTGTAGTGTATGATATTTTTTATGTGTTGGATTCTGTTTACTAATATTTTGTTGATGATTTGTTTTGACTTCCTAAGGGTTTTTTGGAGCTTATTTTTAGTATGAGTGAGACTCTTAAAAATCAGTTTTTTTCCCCCAGATGGAGAAGTTGCCAGGAACAGAGGCTAAAATAAAAGCATTTGTGGTTTTTGAAAAAGTTGTTATATATCAGTTCTGTTCAATGAATGATTCTTTTAAATTAAACATCTACTGTGTTTTAGGCTTGAACAAGGAATAAGTTAGATGGCTGCTTTAAAGAAAGCAAGGACCATAGATATACACGACCTTAACGATCCTGTGTGGTCAGAACTTTGATAGGAGGTGTATAGAATATATCATCATGATATTATATTCTGAAGTCTGAGAATTACAGATGCACATTTCAAATTCATGTTGCTGTTTTGAATTTGTACTTGAATTTTAAGAGTTTCATGCATATACAATTCAAGTAAGTTTGTTAAATCTTATGTTAGAAATCAGCCGCTTTGCAAAGAGTAGGTCATCTGAAGATTAATAGGTTTATCCAAGTGTAGAGAAGAATTTCCATTTGAGCTTTAAAAATGTATGTTGAGTATTAGAATTATACATAAGATTATATCTACATTTGTGTATAATGTATAAATCATTATATCTAGATGTTTATATAACATAAAAAAGTATGTTAAATCTTAGTATTGGAAACATGACAACAGAAAATTCATCTCATAGGTTTATAAAGTTTTTTTACAGAAGTGTATAGTTTTTTTTTTTTTTTGGTGGGGGAAGGTAATTTTATTTATTTATATATTTTTAGAGGAGGTACCGGGGATTGAACCCAGGACCTTGTGCATGCTAAGCACATGCTCTACCACTGAGCTATACCCTCCCCCACAGAAGTGTGTACTTCTTGATATGCTGTTTTTATTGGAAAAAATAAAATAAACTTTATTATGGGATTCACCGTGAAAGAGAGAAAGTGAATAGATTTAGGACTTGAATATAAATGTATATAAATATGTATAATTTTACTTCTTTTTTAGAAATAAGAATAAAAGAGAAAAATATGAAGGCACTGGCACTTGTAATTTTCATCAAGATTTTATCAGTATGAAAGGCCACTAAGATGTGGATTATTAAAACTGGCATGTTCACTACTTTTGCCACTGGGGGTCACTGTAAAGACATGACATGAACAAGACTAAAATTTCTCTTTGTGGTGTTTGAATGTGGAAAAGAACACTATAAGAAAGAGTAAAAAATATGTAAGAAAAATAAAACAAAAATATTATTTCTTTTCCTTAATTTAATTGCACATTAGTGATATGAATCTTTTAAGAATTCTCTTTATATTGATATCTAGATAAGTGTTGCATTGCTATTCAAGGTGGAGTATTTAATTAAAGTGAGTTTGGCATTAGAGAATAATTGTGTTCTCATGTCTTTCTTGTTTCAAAAACAAGACATTTAAAACACAAGTAAAACCTATGCAATTTGATATGAATTATGATGTGACCATGAGCTTCTAACATTCCCATGGTACAGTAGCTCTTTTAAAAGTTGCTATAGAAACATTCTACAAGCCATCCCAGAATATCTGTCCAAGCCAGATCTATATATAGTTATTTTTTAGGCAGTACAAATAAGAAAATGACCATTAAAGCAAAAATCTTCTGAATTTCTATAAGACCTTCATTCTCCCTGGCTTTTGGAATCCCTCTCTCACTCCCTCCCACTCTCCTTCACTCTTCCTTTCATTTTTCTTCCCTCTGTTCTTTCTCTGCAGCATTTCTTGAGTGTTTGCTATGATTCTTGAATAGAAGGAGATCTATTTCTTCCACTGAGACAAGAATGAAGTAAGAAATTTAGTACATGCAGGTAGAGGTTCATTTGTAGATATCTGGAGAGGCAATAAACTCAACTGAAGAATTTATTGCTTATTGACATAGATTTTCTTCTGTTAAATAAGAAGCAAGGCTATAGGCTGAGAAAGAACTGGGAGTCTGGTTGGAGGGGGAGGTTGGGAGGGGGACAGTGAGGAGGGTAGGAGAGAAGATGGGATTTGTGTAAGATGTTTGAGGAGAAAGGTATTTTGAATGGCCACTGTGGGGAAAGAGAAGGGAAAGTGGGCAACACTGAAGGACTCCATTGAGGCCAGAGCCCATCTGCACCAAGCTTCAGGATGTATGATTCCCAGAAACACTCAGCAGCTAGGGATTTTGAGAGGGAAATACTTGGATTGGGTTGGGGTCAGAATTTTGCAGGATCAGTTGGATTGAAAACAAAGTGGACAAAAGAGTCGAGAATATTGGAGAAAATAATAGTCGGAAAGATGTACTGTGAAATTCTTGGGAGAAAGGAAGAAAGTGAAGCCAGAAAGGACCTGTAAGTTTTGGGGGAAATGGGGTGGTTCAGGGATGAAGTTCTGGATAAGACTGAAGAATAGCAATGCATTATTCATAGCAGGTGAGTAAAGGAATTGGAACAATAGAAGTTTGTGGTTAGAGAGTAGAATATTAGAGTTTATGATTTACAGCTGGAACAAATCCAGATTGTAAATGTCCAGGATGTGGTCATGGGAGGAAATTGCTAAAATGACATGCAGGTGAAAATCATTGAATAGAAGAGGTCAAGAAACTAAATACATGAAGAGAAATGAATACAGCATCTTCACAAACATTGAAGCTGCCTGGATAATGGTAGAACTAAGGGTAGGGAAGACGACCATGATGCTAAAACCTTCAGTAAAGTGTGAGTGTGAAGGTGGGTGTCTGGGCATTTGGTAGATGACAGCAACAAGGAGGATGAGAGGGTGCTGTAGCCAGATGATATAAGGCTCCAAAGCGGTGTTTTTATGTGAAGGTGGAATACTTTGGTTTGGACCAGAACTGAGGAGTCAGGAAACTTCGTTAACCTTCATTCTCTTTTCCTCCACCTGAGGTGCACGAGGGAAAGAACTGGATTTAAATGAAGGCAAGGAGGTGAGAGCAGTTGTTTAGACCGGAGCATTAGTGTGTTGGGTAATTTGGTGACAATGAAGACAGTTCCAGATGGTACAGTGAAAAGGACTGGCAGAAAGGCAGCAATGGGAGGAAGCAGGCAGCATGTTAAAATGAAAGTACAAGCTGTTTAGCTAGAATAACCGAGAAACATTCTTAAGAAACGTTGTCTTAATAAGCAATCACATTAATAAAAGCGTAAGATGTATAAAAATTACATTTTAAAAGAGTACAGCCTGATAGTTAATAGCACAAACTCTGGAGCCAAACTGCCTGGGTTTGAATCCTGACTCCACCAACTTACTAGCTGTGTGGTCTGGGGCAAATTTCCTAAACTCCCCATATCTCAGTTTCCTCATCTGTAAAGTGGGGATAATAATACTACCTTCCTAATAAGATTGTAATGAAATTAAGTGAGTTAGTACCTGCATAGTGTTTAGAAAAGTACCGGGCACTTCATAAGTGCTATAAAAGTAGTACATAAAATTAATTTGTTTTGTTGGTCAAAAAGTAGGTTTCCAGCTGTTGAATTTCAGATGAAGAAAGTTATTTTTCCTGCAGGAGCTTACGCATTCATGTGTTGTCACCCTCATGACCCATGATGATGCACAAAGCCAGAGCCAATTGGATTACCCATGCAGGTGTGTGTGTGTGTGTGTGTACCACAGTTTCTGGTAATGATGTGTAATACAAACCATGTTTAGTAGGTCCCAGCAGAGCTGATGAACTTAATAGACATTTTTGCTGTAGGAGAAATTCCTGTTCTGAAGAGAACAGATGACCTGAGGAGCTTGGATTTGGCTTGGGAGTGAAGGGTGACATTAAAAGAGGGATCTGGTGCTGTCAACTAATTCCAAGTTAACCAACTGGAACTTCAGTTAAGAGTTTCCATGCTATTGCCAGCAGAGTCCCTGGGTGAAGTTCTGGGCCAGAATATTTTGTGGTCAGCAGTCTGAAGTATCGCTTCAGGATTCCACATAGTATGCTGAGGGCTGTGTGTGGAATGTTATTAATTCTTGCCTGCAGTAAAAACCCCAGTATGACAAAAGTAAGATGGGAAATAAACGGCGGTCCCAGATTCACTGCAGTGATAGAATCCTGCAGGGCGGGTGTTGTGAAGACTTCCCACCCTGGCAGTGAAAGAGGTTTCCTGATTGAACCCTAAGTGTGCTTTCTGGGAGGAGCTCACCCGTCTGCTGTCCGTTGTTCTCCCAGAGCTCTGCCTTCTGGGGGTTAGTTCCTGGTCCTCTGTGACGTATCTGAAGTGGAGATGAGGGGCTATAACCTTTGTGAGAATGCCAGCTTTCACAGCCTGTTGTCCACTTGTAAAAGCTTGGGGCCATAAAGGTTGTTTTAAGACTCAAACTTATCAAAGGCTTTTGCAGGCCAGATGTTTTGTTTTTTTGGGAATACAGTTTTTAAAAAAATTTGTTAAGGCTTAACTCTCTGCTTCTAGTTAATTTCATGTACAAATAACTGCACCCAGAGCTTTTTCCTAGACATGGATCTGAACTATTTTATGTCTTTGTTTCCTTGCCACCGTTACTCTCCGCCCACCCCTCTTCACTCTCTCTCTCTCCCAACTTACTGTGGTGACTTTGAGGCTACTTGAGGCCATAGGCTTGGGTAGGGAGTTACGCAGTTTAAGTGTAAAGTGTGATGAGTTTTGACAAATATTTACACTCACGTATACCACAACCAAGATAAAGAACACTTCCATGACCCACAAAGGTTCCCATGTGTTCCTTTTCCAGTCGGTCTCCCCCTGGTCCCCCACTCCTGGCTCCAGGAAACCACTGATGTGCTTTTTGTCACTATACATTAGATTTGTCTTCAGAGTTTCATATAAAATAGAATCATACAGTAACTACTCTTGGTGCCTGGCTTCTTTTGCTCAGTGTAATGTTTCTGAGATCCATCCATGTTGCTGCGTGTTTTAGTTCATTCTTTTCAGTTGCTGAATGGTATTTCACTGTGGCAGTGCCACGTTTTGTCGAGTCATTTACACATCGACGGAACTTTAGTTTTCGCCACTTTTGGGTGATTACAGATAAAGTTGCCATAAATTTTTATGTTCAAGTTTTCTATGTTCATATATTTTCATTTCACTTGGGAAAATAAGAGTGGAGTTGCCGGGTAAGTGTTATGTTTAATGTTTTTAGGAAACCACTAAGCTCTTCTCCAAAGTGGTTGTATGGATTTTATTCCCAGCAGCAATATATGAGTGTTTCAGTTGCTCCACATGCTCACCAACAATTGGTGTTGGTATTTTTACTTTAATTGTAGTCACTGTAATGTCTGTGTAGTGGTATTGATTTGCGATTCACTGGTGACTCTTGATTCTGAGCATCAGTCATTTCTTGTCCTAATAGGCCAATTGTAAATTTTCTCTTGTGATATGTCTGTTCAGTTCTTCTGCCTATTTTAATTTGTCTTCATAGTGTTAAGTTATGAATTAAAAAAATTTCTGATGCAAATATTTTATCATGAAATGCAAATATTTTCTCTCAGTCTATAGTTTGCTTTTAAAATATTCTTTCTATATCTTTGAAAGAACAAGTTTTAATATTGGTGTGCAGTTTATTAACTTTTAAAATATGATTCACATTTCTTCAATCCCAAGAAATCTTGGCCTGGTCTAAATTTGCAAAGATTTTTGTCCCATGTTTTCATCTAGAAGTTTTGTAGTTTTAGCTTTAAATTTAGATCAGTGATCCTTTTTTTGTATATCATGTAAAAAAGGGGTCAAAGTTAATTATTTTTGATGTGGGTATACAATTATTTCTGTACTATTTATGTAGAACAGGCTCACCTTTCTCCATTGAATTGCACTGGAATCTTTGTCCAAAACCAATAGCATGTGTGTGTGATGTATAATACAGAACACTATTCCGTCCCATTGATCGGTATGTCTATCTCCATGTCAGTACCACACTGTCTTAATTACTGTAGCTTTATATAAGCTTTGAAATCTGATAATGCAAGTGTTATTCATTGCTTTTGTTATAATAGTCACTGTCTTTTCATTTGAAATTTTTAATCAGCTTGTCAGTTTCTCCAAAAAAAAACTTAACTGGGATTTTGTTTGGAATTGCATTAAATCTATACCTTGTGCTGTCTAATATACTGGTCATTAGCCACATGAGGCTATTAAAATTAAAGTTAAAATTAATTAAAACAAAACAAAATAAAATAAATTAATTCCTGAGTCACACTTCATTTCCAGAGTTCAATAATAACAAGTTGCCAATGGCTTCTGTATTGGAAAGCTCACATATAGAGAACATTTCCATGATTGCAGTAAGTTATATTCAACACTGCTATTATAGACCAATTTGGAGAGAATTGACTTAACAGTATTGTATGCCTCAGTCAATGACCATGGTATTTTTTTTTTCATATATTTAGGTCTTCTCTGCAGCATATTATAGTTTTCAGCATATGTGTCTTACATATATTTTATTAAATTTATCCTTATGCATTTTATGATTTGGGATGCTATTGTAAATAGTATTTACATTTTTTTTTGTTTTCCAGTTTTTTTATTGCCAGTATATAGATGTGTACAATTTATTTTTGTATTTTGACCTTATATTCTGTGATCTCAATCCACTTAATAGTTCTGGCAGCCTTTTGTAGATTGTTTATAATATTCTACATATACAGTTCTGTGATTAATGACAGTTTTTTCTTTATAACTTTATGCATTTGAATTATTATTCTTGCTTTATTTCACTGGCTAGGACCTCCAGTACAATGTTGAGTTGAAGAGTGAGAGTGGATAATTTTATTGACCTTTTCAAAGAATCAACATTTGGCTTAATTGATTATATCTATTATTTATCTGTATGCTATTTCATTTATTTCTACTCTACTCTTTATTATTTCCTTACCTCTATTTACTTTGGATTTAATTTACTACTCCCTCTTTAGCTTCTTAAGGTCGCAGCTTAGATCATCGGTTTTAAAGCTTTCTTATTTAGTAATAGTAGTATTTTAGAGCTATAAATTCTCTATAAATTCTTAATTAGCTGTGTACTATAAATTTTGATAAGTTGTGCTTTTATTTTATTCAGTTTAAAACATTCAGAAATTTCCCTGTGATTTCCTTTTTGACTATGGTACTTTAGAAATATGTTGTTTACTTTCCTAATATTTTGAAATTTTCCAGGTAACTTCCTGATACTCATTTTGCTATGATTTTATTCCTTTCAGATTTATTGAGATTTGTTTGTTGGTACCACATATGGTCAATTTTGATGAATGACCAGTGTGCACTTGGAAAGTATTTTAATGTTGTTAACTTGTTCTATAGACATCTTCACATATTCTTATTTGCTTATTACAGGCATACCTCGAGACATTTCAGGTTCAGTTCCAGAGCACTGCAATAAAACAAATACCCCAATAAAGCAAGTCACACAGTTTTGTTTTTTTTTTTGTTTCCCAGTGCATGGAAAAAGTTTCCCAGTGCATGGAAAAAGTTTCCCCAGTGCATGGAAAACAAAAAAAGTTATGTTTACACCATGCTATAGTCTATTAAGTATACAATAGAATTATGTCTAAAAAATGTATATACCTTAATTAAAAAATGCTTTATTGCCAAAAATGTTAACCATCCTCTGACAATGTGGAGTTGTCAGAAACCTTCAATTTATAGAAAAGTGCAATATCTATGCAGTACAGTAAAGCAAAGTGCAGTAAAATGAGATATACCTGTATCTTCACATTTTCTTTTGCATCTTTAAACATTTTTTGCCTATTTTGATAGTTGCTTTAGCATCATCTGTGATTTCTATTGTTTCTAAGTGAGATATTATTGGCTGATTTTTTTTTTACTGCCCAATGGGGGTCACATTTTCCTTCTTTGTGTATCTAGCGATTTTTGTTTGAACGCTGATAGTTTGAGCTTTACTTTGTTAAGTACTGAATTTTACTGTATTATTTTAAAATGTGCTGGACTTTGTTTTAGCAGGTAGTTACGTTACTTATAGATCAGTTAGATTTTTAAATATATATTTTATTGAAGTGTAGTCAGTTATGGAGAACAGTATAGAGATTCTTCAAAAGACTAAAAATAGACTTACCATATGATGTTAGCAATCCCACTCCTGAGCATATATCCAGAGGGAACCTTAATTCAGAAAGATACATGCACCTCATGTCCACAGCAGCACTATATACAATAGCCAAGACATGGAAACAACCTAAATGTCCATCAACAGATGACTGGATAAAGAAGTTGTGGTATATTTATACAATGGAATACTACTCAGCCACCAAAGTAATAAAATAATGCCATTTGCAACATGGATGGACCTGGAGACTGTCAGTTAGATTTTCTGAAGCTCAATTTTAAGGTGCTTTTTTTTTTTTAAAGGGAGGATCTGCAGTAACCTTTACTGACGTTTGACCCTTGTAGTGTCTTTAATTCAACAGGTCTCTCCACTCTAGCTGGTGGGAACTTAATGATTCCCAGCCCCGTAAGCTCTGGGAAGCTTCTTTGGTTTAGATCTACCTGGAAGTTGCTTTTTGCCTAGCCATGTGGAGCTTTACCTTAGGCATACATGCTTTCAAAGACTCAAGGGGACTGCCTTGCACATTTGTAGAGCTCTGTGTATTCATAGCTCCCTATTGTCTAGGTACAATATCCTGTAAATTCTAGCTGTCTTGGCCTGCTTGAAATCCAATCTGTGTCTCCTCAACTTGGCAGGACTACTGGGACCTCTTTGGAGTTTTCTTCCTTGCATGGTAGTCCAGAAATTACCTCCACATAGAAATGGAATTATTGTATGACTGACTTTGTTTTTCTTAAGTATCATAGTCCTGTACAACCTGTTGTTTTATGTCTGAAAACAATTGTTTTGCATATTTTATCAGTTTTCTAGTTTACAGCAGAAAGGTACGTCTGAACCCTTACTCTTTTAAGCTAGAAACAGAAATTACTGAGCTCCTTCGCTGAACTGAAAATTCCTAGTGGATCTTTGTTGCTCAGAGCCTTTTCAGTCTTCTCTTCTCCAGTTTGAGTTACAAGAACAGTTCACTTTTTCAATCATTAAGAGACCCAAATCTCTAGCTTCTCTTTGGTTCTTTTTATTTTGGCTTGCAAAATGATAAATTTCTTTTGTGAACTCATCTCTTAAATACCTTGTTTAAAGAAGCAAGGAACAACCAAGACAAATGAACCTTCTGGCCCTTTTCTCCTTTCAGTAGGCACTTAGTCTGCCTTATAAGTTATCACATGAGGCAGGTTTACAAAGCACACAGCTATTGGCGGAACATGAATCTTCATTTTTCCAAGTTGCAATACTTGTTTCCTTGCTACCTAATCTTGCTAAGCCAGGTTTTCATTACAGCAGGTCTCTTCAAAGTACCACTGTTTGTACTGGTATACAGTAATAAATAGACTGAAACATGTAATGGTACAAGCAGTAGAAATATCTATCTGGAGTGAATTTTCAGGGTAGTGTGTGTTTCTTGTCTGTGACATTCAGATGCCCAGATACTCCCACTTTTCACTCATAGAGACTTACGGACTTACTATGGTTAGATCCATCAAGTGGAAGGTGGAAGAGCTGGCAGGAACACGTGTGGGAAGTTATGTAGACCAAGCCTAGAACATAGCACGTTACCCACATTCCACTGGCTAGAACTCAGTTACAGGCAGGTTATAAGGGGGATTGTAACTCAGTTGTAAGGGATATTTGAATATATGGTTAAACTGTGTGCCAAGGAAGAAGAAGAAAATGGATTTAGTTTGGGGGGTGGAAAGCAGGGAGATTTAAGTATACGGCAGTCCCCACCTTATACATGGAGGATGCGATCCAAGAACCACAGTAGGTGCCTGAAACTGGAAAGTACTGAACTCTAGATATAACTATGTTTTTTTCTCTATACATACATATTCGTGGTGAGGTGTGACAGCAAAACTAGCATGAGTTTCTTTTTTTCTTCATAATTTCACGAATAGAAGATTTATTCTTACCATTGGTTTTAGTAACCTTAGCATATGATTTTTTTTTTCTTTCCTTAGTAAGCAGAGAACTTTCACCTTTTCACTTAAAGGAAGTGCTCTACAGCTTCCCTATGGCATATCCAAGTTTCCGGCATCACTACTCCTGCGCTTTGTGGACCCTTACTAAGTAAAATGAGGATTACTTGAACACAAGCATTAAGATACTGTGACAGTCAATCTGATAACCAAGAGGGCCACTCTGTAACTAATGGGAGAGATGTGCTGGGCAAAGGGATGACTCACGTCCAGGGTGATGGGGTGGGACAGTGGGAGATTTCATCATGTTACTTAGAATGGTGCTCAGTTTAAAACTTATAAATTGTTTATTTCTGGAATATTGCATTTAATATTTTTGGACCTCAGTTGACCTCGGGTAACTGAAACCATGGAAAGTGATACCGCAGATAAGATGGGGGTGGGCTACTGTATGTAGATTCTTTTTCTTTTGTTTCTTCATGTCTTAGTCTATTTTAGAGGATAGATTCTCAGTGAAGGAACCACTCTGTACCTAAATTTTCTTATCTTTGGAGTTATTCTTTTCCTTTCCCTCCCTTATCTCCTTTCTCCCTTTGCCCTGTCTTTCTCCTCTCCCTTCTTTCCACAGGTTTTAAATCTTTCAAGTACTTTGCCAGATTCTGGGCATATATTGGTGAGCAAGATAGAGTCTTTGCTGCCATAGCAACAGTAATTTTTATGTTTTCCGTTATTTACTTAATATTTTCCTAGTATGACATGCGATATTACCTGATGACTTTGAAAATGAAAGCTGTGTTATTCAGAATTGTTGGAAGTAAAAAGAAAATGATGTTAATGGAAAACTTATAGGAAAAAACGATGAAACTATTTCCATTCATCACTGATTGCTTTCAGAAATAAAATATTCCATAATCTTTGCCAAACAGAAAGAGCAACATTTACTTCAAACCATCTCCCCTGTCCCAAATCCCACCAAAACCCAAAACAACAACAACAAAAATACGTTAACTGAAGAGCATCTAATTTTCTCAGTCTGCTTTTAATTTTGCTGTGTACATGTTTACACTAACTCTTCATTGATTTTGTTTTCATTTCTGTTGTTTCAGTGTACACAGTGTTCCAGATTACTTTTCTGGCAACTGCTAATGTGGTTTGTGGCTTGGTTTTGTCTCATTTCTTAATTAGATGAAACAACATACTACTTATAATTTAGTTGCATATATAAACTGAAGAAATGGCAATATTCTGATAGGAAAGTCGCTGTGTTGACAACAAACCTAGGTAACATGGTAGAATGGCATCATTTTTTTTTTGGAATTCTTACTTCAATTCTTGTCTAAACCTAAGAAAAATAAATACGCTTTTCACTCATTTATTCATTTAATAAACATTTATTGAGTTCCCACTCTATGTTTGGCATCTATATGAATTGCTTGGAATATGTAGATTATATCTAGTCCTTATTCTTGAAGAGATCGTGACTTAGTGGGTGAGACAGGCAAATAAGCAGATTCCTAGTATCATATAAGAACTATGATTTCAGTGTACACAGAGAACTGTGAAGGCACAGAGAAGGGGTTCCAAACTTACGCTTGTGGGAGCCTGGTTAAGGACCTGCAGGAGAGGTCTGTTAGGTATTTTGAAGATTGAGTAGGAGTTGACCAAGAAAGGAAGAGAAGGGAAGGATATTTGGAGCTGAGGGGGATAGTGTTATGAAGGTGAAGAGGCAAGAATGTGTGATCACATGGAGAACTGCAACTCATTGGATATGAGTGGAGTTTAGGGTTGGAGTAGAGTGGGCGTAGTGGTGAGAAACAAAATTGGTGAGCTCTCAACTTTCATTTATTGAGTGATTTTTATATACCAAGTACTTACCATGTGTTATGTTATTTAATTGTCTTTAATAGAGTTTATTTTGTAAAGAAATTTGTATAGGTTTGTAGAAAAACTTGAATAGAAGGTATAGCAAGTTCTCATGCATTTCTTGTCCCCACACACGCACAGTCCTCCCCAACTATTAATATCCCCCACCAGATTGGTACATTTGTTACAACTGATGAACCTACATTGACACATCATTATCACTCAAAGTCCATAGTTGATGTTAGGGTTCACTCCTGGTGAATTATGTCATATTTTGTTTGCTAAGTGAATATTTATGATTCTGAAATATTATTCACAACTGAGCCATGTGTTAAAATATGATTGAATTCCCTTTCTTGCATGATCCTGCTGTCTTTGAGGTTGGTAGTTGCCTCTCTTTTTGTTTGTTTGCATAGTCGTCTATATATCTATCACCAGTGCCTTCCCAACCTCCCTTAGAAAAGTCTGAACCTCTTAATACCTTTAAAAACATTAAGCTTTAGATATTCTTTCACTTTCTTTTTTTTTTTTTTCTTGGTGGGTGAAGACATCTCTTCAATAGTATGTGTCCTCTTAGTCTAATAGGTATTGATGCTCTCCTGGCCTTATACTGGGATCTATACCATCCTGAAAATTCCCCTCTTCTTCTGGTTATATTGGATTTCCTGCTTCCTGGATTTCCTGTCTACTTTATTAGTTTGTTCCCATGTTTGGTAGACACATCCTTTAGCAGTTTCAAAAAAAAAAAAAAAAAAAAAAAAGGAGAAAGGGAATTAAAATATTTTGAAATTTTGCAAGTCTGAAAATATTTTTTTCTACTTTCACATATATTGATAGTTTAGATTTCTAGGCTAGAAATTTTTCTTCTCTCAGATTTTTGAAAATATTTCTTTACTGATTTTTAGTTTTCCAGTTTACTACTGGGAAGACTGATGCTGTAATGATTCCCAAAGCTTTTTTAAATGACTTTTTTAAACTTCTCTGGGAGCTTTTTAGGATGTTTTATTTGTTCCCAATGTTATGAAATTTTACGCTGCCATATTGTATGTGTGCATGTGTGTGTGTGTGTGTGTGTGTGTGTGTGTTTCATATTATATTGGGCACTGGATGGATTTATTCAACCCCTTAGTTCATTTTTCACTTTCCTCATCTGTGTAATTGAGAAATAATATACCTATTTCCTTTTATGACATTCTATTTTTGTTCCATAAATGCAATGACCTTTTTTCTCTGAAGATATTAATAAAAAATAATTTTTTTTCCTGTGTTTTGCATTATCCTTGTTTTCTGCAAGTTCTGTTTTATAATGTTTATTTGTTTTGGTCTCATTAGAGAATCTTCTTGGCTGTCCATTCATATCTAAAGGTGAAGTATTATTAGGTGATTGGATGCTCTGTGCAGGTGTGCTTGATTTATTGAGTGATAGACTTCACCGTAGGATGAGTTACTGGGCTGTTTTAATTGGTGTTCTTCTCAATATCAATATATATGTTTTTCTCCTGGAATAGTTAATTTCTCCAAACCATTGTTCCAATCACTTGGCGGGTTAAAATCTGCTGGCCATCTCTTGAAGTCAAATTAGGGAACTGAACTGGGCAGGGGTGGGGGTCCTGTATTCACTATGTAGAATTTTATTTAATCGCCCTCTTTTAATGCCTGATTCCCTCAAACTGAGCCAGCTATCCATGAGTTCCGAGCATGTTCTAGTACAATCTTTCTGGAGAGTAAACCTGCACTGTTCTGCTAGGATGGACCAGGGCAGCTCCTAACTTTGTTATCCATGGAAATCTGACTGCTTCCATCCAGTGCTTCTATTTTCAGCTTCAACTGCTACCACCTCTGTTCATTGTTTTCAGAGCTGTTTGTCCCTTGAGTCTTGAATCTTATTGAAATGCTGTGATGTGCATTACTCAGCTTCTGGGCTTCTCCTCTTGTTGGCTTTCTTAGATGCAGTTTTCCTCTTTCTCTGGTCTGTTAAGTTAGTTAGCAGTCATTCTGCTGGGTTTCTAGTTTCAAACATTTTCTGCATTCCTATCCCATTTTTTCAACCTTCTTTGTTTAAGCCTTTTAAATTTTAAAAACTTTTTTACTGTGAGAAGCAGTATATTGGTTAAAAACGTTGGACTCTGGGACCAGCCTGCCCAGATCTACCTCTTGTATGACCTTGGAAAAGTTATTTAATCTCTCTCTGCCTTATTTTCCTAATCTTAAAAAAATAGTAGTTAGAGTACTATTCAGGATTAAATCATTTAAGACATGTAAAGCACTCAAAACCATAGCTGGCTTAATAGTCATTATTTTAGAGTGGTTTCTGGTAATAGATAAAGGCTTGTGTTCAATTAACCATGTTTAATTGAAAATCCAAAGAAATTCACTTAAAAAGATGAATCACTTGGCAAATATTGTTCATTTTTATCTAACGATGGAAGCAAAGTATAAATATAGTATCTGATATGCTACATAAAATACTTAGGTTTTTACATTATTTTATTACTGAAAAGAACCTTGGAGATCATGATTTCCAACTCTTTATTTTACAGATGAGAAAAACTGAGACCCAGAGAGTTAAGTGACTTGCCTTGAGACTAGAATCCAAGCCTCAGAATTCCTGGTTCAGTCTTCTTTCCATTAAATCATATTTCCTTTTCTAAGGAACAGTGAATGCTGTGAGACTTGCAGATTTATTTTTGGTGATGATGCTATTCTGTACCTTATTTTCTTTTTTCTATTTTTTTTTTAACCCCAAGTGCTCAGAACTGGAGTAATAATAAGCTTTGGTTTATAACACACCCTCATCATCGGTCCATGTGTAGTCTATTTGTTTGTTTTAATAATGTAATACATAAAAATTAAAACATCCATGTTGTGTGCAATCCCTGAGAGGGAGATTTAAATGTATAATTTCCATGTATTTATTTTGGTGAAATAAACAACAAGATCCTACTGTATAGCACAGGGAACTATATTCAGTATCCTGAAATAAACCATAATGGAAAGAAAGGAAAAAGAAATTAAATGAAAATCTAGAGCTTTGCCAAAAATATGTTCTCATACTTAACTATTAAAAAAAAAAAAAGCATTTTGGTGTTACAGCTATTTGTTGTTTCTTTCCTGAGTCAAAGGTCACCTTATAGATGGGTGGTTTTCCAACTCTCTACCTTATCCCATTGAAATTCACCAGACTGGGGTAGTAGTGGATTAGAAAGGAAAACAAAGCAAGATGGAGAGGAACAGGAAAAGGACCAGGAATATGAGTGCTTTGCAATGAGCACTGAGACATACATGTCTCCAGAATTTGTTAGTCTTCTACAAATTGTATAATGTGAGGTTTGTTTGTGATGCAGGCCTAAGAACCATTGGAGTCATCACCAAGCTGGATCTTATGGATGAAGGAACGGATGCCAGGGATGTTCTAGAGAACAAGCTGCTACCGCTTCGCAGGGGTAATGTACTGTGTCCTACACAGGACTTCCTTTGATGTGGAGAGAAACAACTGGGAGACTAATGGGAGGCTGGGTTTGAGTGCCTCCACAGTGGTGAGGAGTGGATTTATAATTAGTTTTACACTTTATGGATTGTTGTTTCCAAATGGTGTATTAAAAATGATCCAAAGGGAGAACTATTCCTTAAAATAATAGGAATGAGAAAACAGAAAAAGGAAGGGATTTGAAGGGAAGGTCTAAATATTCATCATACAGGGCATAAATGAATATTGCTTTGTCTTAAGTCTGACTTACTTACTTGCCCGCTATATGACAAGAATACTAAGAGATACACTCTATTTAACTACACAGCTCTTTTAAGGGAAAAAGACATTATTTTGTTAAAATGCTAAAAAAAAATCAGCATTAGCCAGATCAGCAAGCCTTTGTTAAATACTAATATCTAAAATTGAGTTTTGTAATGAGATTCATTCTTCAGACTCTAAAATAATTTTGCTTTTCTTACTTAGCTTCTTTGAGAGCTTTAAAATGTCCCCAGAACAAGAAACCCAAAGTGTCCCAAGCTCCATAGGTGTGTGTTTTACTTTAGGTTACGTGGGAGTGGTAAACAGAAGCCAGAAGGACATAGAGGGGAAGAAGGATATAAAGGCTGCCATGTTGGCAGAAAGGAAGTTTTTCCTCTCACACCCAGCGTACAGACACATTGCTGATCGGATGGGGACCCCACACCTGCAGAAGGTCCTTAATCAGGTAAAAATATTTTTTTCAAGCAACAAGAACAATTATAAGATATGTAAATGATTATTTGAATTCATAGTTCTTATTTTTATACTCATTTTTTCTAAAATAAGACATTAGCTTAAATGATAGAAATTAAAAGGATGAATGTGACTACTTAGATCCACACTATTACTATTCTAAATAACCAGAATCCACCTTATTATTATTGAAAAAACAGTATGCAAGGCAGAAATACACATTTATTTAGGAACAATGAACAGGGGTATACATTTTAGCACACATTTACTCAACATGTAGTTATCATAAGAAATTAAACTTGTGTATCTGAGAAGCTGGTCTCTGGGGATCTGTTTTTGAAATAACAATTTGTAATGGTTAGATTAGATTTTCTGTTAAAATTTCTGTATGGTTTTGTGTAGGATTGATTTGTCCTTAATTTGCAACCTTAAAAATAAGTCCTCAGAAGCAATCATTGATCTTAACTCATCTAAGAAAGAAGCTTTACCAGATATGATCTCTTTCCCAATAGCAGACAGACCTGGGCTCTCTGCCTCCCCTCATTCTATGCACATACACATTTCTTCCAGAAAACTTCAGTATTATTCTTACATGGTCCCATATTTTTCTGCTCCTAATGGACTTAAATGTCATTGTCATTGCATGAGGGCCCCCAGCCTGACTCAAATGGTGAGCAGCTTTTCTCACGAAAAGTACACTTTAACTTGGATCTACAAACTTAGTCAAGCAGTTACGGAATAGTCTGGTTGTTTCCTCCTAGTAGAGGCTAACACAGTAGTAGACTGCTTGTCACATTATACCCGAACCAGTGAGGCAAAATAATCAAAGTTTTAAAAAATGAATATCTATTTCAAGTGACATAACACAGAGTAATGTAAAATTTGTACTTTTAAATTGAGGGTAAATGAGTATTTGGAAGCCAAGAAGCAATGATATGGTTGTGTCATTTAAAAAGTATGAACATATTTTGGAGAAGAAACACTAGTTTGTCATGCAAGAATCATGATATTCTATCACTATATTTATCACTGGTAAAACTCTTTTTAAGTTTAGTGCTTTCATGCCTGTATAGGCCTAAGAAAAATACAAATGAAGTGAAAAAAAAGCCTTAGGGAAAAATCACTAAAATGATTAGGAAGATAAAAGTAGAAATAAATTAGGTTGTGAATACTAGGAAAGTAGAAAGGATATGATTGGCCATTTGGTTACTACAGGTGACCCCTAAATTATGACATAACTGGATTCTGGCTGACTGAAAATTGAATAAATGTTTTACTGACTGTCTTTCATTCCCTGGATAATCACTTTCTCTTTATTGCTTCAAGGGTCTTCACACTGTGTTTGAAATTAGAGTAATTTTATTGCTGATTTAATGTGCACCAACACCTCTGACCCTGAGGCAGTGTTACTGTGGCAAAAGCTGGAAAAACATGACATTTTTGAGGAATTGAAAGCAATGTCCTTATGGCTGGAGGGCAGAGAATGAGCGAATGAGCCGTAAGAGAAAAGTTCGGAGATACAGGCTGTGGCTGGATCCTGTAGTGTTTGTAGGCCAAATTAAGGATTTTGGCTCTTATCCTAAGAGCAGTGGGGGGGGGGCAGTCATTTAAAGACTTTCAGTAGGGAAATAACACAGTCATATCTGTGGATTAAAAAAGATGATGGTGGTTGCAGATAGGAAGATCAAGAGTAGACATGAGAAAACCACATAGGAATCAAAATGAGAAATGATGGTTGCTTGGTCTAGATTAGCACCAGTGGAGATGAAGAAAAGCAAATTTCAGAAACGTTTAGGAACATTAAGAACTTGGTGGTAGATTAGCTTCAGTGGATGATGGGGAGATGAAGTCAAGAATAACTCCCAGTT
Organism: Camelus ferus; assembly: GCF_009834535.1. Lineage (NCBI taxonomy): Eukaryota > Metazoa > Chordata > Mammalia > Artiodactyla > Camelidae > Camelus > Camelus ferus. Next base: position 10,432,568 of record NC_045716.1, on the reverse strand, counting down.
TCCCAGATTGTTACGAAGTCAGAAAGAAGGAGAACCCAGAAGGGAATACGAGGTACTTAATTTCAGACATGCAGAGGGTGAAGTGTTATTGATGCTTCTAAGAGGAGAAGTCAGGCAGGTGGTCTAGTACATACGCCCGCAGCAAAGGTAACAGGTCAGTAGATAGCCACAGGTGTTCGAATATTCATTGAAACCATGGATGGAATAAGACTATCTTATAAAAGAACATATAGTGAGCAAAGGAGAGATGTGGGACTCAGATTTGAGGAATATCAGTATTTACAGGCCTGGTGGAGGAGGACAGCTTGGCAAAGGAGATGGAGAAGGTTACATTCAGAAAGGTTAGGAGAAAAGTGAGAGCAGCAGGCGGTCATGAAAACCAAGGAAAGAAGTGTTTTATAAGGCCAAGAGTGGTCCACAGTTCTGCTTTGCTATTGAGATATTTGAGACACAACTGATGGAAACGAAGTATTTTGATTATTGATCACTCACAAGGCAGTCAGGTGGCTACTGGTTTCTTGTGGTTTCTGTTACTCATGTTTAGGGGTTTGTGTCTTGTGACATTTTTTTTTAGAAGGCAGTCTTCTCCATTCTTTGGTTTTCTGCTTCAGAGCCGTAATAACAACACATGCCAGGCAAATAACATAGTAAGTCATAACTGTGGGTGAGGGTGTAATATAGGTATGAACTATTGACAATGAAATAACTCTAGATTTATTGAATAAATATATTCAGATAACCTCAGATAAACATAAAAACAATCAAAAAGAGTTTCTTCAGTCAGTCTGGGTCTGTTTATTCCTCTTATTTTTAATTTATTCTTTTTCCTGCCTTTCTATGAAATTTATATTCTCTTTCTCTTGATTCCATGTTTATTCCTTAAGCAAGTCAAGAAGGTTATCTTTTTTTTTCCTTTTAATCCAGACTTTTTCTTAATTGCATTGTAATAGAAAGGGCATCAGGTAGACAGCTAACCATTCTGGGTTTATATCCCCTTTGTTCATAATTAATCGTGTGCTCTTATATAATCTCTTAGAGAATTTTTTATCAGTCCGAGCTTGATGTGTCCAGCGGATGATCTCGGTGGAAATGCCAAGCAGATGGTTAGATAGAGATACCAACAGCAGAGAGAGCTTTCCCTTGCTAGGCATGGGGCTTTTTATGTGCCACCTGTTGAAGGCGTAAGCCAGTGACTAACCACAGTTGGCCTGGGGGCCTAAGGGTGAAGGCAGGAGGAGACTCTTGCCTGAGCTACAGAATGGAGGGGACATTGACAGCTGACAAGTACCTCTGAGTGCCACCATTTGGTCCTGAGAACTCAGGCAGCACCTGTAATTCTCCACTTGCTTCATTTGTGCCATGTGCTAATTCCTTTGACAAGGCAGCTGATGGGATAAATCAATCCAGCTAAGGTGTTATTGGCAGCTTCATTACTAAGATTAGCTGCCTTTTAACAGGATATCCCAGACATAAAGAAATAGCCGAAGCGAGTGATTCTAACTGAAGGAATTTTGAGCTTCGCCATAGGGCAGTAGAGGAGAGGGTTGGGGCTTCTTTTGACTATCTGCCTACATAGTCAGTCTCAGATGGGTGTATGACTTTTAAGGTTTTGAATGATTAGGAAAACCGTGAAGGCCAATTTTTGTCTCCTGAGGTTATCTCCAGTCTGTTATATGCATGTATGATTTTTTTTTTTATAGCAACTTACCAACCACATTCGAGATACCCTGCCCAACTTCAGGAACAAACTTCAGGGACAGTTGCTGTCCATAGAACACGAAGTAGAAGCCTACAAAAACTTCAAGCCAGAAGACCCCACCAGGAAGACCAAAGCATTGCTGCAGTGAGTCACCTTTCCCTCCCCTTGCTCGGCATTTTTGACTAATTTGCTTTTTCCTTAGTCTGTTTGTTGTGGTGTTTTCTAGGTTACATAGAAGCAGCAAGTAAAGTGTATGAGGCTTTGTATATGTTATACAGTGAGCCTTGAATCATTGTTTTCTTAGAATAATTGTTGATCTTAACTCCGTTTTTACAGACTTAACCAATTGCCCATCCCGATGCCCAATTTCATTGTGTTTTTATGATTAGATCCAGAAAATGAGCAAAACCAATAGTGATAACTCAGCAGGGCTTTTTGCCCTTTGTCTTTAGATGTGGGCTGAGCTCCTGTTGGAAATGTCATCTGTGTTGTACAGCTGTTTCTACTGGTGTCCCTTGTACTTATTATCTTTTTGTTTCATTCATTTCATGTCTTCTGCCTGTGAGAAGTTTTCAGGGCAGTGAGAACCAAGGATTTAATTTTAAAAGTACTGGCAATCAGAGCACATTTAAATTTCCTTTTCCTTTTTGGTAATGATTTTAATGTAGCCATTTGAGAACACAAATACGAAAACTGCCAAGTATCTTTTTACTCCTTCATGATCTTCTCTTCTATCCTTGGGTGACTAGATTTATCCCTGAGGGGTCTTGGGTTGGGATAGCAGAGTTGTTGGAGAATTGCCAGCCCCCTGTCTGTGTCTTTTACCCTCATTTCTTCCTTCAGCCCCTCAGCTTCATCTCTCCTTTTATCCCTGTGCTGCAACTTGCCTCAGGTCCCTCTCCACCAGAAGACCCCTGCTGACCAGCTTACATTCCAGGACATCTAAAGTCCATCCCTAAATATGCTGCTTGCCACTTCTTCTGGCCCCTTTGTCCCTCTGCAGTCTTGTAATCAAAATCCCCTTAATCTGGCATTTGAAATGCACAACATAATTCTTTTTCTTTATGGGGAGATTTCTAAATGTTCACGTTATTTAAATAACATATTAAGTGCATCATCTTATATTCCTCCATTTTTAAAAAGTATAAGATCATATGGAGGAAAGAAAAAAAATTGGATTCAACTCTTTCCTAATTTATCTTTTCTCTTTATTCTTGGCTTTGGTGAGGCTCCGATAAAAACTCTCCAAGTTACAGAGAAAGGAAGCTATTTCTGTTTAGGTCCTCAATCATCATCTCACCCTCGAACTGAAACTATTCTCTTTGCAAAGACTGGGTCTTGCCTCTTTGACTTATTGGACTCAGATTTCACAAGTTTCCACAGCTAGATTCTTCCCTTGTACGGGGCCAATGCAGTTCCTTCTTTCCTTCTTTCCTTTCTTCCTTTTTTCCTTCCTTCCTCCTTGCCTTGCTCTCATCTCTGTGTATTCTACTGATATCTGGCTCTGTGCTGTCTACTGAGGATTCAACAGTGAATAAGATTTTTACCCTGAAGAAGAGGCTATAGTAGAGCAGGGGAAACAGACATATTAGCAACTAACTGTGTTAAAATCTGATAAATGCTACATTTCTGGTAAGTATAAAATGTTAAGGAAGCCCAGGTGAAAAGCAGTTACATGCGAGGAAGGGTGTGAGTTCACAGAGAAGAAGATACTTGAATGAGACCCTGAAGTATGGGAGGAGTGTGTCAGGTGGAAGGAGGAAGTCAAGTGAATTGTGTGAACTTTCATGTGGGTCAGGAGGCTAGGGTGTAGGATACGGGGGAAGGGCTGGCTGGAGGTCAGTTTCCCAATGTTTCATACCTTTCTAGGTGTTGAAAAACTAGGTTAACACTAGCATATGCATGAACATAGCTACATCTGATTATATTCTAGATTTCCTAGCTTTGATAATTGCAGTTACTTTTTTTTTTTAACATTTTTTTATTGATTTATAATCATTTTACAATGTTGTGTCAAATTCCAGTGTAGAGCACAATTTTTCAGTTATACATGAACATATATATATTCATTGTCACATTTTTTTCTCTGTGAGCGTGGTTACTTTTAATTCATCCGTGATTTTGATGAAAGAGAGTAAAAGATACAAGTTTTCGATGGTTTGAATTTTTTCCTGCTAGATTTTGAATTTGAAAGTAGTTCCAATATGTCAAAATTAGAGTTTCTAAACCTAGTAATCACAAATACAGGTAGTCATTTTCTCCTTGTAATGTATTTCTTTGTTTTTTTACCAACTGCCTCGAGGTAATTCATTCCTTCATTGATCTTACCTCTCATATACTGAACAGGGGGAAATAAATAAAATCATGGTCTTTGCCCTTAGGAGAGAGATTAACAGATGAATAGTGGCAATGTATTCTTCTAAGTGCAATGATGAAAATAAGTTGAGGAAGTCAAGGAGGGGCCCTTCGTGTGGGTGGCAGTGAGTGGTGATTGGGGCGTAGGGCCATGGATCATGGAATGTTTCCTGGAAAAACTAATGCTTGAACTGAGTCTTGCAAGACAGATAAAAATTAGCCAGCCAGAGAAGCACAAGGCAGAGCAGAAAGGAAAACAGGTGTAAAAGCACAGAGACTTGGGACATGTGGGGAACTGCAAATGGCTTCTTTGTGGTTGGCTTAGAAGGTGAGTGTGGATGAGTAGTAAGAGATGGGGCATCCCCGGTCCGGTCGCAAAGAGTTGTAGGTGATGGGGAAGGAGTTTTAATTTTACTATCAAATTCCGGGGAGTCATTGAAAAACAAGGCTAGAGCTAGTTGTAGAGGGGCAGGGGGTGAGGGTCACAAATTTGCATGGTTCTGACAGAGTGAGTTGGTCTGTGATGTTAGGGCTAGGGAGAGAGTAGCTTCTGAAGTATGAGGGGCCTCAGCTGGAGCAGTTGGAGCACTAGGAGATTGTGATGTCACAGGAGTCATGGCTCCATGACTATTATATAGTTTTATGCTTAATTTTAATTCTTAATTTTACAAAATACCATTTTATGGTTGCAGCTAAATGGACAGAATGCATTTAATAATTAATGCATTTAAAAGATATTTTTAAAATTAAAAATGTCTACAATAAATCTTAATAACGTGTGTTTCATATGGTTACAGTTTAAGGGTGGAATAGAGTGCAGTGTTAATTCTGCCAGTAGGTGCCACTAAGAACACCAGGAAAAGAATTCTAGGGGATGACCATAGCAGATTAAAATGAAAATGCAACGCCTTGTAACTTTAACTTGAATTTATTTCTCTTTCACAATTATAGGATGGTTCAGCAATTTGCTGTGGATTTTGAGAAGAGAATCGAAGGGTCAGGGGATCAAGTAGATACCCTGGAGCTCTCAGGGGGTGCTAAAATTAACCGTATTTTCCATGAACGCTTTCCTTTTGAGATAGTAAAGGTTTGTACCAAATGTTACTTTTTTCTCTTTTGTTTCATTTCATTTCCATATTCTGTTCTACATACTTGTTCATAAAATGTTACGTGAGTGATATAGAACTAAGATTTTTCTTTAAACAAAAGCCTCCATGCTCAGGTAATGAAATATAGGGGAGAAACATTTTCTTACTGATGGTTCTGATTTTTTAATTGTTTAATAAGATCTAATGACATTTCAATAATTCATCAACTACTAATTGGTTCCTGTGATATTTATTTGTATATTTAATTTAAAAATATTTCTTGAGTACCTACTCTGTACCAGTGATCTCAGTACGAGGGATCAAGACACAGACACTGTCTGGTGGGAAAAGACAGAACACTAACAAGCAGAGTAAGAAAATATCAAGTGTTATTATATAATATGATATGAGAGAGAGGGGAGTTGGGTAAGCCACTTTGGATGGAAGGCTCAGGCAAGGTCTCTCTGAGTATGGGATCCTTTAAAGCGTGACCAGAGTGGCATGAAGAGGTCAGCTGTAAGGACCTGGAGGAAGCAGGGTGTTCAAGGCAAACAGCCAAGGACAGGGCCCTAAAGCAAGCACCTGGACCACAGGAGAGGCACAGCGAGGCTGGTGCAGAACTGATGAAGGGGAGAGGATATAAAACGAATTCGGTGGAAGGAATTGCCCAGTTTATGTAGGGCTTTCTAGGTTGCAGTGAGATGTTTACATTTAACAGTGGGAAGTCATTGGAGAGTTTTAAGAAAAGGTGTGACCTGATTTGGTTGGTGCTTTTAAAAGAAAACTATATGGGCTGGACTGAGGGAGCCAAGTAAGGTGGGTTTGAACAGTAGGGCCAGAGCAGTGTGGGGGACTCATTCTCTGTGGGGCCTGAATCTTAGACAATTTTGAAGGCCCCCTTAAAGAAGAAGAATACAAAATGGTAAACACACAATTAGGCACAGGGTCTTGTAAGGAGCTTATGCAAGGGAGAAGCCCTGAACTTAAACTTCTTTAGCTTCATGGTAAAAAAAATGCCTCAGGACAGAGGCTTGAGAAAAGTGGTTGGATTTGTGATTTTGGAGGTAGAATCAGCAGGGGTTGGATTGATATGGGAGATGCAAGGAAGAGAAGATTCAAGATGACTCCCAAGATTTTGGCTTGCACAGCTGAGCAAATGTTGGTGCCCATCAGACAAGGGGAACTGAGGAAAAGCTCAGTGTGGAGGTACAAATCAAAAGTTTTATTTCAGTCTGTTAAGTTTGAAATACCAGTAGGCAACTAGGTAGTTTTAGGGATGGGGCTATTTGCCTCACACACAGAGGCGGGTGTGTATGTCTTGTTGTGGGAGGCAGATGGGTAAATAGATAGTTTCATTAAAATGTGTGAAGGAAAGTGATAAACTTCAGCACAGGATGCTATGGAAACACAGCCCACAGCTGTGAGTCCCAGCCCAAGTGTGTGAGAGAGCCCGGCTTCCGAGCTGAGTTTAGAAGGATGAGCAGCTTGTTAAGCAGGAAGAGATAGGGTGGGATTGGGGAGAGATTGTTCCAGACGGAAAGGAAGGCATGGTAAAGGCTAAGCTGTGGTGCCTCAGGATGTGGGTAGGGAACCAAAGCAATTTGTTCTTCTATGGCATGAAGTGTAAGGGGGGAAAATGGACAGACAGTGAGGCTGGAGAGCTCAGAAGTCAGGGACTGAACCAAATGTTCTCTTGCTATGCCTTCTGGGTCTAAGCTCTTTGACACTTTGATCTTACTTCCAAATAAATTTAAGGTACCCAGAACATCTGGGAAACTTTTGTGCAGAAACAACCTATCCTGTGTTGGACTGGCAAAATATTATTAATTTCCTCTTATACAGAGGCTTTGAACTCAGGTCGTTAAAATGGCTGGGGAGAAAAGACAGCCATTGTTAATCTTAGCATAGCCGGACCCCTGTTGTACATCAGGTGACACCCTTATTTATGCATTCATCTGTGGATTCATTTACTACATTCAGCAAAAGAATGAAGAATTATATATTTCAAATGAATGGCCAGATTTATGTCCAGAAGGCATCCTTTTTGCATAGCGCTCCTTATCTATAATAGAGTTAAAATCCTCTGCACTGAAACTCCCAGAAATCCCTAATGTTCTGTGTTGCCTTGAACTTTTATATACACAGATGTTTTGACCATCTGGGTTTAGGTTAGGAAAGACACGAGTATTCATTTATTAATAATGAAGTCAAATTATTCTCATTCTTTAATATTCAACGATATTCTTAGCCAAAGGAATTAAGTGTCATAACTGTGGCTCATTTTGCATCTGCAGATGGAGTTCAATGAGAAAGAACTGCGAAGAGAAATAAGCTATGCAATCAAAAACATACATGGTATCAGGCAAGTGCTTCACATTTTCCACATGTTCAGTTTAAGCTACTAAAAAAATAATGTTTATAAATGACTAGTGAAGTAGCCTTTTCATCATCTGAGCAGAGTGGAATATAGAGGTGGGAGTAAGAAATGGGAAATCCTTGTTTGGGTTCAATGGTAAATCTCTTGTATTGTCATACTCAGTCTTTTTCAATTAAAAAAAAAGAAACAACAAAAACCCCTTTCTACACTCACAGCACTGTGCTCTGAATAATCGAGGGGTTTACTGATGAGCACAACCTTGCTCTCCAGGAATGTACATTTCAGAGACGGAGGCCAGACTTGCTCATAAGTAATTGTTACTTACAGAGAGACAGGACAAATTAATTTTGCCTGGGGTTGTAGAGCAAGATTGGGAAAGATTAATGAAAGTGGTTACTTTAGAGTTGAATCTTGCCTGTGCTGAGAACAAGAATGATTTCAACAAGCAAAGGTGTCTGCGTGTGTACACGTGCTTGTGTGTGTGTGTGGGGGGGGGGCAGGCGGCTGTGCAATGAGATAGGAGAGGATGAAGAGTGTTGAGGCTGCAGGAGAAAAGAAGGGGAGGGAGTAGCGTGCACAAAGGCATAGAGGTGGGGAAGAGCAGCGGGTACCCGTGGAGCAGAGAGCTGTGCATTGGGACTGGAGTTGGGAATGGAGACAAGAAAGTGGAGGGATGTGAGGCTGGGAGGAGAACTTGTGCCTGAACACACCCTTGTTTAAAGTGGGATTGTTCTTGTTTACTTTCTTTAAAGAATTGTGATAAGAAAATAAATGAATTTAAAACACACATTTCTTGGGTTCATGTGCAGAAGGCTAAACACAATGTAGCGCAGCATGTGTTAAATTGAGGTGTCCTGGATCTGAGGTAGGAAAACTTAGGTTGCCTACTTCATAGACAATCTTATGTGAGGGAGACATCCTGTCTATTGGCCGGTTGTATCTCAGCTTCTACTGCAGGGCCAGCCTGAGACTATTTTGGAGGGAACAGAGGCTGAGAGAGCAAAACTTGACACTGAGTGTACATGTGATGGGTCATTTTCCAAAGGAGTTATGACATTTAAATTATCCATTCTTTTAAACTTTACATAATCTGCTCTATAAGTCTCAAATACTATGGGTAAATACGTATTCACAAAGTGACAGAGAAAACATCTCAAACCACATCCAATGTTTTTTTCTTACCATCAGCAGGATTACTCAATTCCCCGTTAATTCTATTCCCTCTCCCTTAAAACCAGAATATTTTTGATAGAAAAACTATGTCTTGCTCTTTAGATGGGCAGAGCTAGTATTCAAACATGTCAATTCGATAAATGCAGTGGAACCAAATCACATTTCTTGGGAGGGGATTGGTCATAAAGTATTTTTACTTAGCCAAATATAGTACTTTTACCTGGCTTTTAAAACTCCTTGCCAGATAAATTTTTGGTGAATGTAACTGCAAAAGCCAAAAGTAATTCAGTATTGCGGATTTCTGATTTATGTGCACACCAGCAGAAGAGATTGGTTGGTACTTTCATTCTGGAGTTAATTTGCCTATAAGATGATAAGAAATGCACAGAGTCCTGAGTATAAGACGTATTCATACTATGATGATTTAGGCCTTTAAATACACTTAATTTGAAAAGCTTTTTTCCCAGTTGATTCTGTTAGATATTTGAATAATAGAAACCATCTTTACTTACTGAGGACCTGATGGTCCTTCTTTGTTCTGCTGACACTGAGTACTGATGACGTGCAAAGAATCCCTCCTTATGGGGCAAACAAAGATAAATGCATAATGACTGTCTGCCTGCACAGGAATGGAATTAAGTAAGAGCTCGGATCACTGCAGTGCAAAATAGGATGTTGGGGCTCAGAGAAGGAAGACCTTGCCAGCAGGACTGGAGAAGGCGAGCTGTAGGAAATGGTGGTTTTTGATCTGGTCTTTGAAGCACAGGTGGGATTTGGACAGGCTGAAATTGTAGGAAAGCTGAAATGAACATCATAGATGAAGGCAGAGACATAGACCATTAATATGAATATGTTTGTGGAAAGGCAAACGGTCAGGTGCATGAAATGGAGGAGGAAGATAACTACAAAGGAAGATTAAGGTCAGACGGGAAATTCTTTAATGTCAGACTAAACTGTGGATTTTATTCTGTATCCAATGCGGAGAAATTACAGTAGAATATGATTGCTACAGTATGATTAGAAATAGAGGTGAGCACAGGGTGGTAGGTAAATAACAAGGGGCATAGAATAGTGCCGTCATAAGGGAAGTGTTAAAGACATTTCTGAAAAGAGGGACCATAAAACTGAGTGTTGAACAAAGAGATGTTCATCACAGAAGGGGAGGTGAGAAGAGGCAGGGAGGAGAGTGAAGGATGGGGAGGGGCACTTGCCAGTGCTGCAGCCTCTGGGCACATTTCTGGGCACAGCGTACGGCAGGGTCAGGGCGCTCTTATTGTAGCTCTTCTCCACTGGCCTTTTGTTTAAGTGTGAACACACACACACACCTGCTTTCCTGAGCTCCATTATGACACCAAATTGAATTAATTCTAGCCCAATGAAAAGCTACTTGCCATTTGGGTTATCACTTGTTATTTTTGTAAATTCACAATTGAGGCATCCTAGGCCCAAGCTAGTTCCACTCAGCTGCCTTCTTTTTCCTCCAGGACCTCAAACTTGGAACCAGTGAGCTCACTGTAATACAACTCTCTTGGAAAGAATAGATTGTGTAGTCCAGGAACACTGCTATTTCAGGGTTCAAAAAGTGAGGCTCATTTCCTACTCCAAGAAGGACAAGAGAGGATTGCTTTTGGAATACTTGAGAAATATACATGAAATTTGGGGCGCCATTTCTACCATACCATTCCCTTTTTATTGCTTTGAAACAGTGAGCTGAGAAAAATGACAGTTAAATATTAGTTAAGGTCACATTATAGGCCTTAAACATTTTGGGAGCTGTTTTTAGGTCATGTTAATCATCTATAGAAGTGTATTAAAGATATAACAAATGATACTGTGGATAGAATAAATCATTGTGTAACTTTTAAACTAGGGTATTACATGCTTTCTTTAAGTAGCATGTTGATTAAAATATTTTTCAAAAGAGTATTCAGTAACCATTCGATTGAAAACATCTAATGTGCTGCTTTTTTCTTATATCCAGGACAGGGTTGTTTACTCCAGACATGGCATTCGAAGCAATAGTGAAAAAACAAATTGTAAAGCTGAAAGGGCCTTCCTTGAAGAGCGTAGATCTGGTAATACAAGAATTAATCAACACTGTCAAGAAATGTACCAAGAAAGTAAGTTTGAATTATATAACTTTCCAACCAGTCACTACGTGGTTTACCCATCTTCCCTGCCCTCTACATGCCTCTTCTTACTTGCCCCTCAACTTTGTTATAGAAGGTTGTGTTTGCTCAAGGGGAAGGACTCTGAGAAGTACTGAGTGGGAATTGCTTTTAGTGATAGAGGGGCATATTGACTGCCATCATTCCATTGCACCATCAGCCTGTTGCAAATAGGGTTGCTTAAACCAGAAAGCGTCTAGAGTATGTTTTAATCAGCTAATTTTCTCCTTGTTGTCTTAATCAGGTAAACATCACTGTAGAACAATTAGGTGAATGCCCTAAACCAATTTTTCCTGTGGTGCATGGATGGGAGTAGTTCTTACAAGAAGGGAATCATTGATATTGTATGCATCAAAAAGAAAATTCGTCTAAATTTTAAATCAATTCCTCTTGTACCTGGACATTCTGGGATGGGGCAGTGTGGTGTGTAGTTCAGAGCCCAGCCTCTGAGGTCTGGTTATCTGGATTCAAATCCTGGCTCTGCTACTTCCTTGTTGTGTGACCTTGAGCATCATACTTAATCCTTTTAGTCTTGTTAATTTTTCTGTGAAATGGGGATGGTAATAGTAATAGTAATAACAATCGTAGTAGTAGTAGTAGTAGTAGTAGTAGTAGTAGTAATAATAATAATAATAATAATAATAATAATAATAATAATAATAATAATAATACCACCACCCCATTGAGGATTAAACAAGATGATGCCTGAAACCCATGGGGCACTTAACACATTGATTAACCATAGTAAGTGCTCAGTAAATGGTGGCTAATCTATAAATGGCCATTTTCTTAGCACCCAGTATTTTTCACCTTGTAGTATTTATTGAATCTGTGAAGGTGACTGGTGGGGGAGAGACTTCCCAATCGGGAGGCTCTTCACTGAGGAACATGGAGGAATTGTGCTGGCTTCCATCCCTTCCTCAGGGGCACGAAAGGGGTACCCTGCATTGGAAAATGTAAGAAGGGAATTAGTGATGATGTGAGGGTAGGGTAGGCCTGTCCCTCTGACAGTTAAGATTGTTCCTTTGATCATCTTTTGCATAGAGACTTCCAGTTTTGTTAGTTGTGTTAGCCTTCTGTTTCTGTGTGGTTATTATGAGTTACTTTCCTAAAAAACCCAGTGAGAAGAGAGAGAGAGAATGAGAGACAGAAAATGTAAGTGAGTATGAACGTTGGTTCCCAGTTACCTGGCTGAAAACTCAGGGGAAGAAAAGGTGTAAGTGGTGGAGGAGGAAAGCAGGCTAAATTCCTAGATGTCAATGCTTTAAAAAAAAAAAAAAAAAGTTAAGTGAAACAGGCTTGGGGCCCGGAAGTGGCTCTGGAGCTTCAAAGACCTCTAGCCCTCGTACTATTCTTCCACCTTGTTCCTTAAAGTCCTGTTTTCTTGTCTCTAAAATGGGAAAAGCCATAGGCGTTAAGGGACTGAGGAGAGGGAAAAGAATGCACATGGGGAAAGAAAAAAAGCAGTCTTTATGCCAGCTCTTCATTTGGAAACTTGAAACCATTTAATAATACTTCACATCCCCACTGGCCTGGCCTGTCCCTCAAAATGCAGTCAGTCTTGTCACCTGTGAAGTATTGGCCCCCTCTTAACTGACGTGCAGAGTTAACTGATACTGCGTTCTCCGTTAATCACATGGATTGCCACCCTCAGCACGCAGGTGTCTCCCTCAGCCAAAAGCTGCTTGCTAGGCTGCAAACCAGTTAAGCTGTCTTCCCCCCCCCCCACCCCCCATTGGCCAGTTATGTTATGTTTGTCCTCAAATGTGATTAGCCTGTTGTACTTCTTATTTTAGTTTTGTAGTTTAAATCAAGAGTAAATAAATTGATCAACCGGGGAAAAGCCTTTGAATTTTGTTTCCATAAAAATTCAGCTTTGGAATGACTTGATAAAGGTTAGCTGCAAAAGCTTTGCGTTCACTAGGTGTAGGTAGGATGAGGCTGAAAGACAAGGGGGAGGTTATAAAACCTAGCTGGGCTCTACACTCAGATTAGTTCTGAAGTATCTTCAGGTTTCTCCTCTACTTTAAAGAAAGCAAAACTGGAAATCATAGATGTAGGATGTGGTTTCTGTAAGACAGAAGACGCATAACTCCAATCAGCAGATCCATATGCAGAGAACAGGCCCTGGCCTTACATCAAAAGATTGGCACATGTGTATACATTTATGTTTTAAGTTATATAAAGTGTTTATGGTATGTATGAATCATTTAAAAAAAATAATTTCCCGTTGTATCCAACTTACTGGAAAACCAACAGTCGGTCTCAATGGCATGGTGGTGAGACAGCTTGTTCCCGGACACTTCTTGGCTTTTATTCTTTGCTCTCCACCCTTTGAACCTCTCTTTCCATTAAGCTCTCAAGATCAATGGTGGTTGTATATTTGGACTGTCTCCTCAAAATATTTTATGTGTTGCCTTAAATAAAACCTAGCCTTCTCCCTGAAATTAGTGTTTACCCTTCAGATCTCTTCACTGAAGGATATTTACTGGCCAAAACTCAAAGAGTCTAAGGGCCTGGACCAGACATGACATTTGCCCACTTCTCCATCTGTGGGTCCCTTCCCGTAAAGAGCCTTCCATTAGGGCCCAGGTGGTACCAGCTCTGCCACCCATTTCTCTTCTATTCACTGTTACCGTCATGTCCTGGTCACTCCCTTGCAGTCATCAAGATATTTAGAACCTGGCTTACATTTTTCTTTTCCATCCTGAATTCACCTTCAACTTGGATGACTTCAGTAGAGACCATGTTCAGCACCCAGTAGCTGTTGTTCTTGGAGATCTTTGACTCCGGTGGATCTCCATTCATTCCACACTCCATCTATCACTTCTTTGACCTCTTCTGGCCCTTGTCATGGTGGACAAGAGATTCTTCAGAAATTTTAAACTCTAAATCTAGGGTTTTTAGAACATCGATTACCCCCTCTACCCTTTGTAGGCTTTCAGTCAGTTGAAGAACTAGTAGAAAAGCTTAAAGGAGAATTGAAATTGAGTACCCATTTGGCTGCTGATAAATCTAGGTTGGAGAACGTGGCTGGGACTTGCTGCTGAAGTGGGAGCCTCCTGCTGCTTCCTCTTCCGGCAGGAAACCTTAGAGCCCACAGTGGCGGAGGGAGTGAGCTGTGCACCCGGATGCAGCCCGACATCCTTTGGCTTGCCTCCCATCTCCAGGCTTCTATGGTGATAGAGCCGCCGGTGAGCAGGGACTTGGTGCACCCTCCCCACACGATGGGGGTCTTGGGCCAACACAGTTCAGGTCCTCACCATTTTACAAATCAACAGGCCTTCTTTTTTTTTTTTTTTTTTTTTTTCACTCCTTTCCTGTGTATTGGAGAAAATTACAAGGGCTTCTCCCATGGTTCTTTCCCAGGAGGGCAGAATCATGTGTGGAAGTTCCTGCTTTCTGAGTGAGGTGTGTAGGGTGCTGGGAGGAGGAGGTGAGAAAGCGGGTCTTCCCAAAAAATGAAATTCTTCCAGCTACTCACGCCTGTACTCTCCCTATAACCAGTCTTTAAACTCAAAGAGACCTTCAGACCTTTGGCTTCTGTATTTTTCCTTCTGCTTACCTGTATCCTCCTGATTTTATTATCTTCTCTGACCATTGTTTCAGTCTGCGTCCAATCAGAAGAAACCACACAGCCATTTGAACAGGGAACACTTACAAAAAAAAGTATTAACTATAACAGGAGCTTAGAGTAATGAGGGATCGGGTAGTAAGAAGTTAAGAGAAATACTGAATATAGGGACAGGAGCTGTGAGGAGCAGGTGCTAAGGTGCCACCTTTAGGGGGGCACCCAGGGAAGAGGGGCCCTGCCCAGGGCTAAGATTGGGACGTCCTTGAAGAGGGCACAGAGGTGGCTCACTGGATGACAGCAAAGTTGCTGTCGTGCAGTGTTGCAGAACTTGCTGGAACTCTGCTCCCTGGAGCATGCTGGGAGGGACAGGCTGTCCGTGGGGGTGTCTCACTGGAGGCTCTCTGCTGCAGGCTGTTCGAGGTGGGGGCCTGGCAGGAGCCTGTTCCACCTGCCTTTTCCTCCCTCAGTCTCTCTCCAGGTCCAGTGCCTCTCCTGACAAAAGTTCACATGGTGCCAGCCAGCAAAGGAAAAATACTTAAAGGGCCCAGAGTTATTTTCACAGAGTGGGCAAGAAGGTTGCATTTGGAGCGGAGAGGCAATAAATTGACAACCAGTACATTTACCTTTAACTTTCAGAGGTATTACTTGCATTCCACTCGGATTAACTTTGCCAACCTGCTGAAACTCCAAGGCTGGTCACATTTACCATTGGTCTTTATTTCCCGTTCCCCCAGGTTGCTGAAGCGCTTGGAGACAGTGGTCTCTGTGTAGACTGGTGCCACGATATATCTGTAGTCTGAAGCATTGCATTTGTTTGTGACTTCCAGTGCTGTCCACAGTGGTGATGTTAAACTTTTAACACTCTCTTTAAGATGTTAAGTGTTCACCACTTTCAATAATGATTTTACAGAGACAATAGGGGCTATACACGGGAACATTAATTTCTGACCCACAAACCTACCTGTATTCCCAGCCATGCCCCTCCTTCTGTCCATCTCTGCTGAGGTATTAATATGCCCAGGGCTGGGCTTCTGCCTGTGCTCCCACGTCCCTAAGGAACTTGCTCTTTGGATTCTTCTGTTTCTTGAATCATCACTGTTTCCATCACATTTAAAAATAAATCAATGTATAAATATATATTTATGTCTCCCCTAACTTCAAAGCAGTAATAAAAACCTGTCTGCTGCCTTGTTCCTCTGCTTTTCTCCATGGCCAGCCTTCTTGGGGGGAAGCAGTAGTTTATGCTTGCTGTTATCTTTGCTTTCTCATCTCCAGTGAATTCCTTAACCCCCTGAAATTTGCCTTCCACCCACCACTCTATTGAAATAATTATGGCAAATGTTAACCGGAGACTTGATCGCCAAATTCAGTAGACACTCTCATTCCTGGTACGGTATTCCATTCTCTTTTTGAAGCGGACAGCCCTTTCTCTCGGGTTCTCTTCCGTCTTTCTCATGATTCTTCCTCCATCTCCTTCAGGAGTTTGTCCACCTCCACCTGCCTCTGAACCTTGGTTTCCTTCTCTACTCACTCTCCTTTCTCCCTGGCAGATCATATCTCCCTGAGCTCCCAGAGCCCAGATACCACCTGAAACGTGATTCCCAAATCAATGCTTCTAGCTCAAGCCTTTTAACTGAAATGATCTACTCTACAGTCTACTGTAACTACCTTCTTTTCTTACTTAAGGTCCTAAACAGTTTTTTTTTTTTTTTTAACTGAATTACTCCAGTCAGGAGGCCTCTTAACTGATCTGACTACCTCTAGTCTGGTCATCCTCAAATTCATCCTCCCCACTGTTGTCAAAATGGCCCTTCTAAAATATGTACATATATTTTGCCTATTCCCTTAAAATTATTCAGTGGCTCCTTATATCTTAAGAAAGTTCAAATCATTTACAGTTGTGTTTAGTTTCACCATCTGATCCCTGAATACTTCTCCAGCTGCATCTGTTGTCACTATCTGCTTGCTTCAGCCATTCGAAGTGATTTACACTATTCACAAAGATTTTTCATGCCTTTAATGTTTGCACGTGTGATTGTTTGTTTAGACGGTCTCCTTTCCCCTCCTGTCTTCCCCTGCCATCTCCCCTCATTTTTTAAGATCCAGTTCAACATCATTTTTCCTGCAGGGCCTCTGTGAGCCCTTTCCTGGCCTCCATTCTCTCTCCTTCTCAGGGCTTTAATTGTCACCCTATGTTTACTTCTATCATAGCATTTATGATCCTGCATTGCAATTTGTAATTTGTTTAGGTCAATGCCTTCTCTTGCTGATTATAAAAGCGCCTTCTAAAAAAGAGCTATCTTTTATCTTCCTATCCCTGACACCTATCATAATGACTAACCCTATAGAAGAGGCATTCTATAAATAAAATAAAGTTAACCTGATGCTAAAGAAATCTGTACTTGGTTTTAAAAGAGTATTTTAGTCATTCCTTTTAAAATAATAAAATTTGGGCAGTTTTACTTTCAAGTATCTCTCCTTTTCTTTATTCCTCAATTTCATGTTCTTGATTCTGGGGCCTTATTATGTCTACCTTCAACTTCTTTTACTTTAAAATGAATTAAAATCTTTTGCAGGGCAAAATTATCTTAATTAAAGTTGAATATACCAGGACTTTATTACTTGACCCCTTTTGAACATGAGCCATAGAAAAGGTGACCATATAATTTATACAGGACATTTTTGAGATTGATTGGGGGAGCTGTCAGTACTTTTACTGGAATAATATGAGCAAACCATGACTGCCCCAGACAATCTGAAATGTAGAGTTATTCTCACTGTAATTGTGAATATATATCTATGTTTATATCTAGATACAGATATAAAACTAAAACCAGTATTTTCACTTAAAGTTCCTCATGTTGAATGTCTCATGTGTAAAATATTTAACTTTTTTTTTCTTCAGCCACGTTAATAAACATCAGTGAAAAACATGGGGTTTACGTGTGTCCACATAACAAAGCACAGAGCTAACCTGGGTGGGGGTGCACTTCGTGGATGTTTTTTCACTATTGTCTTGGGGGTGCTCTCTGGGGGACAAGACAGGGACATAAGAGTTTCATGAGCTGTTTGGCTTCACTCCAGGGACATCTCAACTCTGGAATTTTTCTGGTGGGCATCAGCTTTCAGCTGCTTTTCTCTGCCTCCTCTTCTCCACAGCTTCATCGCAGGGGCCTGAGCTTCTTTGCAGGAAGCACTGAGAGGAACATCTTGTTTTTTTAACCAGAGTTTAGCAACTGTGCCATTTATTGGCCTCTTGGGAAGCCGCATTCTTGGATCACCATCATACCAATTAACTGATTTTTTTTTCCTCTCCCTGCTTAGAAAAAAGAAAAAAGCTTTGCAGGGAAATAAAAAAGATAGGCTAGTTGGCTATTAGAAATACAGGGGAAGATTTTTCATTGGCAAGTGCTGTTAGAAGAAATGCTGAGTTTTGTGGTATGTTAAGTAAGTAAATATCTGGCCCTGAATACACACAACTAAGCAAGTGAATCCGAATCCCTTACCATGGCTTTCAGGGCCCTGCATGATCTTGCTCCTTTTCATCTCTAAATTCCTCCCAGTCTCCTTCCCCAGTGTCCATTCCAGCCCCACTGTTTTCCTTATTTCAACAGGTCAAGGAGGCGTGATGGCAGGGCCTTTGCAGTTCCCATTCTCTGTGTTGGAAATGCTCTGCCTCGAGATATCTGCAAGGGTCACATCCTGGCTTCTTTTGGGTCTCTGCTCAAATGCCACATAATCAGAGTCTTCCTCCGACTTTTCTGCCTACAACTGTACATGTCTCCCTTTGAACACACACACACCTACAGACACCGCTTTCATCTGCTTAATGAAACTTTGTTTTTCTTTGACTTATACTACGCATGTCTTTTGTTTTTGTTGGTGTTGGATATTATAGGGACCTGGTGAATGCAGTCGCCATGAGAGTAGGGACTTGGTTTGTTAAACTTGTCACTCTACTCACAACCTCTATGTAGCCAGGTTTTCAGTAGTGATTATTGAGTGAATAATTGAAAGAATACATGAATCATGTCTCATTGACTTGGCAGGTGGTGATGAGTTTGGCTAAAGTAGCCACTTGATACCTTCCATGAACGTTTGTAGGATGAAGGAGACTAGTGGCCAAGCATCGTGCTCAAGCAGGACTTTCTTTTAGGTCTGGATGGATCTGCTCTGGTTTTCACTCTGCATGCAAAGACTTGCGTTTCATCTCCTCTGATGGCTGGGTGTCCAGTCAAACCCTCTGTGCTGGGCTTTGTATGTAGTGGAAGCCTCATGTAATGGGCCATGGTACTCAGTTTCCAATCAGGCCATTATTATTATTTTTTTTTAATTGAAGTATAGTCAGTTTACAATGTTGTGTCAGTTTCTTGTGTACAGCATAGTAGTTCAGTCATACATGTACATACAAATATTCATTTTCATGTTCTTTTTCATTTTAGGTTACTGCTAAGACCTTACTTAGATCTTCCTAGACTTCCTGTATGCCACTCCTAAAACAGAATCGTCAATAAACAATTTTCCCATTTACTCTTGTGCAGTTTCTTTACCTCTTTATACTAGAATTGTTTCTCGTCTTTGATCACTTTTGTAAATGTGAATACTTGTTTTTCCTCTTTTTCCATAACAACTGTGTTCTGTCCAAATAAGTGTTTGCTCATCTCCTGAATAAATCCAACATTATGCTAAACACAGAAATCACTAGGGATTTTGGGGGCAGATTTTAATTCCCATAAATGGAATAAAATTATTGTACACTTTTATAAGCAGTGAAATCATTATTGCTACTCAGTTTGTAGTGAGTAGCCAACATTGGATGGTTTATAACATTTTGATCAAAACAGAGCCCACATCTTTAGATCAGCCAAACCAATCAACTCAAGTCATGTGCATAAAAGAAATTTTGTTCTGGTTTTAGTTTATTTTTTCAGTGATGTTTGATGTGAAACTATGAACAGATGGTTACCTAATAACCTGAGTCTTTGCTGGAGGCTATGAACTAGCTTACTCTTGAAGGTATAGAAAGCTTGCCTGGTCTTGTGCCTGATCCAAGAGAAACCAAACAGCACGGCTCTCATGATCTGACTAATCAATGGTTAATACATTTTGTAAGAGTTTAATTTTTGTTTTATTGGATAGAAATGCCTTTCAAGTGATTTTTTTTTCCTCTAGGGAAAAATGTGGTCCAAGCTTAAAATTAAATTTTTATAATGAAGTCCCATCAAAATAATTCAACACGACCCTAAATAATACTTAAGACATTGGATTTTATTAAAACATGTTTTTGTATTTTAAAAAGTTATGGTGCTACTATCTCTCAGAACATGAATATTTGAAGTTTTCTCTTAAAATTATATATTTAAAGTTTTGACTCCTAAAGTCATATATATTGTATTATTTCTCTGTTGACTCTTCTTTGTTCTTTAAGAATATTCAACATAATTATAATGTAAGCTATGTAGAAGTAATTTACCATTTAATAGATGCTCAGCTTTGTCTGGAAGCTTCACTGTCATTATTTAGACATCGGATTCTCTGAGGCCTTCTCTGAGCAGATTTAGCCATTTCTTGCTTTTTGTAAAATATTTCTCTCATGTGACAATTTATCTGTAAAGTCAACATGCCACTCAAGACTGTGAGGTTTTTATTATCAGTTGCTTTGACATCAACTGAGCATAGAGCTGGCCTATAGCAGGTGCCCAGTGAATGTTTGTTAAATGACTTATGTGAGGTAAATTGAGAAATATAAAATTATATCCAACAGCAAAGGCTTTATTCCTTAATCCTGTATAAATCAATTTGAAGATTACTTAAATAATTAATAGAGGAATACAAATCTAATGATGGTGTTTTCTGGGTCAATATTACTTTGGCATATGTGATTACATTTTTGATGACTTTGGCAAGATAAACACATTCTTACAATGGTAGGCTTTTGCTTCAACATCCAGAGCAAAAGAAATTGGAAATTGCAATGTCTTATGTGGTTGAGGAAACTGATTGCACCTTAAAAGGGAGACATGGAAGAGAGGAGAGGGATTGAAGTGAGCAGTCGGGTATCTTTAAAGCTAAGTAGAGGGTCGTGCAAACTAAGCAAAGATGCTGCTGAGTGAGCGAATGAAACGAGTGGCAGAAAGCCTACTCAGAAATCATTTTGAATGTCAGTAGGACTTTTTTTTTTTTTTTTCACTTTCTTCTTATACGTATTAGGAAGAATTGGGACTGGAGGGTTTGTTACATTTGGGAGCCAGCAATTAAAACCAGCGTTTTGATTTTTTACACTCCCATGACTGTTTTTACACTCTTAACAAGCCTTTCAGCATCAGGATGGTTAGAAGCCATCCTGGATTCATCACTGCCTTCCAGCAATACCGAGGCCTTTCACTGCTTACTGCCTCCTTCAGTGTTTCTCCTCCTTTGCCTCCATGAGGGCAGTTCTCATATGTTCTCTCCCTTGTGTTCCACTTGGAGTTTAGGCTCATTTACTTACAGTTGTCTCAGTTGTAGATAAAAAATATGGCTCTGGCGGGTTCCTTTCCTGGTGAAATTGAGCCTCTGGGTTGTAAACTTGGAAAGATCAAGAGACACACACGGGAAATTAATCCTCCAGCCAAGGACAGCAGATTGGAGGGTTCTTAGATGTTTCTACTTTATGGGATGCCCTTGTCACTCTGGCCTTTCCTTGACTTAATGGTGGCCGCCTACTAGCCTGGGGTCCTTCAGCTATCAAGTATTTAGTTCCTGAATAAATATTTATATTGCTGCCCTTTGGTGTTTTAGAAGTAATCTGCTGTAATCCATTTTCTAAATGTTGTTAAAGGCGTTCCCATCCCACTCAGCAGACCACTATTGCTCGTACAGTCACTTCTCTGCGGCGGGGTCGCTGTCATCACAAGCAAGGATGCACTGACAGCTTGGGGTGCTCTCGCAGTGCAGAGGAGGAACTGTCGCTCCGGTGGCCTAGCGCGAGCCAGTGGTTAGTGCAAAATGTGCACTTAGTCAGGAAGAAGGACAGGTGTTCATCAGCTATCCCTTGCATGCCTGGAGACTTTTTATAGACCTCACGGAAAATATAGTATTGTCAGAGTATGAAAGGGCTGCTGAGATGATAGGACCTTCCCTGGAGAATGTTTCCAAAACTCAGAATGGAAGTTCCATTTGTATCTTGAAGTTACTCCTGAGAGAAACCCCCAAATGAGCACACGTCTCAGGATTCAGCTAGGAGTCCCAGTTACAGGGTGAAGGTTTGGTGACCTCATGAAGAGACACTGGGCTGTGAATTTCGAGGTGACCAAGGCAGCCAGGTTTCTGTGCTCTATATCCCTATAAGAGCACTGTGTCCATTGTAGACAAACTTGGAAAAAGTAGAGATGTACGTACAAAAAAATTAAAATTATGCAGAAGCCCATTATTCAAAGAGATCGTTGCTGTTAACATTGTGTAGTATTTATGTAGATCTTTTTCTGTGCACAGACAGTAGGCTTGCAGCATTAAAGGATTTAACATGTATGTGTGATCTGTGATCATGATGGTCCCATGATGTAATGCAGTTTGTTGTCTTACTAAGACCCTGATGTGCGTCGTGCGTGCTGTGAAGTCGCTGTGCACAGTGACCCTGTGACCACTGAGCAGTCACATCTCAGGGAGGCCTAGCTTACAAGTTAGGGGAAATATTATGTGCTACGATATGACTCGAGTTCTTGAATTTGTTAAGGTCTTAGGCTGTATCCTTGAAGGGTATCAAGGGTATATGGTGGCCTGTGACTGTGTGTGTGTGTGTGTGTATGCGCGCGTGCGTGCTTGTGTGTAATCATGTTATACATTTAGTAGCCTGATTCTCTTCACCTAGTGTAATATTATGAACACTTTACCATGTTATTAGGTATTATTTATAAATTATATAGTATTAAAAATTAAATATTAGATATTATTTGGAATCACTTA
The DNA here is from genome assembly GCF_009834535.1 of Camelus ferus. Taxonomy (NCBI): domain Eukaryota; kingdom Metazoa; phylum Chordata; class Mammalia; order Artiodactyla; family Camelidae; genus Camelus; species Camelus ferus. The sequence continues at coordinate 10,410,190 of NC_045716.1, read as the reverse complement.
TTACATTCTATTAGGGGACCTACCTTAATTCACTTAACTTCACTGGATACTTAGGTGGTTTGTAGAATTAACTTTTGTCTTGTTGCTATTCCAAGTAATGCTGTGATGAATTTCCTTTATTTTAGTTCAGAATCCTGTGAATTAATTGATATGTGCATTTAAGATTTTTTATCCATATTCAAACTGCTTAAGAGAAAGATTATTCTCATCGACATCCCTTCAGCAAGTTTAAACTGTGCTAGTCTCAATATACCTTCAACTGCATTGTCTTACAAAAATAATGATAGCAATTTGATGATGTAATGGTTATTATCTTTCTTTGCATTACTTTGCTTTTTTTGTGCAGTTGAGTATTTTTTCTGCCTATTGACCATTACATTTCTTTTAAAATTATATCATGTTCTTTGCCTGTTTTTATATGAGACTTTAGTGTTAACCTTATTGATTTGCAAGTACTTTTTATAATAAATGGGATGAATCTTTTGCTGGTCTTAAGCCATGAATTTGCCTACTTTTCTCCATTTCTCTTGCAGCTGTCCCAGTCCAGGTCCCATTATTTCCCATGTGAATTGCTACAGTAGCCAAAATTCCTAACAGGTCTGCAGGGATCTGCCTGAGCCAGCCCCTGTTTGACTTTCCAGCTTTGCCTCAAGACCATCCTCCTCACTCTTTGCTCTGACCTTCCTTTACTTCTTTCCCCACTCATTGTCCTTAGTCCCTTCACACACGTGCCTGTACTTGGCAACTCCATCTTCCCCACAGTTGCCCCACCAACTTTACTGGACTAAGTCCTCTTTCTAGCTTAGGTTTCCTGAAACATCCTTGTAGCATCCTTTTCTTTTTCTTCCTTACATTGAAAACAACTATAGTTAATTCATTCACTCTTGCAAACTAAACTTTGGACAACTGCCTTCGTAATCTTCATGTGATAAGTGATTGACACACATTATTTCTACAGATTTTGCCAAAAATATATACACACAAACACATCTGTTAGGGGAGAATTAAAAAAAAATTTCTGTGGTTCATGGAATGAATGATCCTCAAAGAGTAATGACAAGACCATGAACTCTGGAATCTGAGGGCTTGGGTTGGAATCTTGGACCCACCGATTTTGAGCTGTTTAAGCTTGGGCAAGTTACTTAACCTCTCTGTGCTTTGCTTTCCACCTTTATAAAATGGGGTTAATAATTGGATGTATCTTTTATGGTTGTTATGAACTTTGAGGCCATTCATGTGGTGCTCAGTACACAACCTGGAACATGGTAAATGCTCTATAAATGTTAGTCATTATCCTCCTTTTCATCCTCATTTCTGTCTTCTTCATCTTTGAACTTTATTAAGTGCTAACTCTGTACAGCATCGTGCTAGTTGGTATCTGGGTTTCTGTTTTCTTTGTCAGGACTTTCTCTGCTGGTTTTGAAGTGTTTCCTCTTAGATAGCGAAGTTACTTCTGATGGTAGTTTGTGGAGTCTCTTCTGTCACCCTGCCTTTCTTCTTTAGGACACTTCACTTCTGCTTCCAGAAGTACATCCCATGTTTTCTGAAATATAACATAACTTATCTCTGCTTGTTTTTTGATGGTGTAACTATTTGAGTATTAACACTCAGATCTGTTTTTCCTGACAGCTGGCCAACTTCCCCAGACTCTGCGAGGAAACGGAAAGGATCGTTGCTAATCACATTCGTGAGCGAGAGGGGAAGACAAAGGACCAGGTGAGGAGAGGCCTTCCCTTGTGGGCAGGGTCCTTGTGGGGAGTAGAAGTTCTCCCCAAGGTAGGTTGGTGGTCTCCAGCAGTCTGCGTGTCCCTCAATGGAAACAAAGAGCAGAGAACACCGCCACATCTGTTTATTTTTACTTCTTTATGAATTTTATACATGTGTCGCTATACTAACATCTTGTGTATGTTAAACATATCAACACATGTAAAGACTTTAGAAGGATGACATTTAAAAAGCAGTGATAGGAATTCCGTTATTTTTTCCCTCAATGCCCCGCGGATCAGCGTGGGCACCCCTAGCATGTACACACCCCACTTTGAAAACAAACTGCTAATCCTGAAACATACCACAATCCTTCTGGAAGACAGAGCTTCTTAACTTTTAATGGGCTCACAGATGGGCACCAGGATTTTCATAAATTCCTAACATGTTTTGCAAAATATTTTGTGTTTTTATTATTTTTTTTCTGAGGAGAATGGATAAAGCTATTCGTCAGCTTATCTGTGGAACCTATGACTAAAAAAGTAACGTTTAGGAACAGCTCTTTCAAACATTATTATTTTGTAAATGTATACAATTTCTAAGAAGTGGCCCTAAAATTGTCTTCGAACCCTGGCTAGCTCGGTGAGTTCGAAAGATTTTTTTTTTTTTCCAAGTGAAGATAATTCATTAAAAAAAGTTAAGGACTACATGAAAATGATGAAAGCTTCTTAAATGGAGGTGAATTTTCCTTAGTTATTTATAAAACATTATAATGGGAGGTTTTCAGATGCTCCTCAATTCCAGGAGCCAGCTGCGAATGTGACAGCGCGGAGAGGACATTGGACACAGGCCACGCGTCGTCCACAAGATAACAACGTGTTCTTGAGCAGATCATTTCTCGGGACTGTTGTTTTCTCCTTTATAGCATGGAGATGTTGGTCTATATGATCTGTGGAGTCCTCTATAAGTTAGGCTGCCAAGACTTTGTGGTTCTCGAATGAGTTAGAAAGGAAAAGAGAAAGAACTGGGCAAAAGGAGGAAGACAAAGTAGAAGAGAGAGAGAAACCACAGGAAGAGACACATGTGACATACAGGGTAGGGTAGGCCTGGAAGGAGAAAGTGAGAGGGCAGAGGGATGGCGGCCCAGCGGGTTGGGACCCATGTGCGGACTCTGGTAGCGACCTTCCGCTCTCTGCTTCAGCTGTGGGATTCGTTGCTGCTACTTTTTATCATTGTGTTTTGGAAGTTAAGTAACCATTATGCATAGTTTTCACTTGTTTTCCAACTTTCGCACTCTCGGATAGCCAAAATAGCCAAAAGTGGAGAAAATAGGCTTTGTGACTTAGTGGAGATAAACAACTCAATGTTAACTCACGAGCCAGTGGAATCAAGCCTGGGTCCAGGTATATAACCCTGGATGAGGAGATTCCTGCATGTCTAATGTCACAGCTGCTGCTGGACCAAGAAAACTTAAGTTCTGGTGTCAGCTGTGCTCCTGACCTTAAGTAAATGAGATAACCGTTTTAATGTATGTCTTTATTCCATAAAATTCGAATCACAATATATCCTCTTGGGGAATCCTATGTAAAAACAATATTGAGGAAAAAGTAGTACAGTTATTATCTTAATTATCTTTGTGTTCCTATCTAAGTCAATTGTTAACTTCCTCATGTTTCATGTTTCATATTTCAGTTTTTGTTTTACTAAAACGACATACTCAGACTTAGCACTGTCATTAAGATCGTGGGCTCTGGGTTCAGACTGCCTTAGCTCAAATCCAGGATCTACTGTTTACTTCCTATGTGAATGAACAAGTTATTCAACACCTTTACACTTCAGTTTCCTTGCCTTAAAGTGGAATAATCATGGTAATTAACGTATAGGCATTTTGTGAGGGTGAAATGAAGTAATCCAAATATAGTTCTTCATTAATTGTAATTGTTTTTGTAATTCCTAAAGAGTTACGACACATAGCAGACATGAGAGAGAACTGCGTTGTCTGATTTCAAGGGAGATTGTCTTCCATCTGTAATTCTGGTGTAGTGATTAATTCATGCCCCGGGGGGATAAAGAATGGAGTGTCTCCTTTCTCAGTGACCCTCGCCGGTGGCGCAGTCTGATGGTTAATCAACCACCCAAAGAAGCTGAGGCCTGCCACCTCTAACACAGACCTGTGGGGTGTGGTACATACAAACATGCATGTTACTGGCCATGTGAACATGTCTTATTTCACAGATCTCACATTTGACTTCTGAACTCCGTGCTGCTTTAGGCCAGGTCATACTTCCATCGTAGCTGGTCAGAGAGTGACCCATTCATTTCCTTAGGCCTCCGGACCAGGACTGCTTTGAGGTGTTCTTCCAGTTTCAAAAAATGGAATTATTACCAGCCTCTGCTCTGCAAGCCTTTAGGGGGTGGGGTAAATTCTTCAAAATTAAAAATATGGAAAACCGTGAATCGGTCTGTGAGCTTTTTTCTAAAACAAAGCTCTTTTGAACATGGATGTGTGCCTGCTGTTTCTCCAGGTGCTTCCATGTGTGTGATTGCCTGTTGAAGTGGTTGACTTTGTGGGTGATCAGTGCTTCCATGGATAGCTTTACTTTTCTTCAACTAAATATTCAATAACTGTGGGTGAGAAAGGCAGTGAGAAACTCTGAGAAAGTGAAAAAATGAGCAAAAAAAATGTACTGTTTTCCTTTTCATCCCCCACATGCGACCTGGCTCTTTTCCTAGGATGAACACAGACTCCCAGTTTCCAGGAATATGAATGAGAACAGCCATAGTTTTTATTTTTCTTCCACTTTTTTTCCTATACTGCAGTCCAAGTGAATGTGTGTGAACGTCCAAGATATTCATGACAGTCCTTGGCAGTGTTGAGAATTATGTAGATTGTTCTTTATGGTGGCAACAATGTATTTGTGCTTAAGTATTATGGTTTATTGATACAAACTCCTGGCCAAAGGGATTTGGGGTCTAACATTTAGTGGAATCTGGCTGTGTTGTAGGGAGAACAGAGACAATGCCACAGATAATCGAATAATAATCACTCCTCCTAACGCTTCAGTTTTCTTCATTAAGAGAAGAAGCAAGACTGAATTTGATAATGTAAAACTTTTTCATATACTTATGATACTGTTGACCCAGGAGTGGGTATGCCTCTACTATGTGTCATAGCTCTTTAGGAATTACAAAAACAATTACAATTAATGAAGAACTAAGAACTGTAGTTGGATTACTTCGTTTCACCCTCACAAAATGCCTATACGTTAATTGCCACAGAGATGGGTTCTGTGATCCATTTACTCTTTTTTTGGTTGTTCTCCTTGGAATTTAGAGCAAGATTCGGTCAGATGACCAACTGAGATTAGCCACAAAAGCAAAGTCCAAGTGCCCATAGCATTGGGTAGTGAGTGAGAAACAATAATACTTGGCCATGTACTAATTATATGGGGGTAAATTTCTCCCTTTAAAGCAAACTATTCTTCAAGGCTGGTAGATGGTTCTAAAATTTACAGCCACAGATGTTTATCAGACACCTGCTATGTGAATAATGCTAGGTTCTGGGGATAAAGTGGTGAACAAGACAGATAAAATCTCTCTTTCCATGGGGCTTATAGTCTTCCAAGGAAGCAAAACATCAAATAAAATATAAACTGATAATTAATTGCATTTGTAGTAAACACCACAAAAAAGTTAGAGTATAATATGTAAAAAATACAATTATGATATATAGACTATAAGAGTAATCGCATAATCCACACTGGTCTTGGGTGAGGGTGTGGGGTGAGGATCGGCAGGGTGCTTTCCTGAGGAAGCATCTTCTGGGGAACATTATATAGACAATGCCAATGAACTGTTCCTACCAATGCTGTGATGCGCTCACATGTCACCTTCAGGGAAGCCTTTTGATCTCCAGGAGGATTTCTACTTCTTTGTATACTGTCTTTTTGAACTGGTTGA